>NC_138776.1:188859980-189327480 GCF_965119305.1 Pelophylax lessonae | reverse complement strand
CATATTGCATCTTAATGAATCTCACACTAGGCGCTATTTTCCGCCCGCCGTTCTTTGAATGCCAATTTCAGACTTAAATAATCGCCGCTTCGCAAAATCACGCCGAAACGCCAATTCGCCGTACTATGAATCAGGCCCATAGTGTCCAAATGAATAAAAAACTAATAATCACAATGATGTGGATATAAGAAAAAGGAAAAAGCAAGTGTAGTGTCCAAATAAATAAATCCCAAAGATTGATGTGAAGTCAAATCATGAATCCGCATGCACAATAATCCAAGGAGGGGAGGATTTTTCCCGTGACACCAAGGGTATGTGAAGGAAAAAGGAACACCTCTGTGATGGGGTAAGTAAGGCAGCTTACCAGATTTCTATGGCTGCTCAACTTAATGAGTCAGCCTCTCCCAGCTATTAATCAAGACCACTGAAGATCTGATGTTGCGTGGATACTTATTCACTTCAAATGGACCTCTCAATATGCGTGAAGGGATCGGTACAGGGTAAACACTCCTCAATATTTTTCATCAGTCATAAATGAATATGTAAGGAAAAAGAAAGCGAAGCCCATAGCGTGATCCCGTTTAAAAATTACAATCTTGTTTATTAAAAAATGATACTCACAATGTAACATGAATAGACAGGCTTGTCAAATGGTTGTACAAGGGATGGAAGTGCGGCGTCCCACAGACTGTCCCAAACAACAAAAATGGTGGAGGCCGGCGAAAATTTCAAGGGGCGTGTGGACGTTGCGTCTGGAGTCGCCAACGTTTCGTCTCAATAGACTTCGTCTGGGCGTGACCCCAGACGCAACTCACACGCCTAAGTACCCCCATGTCTCAGCTCACTGGCCGTGAGGTCCGCCGCAGCATGCTCGCAATTGGCTATGGCGACGAGCGTCAACCAATCCGCCATCGGCGGAAGCGACGCTCGTCAGCCAATCGGGTGTCTGCATATCCGCAATTGGTTGTGGCGACGAGCGTCTACCAATCCGCAATAAGCGGAAGCGACGCCCGTCTACCAATCTGGTGTCAGCGGAAGTGACGTTCGTCGCCCCCCGGCGGAAGTGACATATCGCACGCCAGCCAATCCAGTGCCGGCGGAAGTGACGCTCGCCACCTCCGGCAGAGTACCATGGTAACGAACACCAACGGAGGCCACACGACCAGGCAGCGGAGGAAGTGGACAACATATGACACATCGCTCCTCCCGTTATTGATATTAACAAGGGAGTGAGCGTTTGAGAAACAGCATATTGATATTTTCATCTTTAATGCCCGCAATGTTGATTTCTCCTAAAATAGAACCACATAAATGTGCGATACTGGCGATATCAAAAATGGGGAGTCCGCACATCAGTTGTTCATAAGAGGAACCAGCAGCGGGGATTATATGCATTATTGCAAGAAAACAGGCATAGAAGAATTTATATAATTGCAATAGATTTAAAACAATCTCATAATAAATGATTATAATGAGATTTTAGGGCAGTGTGTCTATTTCGTCCTTGCTGTAAAAAACGCCATCTAGTGGCCAAAAAATAGTGTGACATTTAAACACCTATAAAGTATATGTGAATACACAAAAAACATGTGACAAAAATTCAAAAAGAAATATTTAAAGTGTGAAAAATATATATATGGGGATGACCCCGTATACTAAAAACAATATCTACAAAAGATAAATAAAAGTGAAATTTAAAAAAGATCAGTGACGATCACACATGAACCATATAAAGTGCTAGGCAAAAAATGGCCAATGACGGCCTTATCTAAATATATAGTGATAATTTATGAAAAATATACAGCAAGATGTATGTCACAATGAGAGTAACATATAGACACACTACCACAAAGATCTCATAACAAAAAATTCCATACATAAAAACATGAAAATTTAGACGAATTTAAAAGGATAAAATATGTTAAAATCAGCTATTATTGATAAAAGCATTTACATCCCATTCCACATTTAACCCAAAGGGAGTGTAAGTTTTAAGGATATAGATCAAGCGAGTCTCCATTTTTGATATTTCTCGTCTAGCATTGGATCCCCTCCAATGAGGTGAGAACTTATCTATCCCTATGAATAGTGTATTTTTAGGGTTATTGTGGTGACACCGGTCATAGTGTTTTGATACACTATGGCCTGGGAAGCCCTTCCTAATATTGCCTGCATGTTCTCCCAGCCTAACCTGCAATTTCCTCGTCGTGCGGCCCACGTACTGTTGTCCGCATTTGCATTGAAGCATATATACAACATTAGTGGACGAGCAAGTAATAAGTGAATCAATCTTATACTCTCGTCCTGTTGCAGAGGATGTGAATTTCTCAACTTTCCTTCCCTTGAAGGAGTTGAGAGCACAAATTTTGCATCTATGGCATGGATAAAAACCTTTGAAATCGCCAAAGAAGGTAGGTTGGATGGGTCTTTCGATAACATTTTGGGCAATTTTGTGTCTCAAGGAAGGCACACCCCTAAAGATGATCTTGGGATGTTCGGATAACAGAGGGCCCAGAATCCGGTCGTTTTTTAAAACCGGCCAATGTTTTTTAATGATTTTCTTAATCAAAAAATGTTGCGTAGAATAGGAAGTGACGAACGAGTTCTTGAAACCTTCGTTCTCATTTCCCTTCAATTTTGGACGCAGTAAAGACGACCTATCTACAGCTACTATATCTTTAATAGTAGTATCCAGTTGATTGGCATCATATCCCTTTTCCATAAATTTAGCCTTAAGGGTGTTAGCTTGTAATAGGAAGTCCTCCCGTCGGGTACAGTTTCTGCGTAACCGCAGAAACTGGCCTTTTGGGACGGCATTAAGCCATGATTGATGATGGCAGCTGTCACGTGGAATGAAGCTGTTCCGGTCTGTTTTTTTGAAATGAGTGGTGGTTATAATTTTATCACCCTGTACCATCAAATTCAAATCAAGAAAGGTAATGTCCGTAGAGCTGCTGGTATGATCCAGTTTAATGCCTCTATTGTTGACATTTAAACCAGAGATAAAGGAGTCAAGCGACGGGGCACTGCCATCCCATAGGAGGAGGATGTCGTCGATATACCTCCGCCACAGAATTAGTTGCGGCGGACGGTTAATAAGGACGACATCCTCCTCCCACTTGGCCATAAATAAGTTGGCCAAGCTGGGGGCAAATTTGGCCCCCATCGCGACTCCCCTATTCTGTAAATAAAAGGTGTTGTCGAACCAAAAGAGGTTATGTGACATAGCGAATTTAATCATATTAATCACAAAACTCTTTTGTTCCTGAAGCAACGGGCTCCAAAGATCTAGGTAATGTTTTACAGCTTCAAGTCCCTGTTCATGGTCTATTACGGTGTACAGCGACGCTACGTCAGCTGTAGCCATAATGTACCCTTCTTTCCAGGAGACTTCTTGTAAAATATTTAGGACGTGAGTAGTGTCCTTAAGATAAGATGGAATTTGCTTAACTAAGGGCTGCAAGAACTCGTCCACATATTTGCCAATCCGGGAGCACAGGGAATCGATCCCACTAATTATGGGGCGTCCTGGGGGCTTTATGGGATTCTTGTGTACCTTAGGTAAAAAATAAATGACAGGCAAACGAGGGGCTGAGGGGATTAGAAATAATTTCTCCTTTTTACTCAAAATTCCCTCCTCATGTGCCTTATTCACCAAAGATTGTAATTCTTTTTTGTATCTTAAAGTGGGATTAGAGGCAAGGACCTTGTAGGTGTCTCTATCATTTAAGATATTCCTCATCTCGGAAATATAGTCATCTTTATCTAAGACGACTATACCGCCCCCCTTATCGGCGGGGCGGATAACAGTATCTTTGTTGTTACAGAGGGTTTGAAGTCCTATGTGGAATTCATCCCTTTTGGGAGGTCTTTTTACTCTGATCTTCTCTATATCTTTAGAGACCAGGTCTTTGAAAACTTGGACTGAGGGGGCAATTTTACCAGGGGGGTTGAACAAGGAAGCATTGGCCAGGGATGTATGCACATACCTATGGTCAGTATTATTTATAGTACGGGTGGGATTGGAGATAATATATCTCTGAATGTTCAGTTTCCTGACATATTTTTGTACGTCCATAAAGACGCCAAATTTATTTAGCGCCTTAGGAGGTGCAAAATCAGTATCGCACATTTATGTGGTTCTATTTTAGGAGAAATCAACATTGCGGGCATTAAAGATGAAAATATCAATATGCTGTTTCTCAAACGCTCACTCCCTTGTTAATATCAATAACGGGAGGAGCGATGTGTCATATGTTGTCCACTTCCTCCGCTGCCTGGTCGTGTGGCCTCCGTTGGTGTTCGTTACCATGGTACTCTGCCGGAGGTGGCGAGCGTCACTTCCGCCGGCACTGGATTGGCTGGCGTGCGATATGTCACTTCCGCCGGGGGCGACGAACGTCACTTCCGCTGACACCAGATTGGTAGACGGGCGTCGCTTCCGCTTATTGCGGATTGGTAGACGCTCGTCGCCACAACCAATTGCGGATATGCAGACACCCGATTGGCTGACGAGCGTCGCTTCCGCCGATGGCGGATTGGTTGACGCTCGTCGCCATAGCCAATTGCGAGCATGCTGCGGCGGACCTCACGGCCAGTGAGCTGAGACATGGGGGTACTTAGGCGTGTGAGTTGCGTCTGGGGTCACGCCCAGACGAAGTCTATTGAGACGAAACGTTGGCGACTCCAGACGCAACGTCCACACGCCCCTTGAAATTTTCGCCGGCCTCCACCATTTTTGTTGTTTGGGACAGTCTGCGGGACGCCGCACTTCCATCCCTTGTACAACCATTTGACAAGCCTGTCTATTCATGTTACATTGTGAGTATCATTTTTTAATAAACAAGATTGTAATTTTTAAACGGGATCACGCTATGGGCTTTGCTTTCTTTTTCCTTACATATTCATTTATGACTGATGAAAAATATTGAGGAGTGTTTACCCTGTACCGATCCCTTCACGCATATTGAGAGGTCCATTTGAAGTGAATAAGTATCCACGCAACATCAGATCTTCAGTGGTCTTGATTAATAGCTGGGAGAGGCTGACTCATTAAGTTGAGCAGCCATAGAAATCTGGTAAGCTGCCTTACTTACCCCATCACAGAGGTGTTCCTTTTTCCTTCACATACCCTTGGTGTCACGGGAAAAATCCTCCCCTCCTTGGATTATTGTGCATGCGGATTCATGATTTGACTTCACATCAATCTTTGGGATTTATTTATTTGGACACTACACTTGCTTTTTCCTTTTTCTTATATCCACATCATTGTGATTATTAGTTTTTTATTCATTTGGACACTATATATCATTTGTTGTGATTCATTTATACTTCTAGCGCTACACTTTTATGTTTTATTATTAATTTGAGTCATTGTTGGTTGATTCTGTGTTGGCTGCTGACATTTATCATTCTTTCACTCATCACATTAGCGCGGAAATTTTTTTGAAATTTATTTATATTTCCGTAGTTGATTGGCCTGTTCAGCAAAGTCTGTATCCGAAGAACAGTTTCTGCGTACCCTTAAGTATTGTGCATAAGGTATGCTTCTCACCAAGGGGGCAGGATGGGCACTTGCTGCGCATAGCACCGTATTACTTGGTTTCCTGTATAAATTTGTAGAAATAGTACCATTAGGTTCTAAATAAACCTCGAGGTCTAGGAAAGACACTACCCTGGGATGAATAGAATGTGTGAATTTCAAATTGAGTTCATTGTTGTTAATGCTGGTAAGAAAGTTTTGTAAGTCTAAACAAGATCCTGTCCAAATAATGAACAGGTCATCAATATACCTGTACCAACATATAATTTGGGAAAGCCAGACCTCCATTTCATCATCCGAGAATAAGTGTCTCTCCCATCCTCCTAAATACAAGTTGGCATAGGAGGGTGCACAGCAAGTGCCCATAGCTACCCCCTGGGCCTGAAGGTATAGTTGTTCATTGAATGAAAAATAGTTCAGAGACAGAACAAATTATAGTAATTTAGTTACGAAGGCCATGAGAGGCCAAGTATGCCTATCCTGTTCCTTTAGGAAGGATTCAGTCATCCGGATGCCCTGCTCGTGAGGGATACTAGAGTATAGAGCCTCAATATCAACTGTCACGAGCAGGGCATCCGGAGGAACATGAATCCCATCCAAATGTCGTAAAAAATCAGAAGTATCTTGAATATAGGATGGCAAACGTAAGACATGTGGCAACAGGAAGGAGTCTATGTATCTACTGGCATTTTCGGTGAGAGAGCCGATGCCGGACACAATGGGTCTGCCCGGGGGATCAGACCCATTTTTGTGTACCTTTGGTAGGCAATAAAAAGTAGGTAGCCTAGGGAATTTAACATTCAAAAAATTAAGTGTGTCTTTAATAATCAATCCTGTAAGATGAGCATCAATGAGTAGTGATCGAAATTCATTGATATAGCCATCTATTGTAGTTTGTGAAATAGGAATATACCATTCTCTATTATCTAGTACCCTATAACACATGGTCAAATATTGGGGGTGTGTCATAATGACAACATTACCCCCTTTGTCTGAGGACTTTACAATAATTTGTTGATTATTTTTAAGTTCTGAAATGGCCAATTCTTGTTCAGGGGTTATATTTGTAGTAATGGGACGCCATGGTTGAGATTTCAAATCTTTGGTCATTTGCTGTACAAATGTCCAAATATTGGGGCAAGTGGTGAGATCAGGAAATTTACGAGATTTAGGTTTGAAAGTCCTATACTGATCACGAGGAGGGGGAGTCGGGGGACCCAGAGCCCCAGAGACATGGTTCTGGGGAGTCATGGGGTCACCCGTATTCCCCTCCTCGTACAGCAAGGCCAGATCACGCAGAGCCCTTCACTCTGCCATGGTAAAATTCTTCATTTTTTCAGAGATGTCTCTCTCCATTTGTTTTTGTTTTCGTTCTTCATCATATATATATTTGAAAGTCAAGTTAAGTGCAAACATTTGTATGTCTTTGATGGTATTGGGAATATCTATAGCTTGGGTGGGACAAAAGCCCAATCCCAGGCTAAGGACTGATTGTTGTGCCGAAGTGAGGGCAATGTCAGTGAGATTAATTATGTTAAAGTTAGTGCATTTGTTGTTGTGCTCGGTTGTGGGGTCTGGAGGACAAATCCGTCTAGACTCCCTTGTTTGGTTTGTGATTTGGGGGTCAGAGGTTGTGACATTGCTTGATCTAAAAAAATCGTGTTTTTTGTGGTTTGTGAATTAGTGGTACTATTTTTCTGATTCAAAATATTGTGCACTACAGGTGCCAGATTATTACCGGGAGGTATATCCCCCCCTTGAATGTGAATCTGTGCGTTTTTTAGACGTGTGATGTTGTGGAGAAGGTCCTAAATTAGTTCTACCTCTTTTTTCTTTGCGTGTTGGTGCATTATGTGGATTCGAAAATCAGGAACGTGTGTCGTGTCTAGCAGAGCTAGAGAGTGATGAATCAGATTCAGTGGTTTCGTCTATCTGTGTTTGATCAAAAACGTCATTGCGTGGATAGTGTCCCCTAGTAGGGCCTCTATTATTCCATTTATATGCTCGGCCTTCTAAAAAGGCCAAGTGATCCTTGTTATATTTATTTTGTTTTTTTAGAATGATATCTTTATTCATGGTTTCAAGTCGTATCTTTAATTCTTGCCATTTAGTTGTAAACGTGGACAAATCTTTTATATGTTCATATTGTTTATTTAATTGTTCAATTTCTTTATTTAAAGTGTCCATGTCGATTGTATATTGATTCACTAATAACTGCATCAACACTTTGCTGCAGCTAGTGAGAGCCAGTTCCCATGACTGTTTAAAAATATCTGATGGGTCTTTTATAGTGGGAAAGATTTGCAATCTCAAGCCTTGTGGACTGATCTCCTCATCTATGTATTTCTTAAAGAATGAAATATGCCAATGGAGATGTGACTTACGTTTTAGCAACCCCTGCACTTTAAAAAAAAGTATACTTTGATAAGAAGCGTCATTTCCGGTCCATCCGGATTGGTTGACGGATTGGTCGGATTGTGGCGCGAATAAAGGACTGGACTCGGCGTCCCGCTAGTTGCAGGCGGCCATTATTTGTGTGCGGTCAGGACACCAGGTATAGGAATTCTTTCTACATGACTATTTATCTTACAGTATGAGATACATTCTTTTATTCACTATGAGTGCTGTTTCCCCTACCCTGTATTTATTTTTACAGAACCTTATCTTTGTGCGGTCAGGACATCAGGTATAGAATTTTTTCTACATGATTATCTATTCCATAGTATGGGATGTATCCTCCTATTTACCATGAGCGCTGTTTTCCCCTCTTTTGTATTTATATTTCAGCTTTTCCATATTAAGGCTGATACCCGTACGCCCTGGACTATTTTCCCTCTCCTGGTAGAGCTATCTGAGGATAATCTTTGTAGCATTTTTGTATGCCTATTGATCTTCCTCTATCCACACTTACTGGCCCCCCTATGACTATTCGGACCATATACCTGGTATGTCAAGCTATGGACATGTATTACTTGTGTGCTATATTGTCACATCAGTTAAAGGCTCACTACTATGATTTTTATCATCCATATATTCTCCCTCTCAGGTCAGGGACCCTAAAGTCTTTACCATCATGCCCTAGTATGGCCTCTTTCACTGTTTTTAAAGTAGTACTCTAGAGGAAAGAAAGGATAATTATGAGGTACTATATGTTTTTTCTATATAATATAACAATATTCCACCTTTTTGGTGATAAACAATTCCCTCTTTCCTCCTCTTTTTCACCTGGAGTCTCCTCTTCCCTTTTTTCTGGGCAACCGCACCCGCCCGGGGGACCTGTATATGGCTTGGTGCATGTTTTCCAGTCACTATCATTTTCCAACTACACCTTTGGTGTTCAAGGGGTTCTGTGCACGAGTGCTGGCTATATGGGTTACCTTCAGTGAGATGATAAAAATGTATTATTGTAATTTACATTATTGACGCTGTTTTCTTTTCTTTTTGTATATTTCTTTGTTGTTCGTATTGTCCTATATCAGAGATGTTTGACCATTGTGCATAATAAACTTCTGAAGAAGCGGTTTCAACACCGCAAAACATGTAAAGTATTCTGAGATGGACATGGACCCTCTTCTCATCTACTTACCGGAGTTTCTGGGTTTTTTGATACAATATGCATTTTTCCATGTCCCTCTTGTTTCTATTGATTAATACTACACCTCAGGTCCTCTGATTAGGTTTCAGTCCTAATTGTTGTTTCTTTTTAAAAAATATGTTTTGTTTCATGTATTAATAAATTTTGTTCCAATTTTTATTACTCTGTTGTTACCTACTTTTTTATGACACCATAAAAGTCCCATACTTTGCCCCCCCCTCCATATATGTTCTTTTGGAGTCACCTGTGCTGTGAATGCAATGGCCCTTTGGTTATTGGCTACATTGGCGTTTCCCAGTCCCAATTGGGCTATTTCATTGCAGCTGTTTTGTGATGACTCCTGTGAACATCTTTTTTCAATATTCGATTAGGGACGTAGGTGTTGCTTTTTTGCGATTGATGTATCTGGTCTACTAGCAGTCTTTTTTATAAAATCTGTGTTATTTCTGATTCTGTTTGCATATTCCTGTTTTACATATAAAAGTCAAAAGCAGTAAATTGTTTATTCACTGCAACACTTGTGGTCTCAGTTATTCACAATGACCGAAATAATAGTGTCCGATGGGTTGGAGCAGGCTCAGGGCATAAGAAGTGAAGAGGACGTCCATGCAACAAGCCACCCCCAAGGGGGCAGGGCTACAAAACCATTGCCAGCGTCTCCATTATATGGTGCATGATTATCTGGGCTCAAGATCAGGCTTGGAGACCTTTCCAGCTGCGCATCCACTGGGTTACTGGGTCTTGAGGATGGACCACTGGCCAGAACTTGCTCAATATGCAATGGAGCTACTGGCCTGTCCTGCTTCCAGCGTGCTTTCCGAACAGGCGTTCAGTGCTGCTGGAGGTTTTGTGACAGACAAAAGAGTGCGTCTGTCCACAGACTCTGTTGATTAGCTGACTTTCATTAAAATGAACCAGTCCTGGATCAACAAGAGCTATCAGGCCCCTATTGCTGATGTAACAGATTGAATTTGCTAGGGGTCTGCCATCCCTTGAAGACTGCATATCCTGCCTATCCTATTCCTCTACCTTGATTCTGCTAGCTTCCAACAATGTTTTTGGTTTAGGCAGTGCTGTATCTTGGCCTAGGCCAACAAGGCCCAGGCCTAGGGCAGCTCTTTGCAAGGGGGCAGCAAAAAAGCTGCAACCCGCACAAAAAAAAAAATAGCCTCCTCCCAGCTCCCACACGAAAAGGGTCCCCGCCGGCTTATAAGATATTTGGATATACTTGTACTTGGATATACTTGTGTTTGCTGCCACTGATTATTTCACTTATTTCTATAATGACTTATAATGGACGTCCTATTCATTATACAAATAAGTGAAATAATCCTATGATTACAAATCAGTGGCAGCAACTGATTTGCTGCACTGAATGGCACTAGGGATGATCGAACTTTTGAAAAGTTTGGTTCGACCAGAACACCCGAATTTTCCAAAAGTTCGGTTCGGATTTCAGAACCCCATTGAAATCAATGGGACCCGAACTTCGGTAATCAAAAAACACAATTTTTAAGAACTAAAACCCAATAAATGCCCCTAAAAAGTGCCTAGGGTTCTGGGTCATGCCCCATTAACTATTAATCACACAAAAAAAGTTCTTAAAAATTGTCATTTTTGATAAAAAAAGCCAATTATTGAAAAATTAAAAAAAAAAGAGAGATTTTTTGATTTTTACTTTGGATTTAGTATCTGGGGGGTCTAAAATGTGTGCATGTGAAGTTTCAGCTCTGTAGCATGTCCAGAACCATGAAAAAAAAATATAATTTTTCAGTAGAACAGGGATGTGGGTTGGGACCCTCCTTTAACTTTAACACCTATATGATCTTTTTTTCTGGTTCTGGACATGCTACAGAGCTGAAACTTCACAGGTACACCTTTTAGACCCCCCAGACACCAAATCACACAACAAAAAGTTCTTAAAAATTGTCATTTTTGATAAAAAAAAAGCCAATTATTGAAAAAATGGAAAAAAAAAAAGAGATTTTTTAATTTTTACTTTGGATTTCAGGTCTGGGGGGTCTAAAAGGTGTGCATGTGAAGTTTCAGCTCTGTAGCATGTCCAGAACCATAAAAAAAAAGATTGTTTGTATTAGAAAACTTTCAGATCACACCAGGCATTTTTTTGGGTTCTTTGCAGTCAGGAAAAACATCTGAACTTGTGTATAGGGGGTATATATAGACATATATGTCTGAATATATACCCCTAGACATATATAGGTGTGATAGTAGCAGAAATATAATACTGTAAATGATTTCATTAGCGCAAGCATTTATTTCTGCTACTATCACACCTATATATGTCTAGGGGTATATATTCAGACATATATGTCTATATATACCCCCTATACACATGTTCAGATGTCATGTCTGACATCAAACATGTCCTCAAAAAAGCACTGGCAGTGGCAGCCCCTGCAGCATAAAAAATGCTTGGCTGGTGAGAAAC
Source organism: Pelophylax lessonae (assembly GCF_965119305.1). Taxonomy (NCBI): domain Eukaryota; kingdom Metazoa; phylum Chordata; class Amphibia; order Anura; family Ranidae; genus Pelophylax; species Pelophylax lessonae. The sequence continues at coordinate 189,315,894 of NC_138776.1, read as the reverse complement.
CATATGGGTGTGCCGAAGCTATTCAGAGAAATGATCATTTCTCTATAGCGGTCACCCTGCTATGGAAGGGTTTTGTCACCCTGCCATAGCAGTCACTGCCAGTTAACCCTACACTACACTACGGTCTCCTTACACTTAACACTTTCCCTACAGAAACTGAATTTTTGAAGCTAACTTAAGTGTAAAGGAGCACTCTAAAGGAGCACTACACTAGATATCCCTTTCCTCACACTAAAAATAGCTAAATGACACTTTTAAAGTAAAATTAACAGAACTGCTTCCATTCTCTTCCATGTCCAGTGTAACAATGCTAGGAATATGGCGGGGGCGATCTTATATACTGGGGGGCGTATTCACTAATGATTGGTCTAGGGACCCCCTCGTCACTCCAATCACATTCCTAGCATTCTCCTGCCCCCTCAATTGGCTTTTGCTAATGGTTCTGGTCCAATCACGGGCTTTTAAAGCCCATTTCCTGAAGCATTGCATTTTTTGCGGTTCTGGTTGCCGAATTCTGAACTTTTTGGGCAAAAAGTTCTAAATTCGGCCGAACCTCGAACACCCAATGTTCGTGTCGAACCGATGGTCGACCCAAACCGTTCGATCATCCCTAATTGGCACGAGGTGGCACTGATGGGCAACTGATATGCTGCACTGATGGGCACAAGGCCGCACTGATATGCTGTCCTGATGGGCACTGATATTTTGCATTGATGGCCACTGATGGAAACTAATGAGGCTGCACTGATGGGACTGATGCGGCTGAACTTATGGGAATTGATGAGGCTGTATTGAAGGGCACTGATAGACTGTCGTTATGGTCTGTGGTTTACAGATGACAGGGCGGATAACAGGAAGGGGTGTGGCCTTTACAGGAAGGGGTGGGTCATATGTAAATAGGGGGTGCCCAAGCATAGTTAGGCCAAGGGCAGCACAAAACCTAAATACACCACTGGGTTTAGGTCACTACCAACCCCCAAGGCCTAGTTTTTCTGCACTTGTATGACAGGTGCATACAATTTAAATGACGTATGTCATTTTTAACAGCAGGACCTGCCCCTGTGCCCTGCTAACTGTGAGGGGCTACGGTGTTCAGGCACCACTAAAACCAAAGGCCCAATTTTTGGCACTTGTATAGCACATGCGATTTCAAATTTGCATGGAATTCTTACCAGCAGGTCCCGTTCCTGCACCCACCAAGAGTAAATGCGGGGGTTACGGTGTTCAGGCACTATCAACAAGCAAGGCCCAATTTTTCTGCACCTGTATGACAAGTACATGTGATTTGAAACTTGTATGTATATTTGTATATGACATTTTATGCTTTAGAAATGTTAGTATAGCTGCAGCAGGTTTATACATCGTATGCACGTAGATGCCCTACTTTACAGGCACATTCAGGGGACCCCCCCCCAGGCACGATATTTAAAAAAATTAAAAATTTCTTCACTTTCATTTTAAGCCTCATTATAATCAGTAAGTAAGTCAGTGCTCCTTTAAAAATGATTGTTTTTTAAAACTTTTTTTTCATTGCTACATGTTCCCCAGGTCAGGACCTGGACCCCCATACACTTTTTTAAAGCAATAACTTGCAATTAAGCCTTCAAAATGAGACAGTTTTGGTTTTCGAGGTTCGAGTCCCATAGACTTCATTTGGGTCCATTTGTTCGAAGAAACTTTTACTCTGTTCGCAGTGTTCTGGTGCGAACTGAACCGGGGGTGTTTGGCTCATCACTACCCCACATCCCTTAAAGTCCAGTTTTGTTAGGAGGGATATGGGAAGGTTACTTCCTCCCTATCTTTTCTTTGCTCCTACTGTCCAATATTAGATTTATGGATGTGGATGTGGGCAGTTGTCCCTAGAACTGATATACATATTTAACTTCCCTGGGTTACCGGAATGGTTGCTAATGGTAACGGCCGAAGAAAGTTTCAAAAATTGCCATTTTTCTCTCAAAGACTGTGTTCTAATGCTCGAGAGATGTGTGAGGCCTGCTCAACATGGGATAGGGAGGGTGAGATGAAGAATAAAATGCACAGTGATGGTTTCCTATGGCAATGGAAGAATCTTTGCCTGGATTACAAATTGTCTGATCAAGTGATGTGCTGGAGAGCGGGATAAATGCATCTTGCTGTACAAAAGGACTGTGTCTGCTTAACAGTAAATGGTGCAAGTTTAGACGGAGAAAATGGCGGCCCAGGGCATATGGATCGGTGTGCCGGGAGCCATGTGTGTGCCGGAGCTATACAGGAAAATGTTTTCCGTGCATCCAATGACAGCGGGACATTCTTCCAAAATAGTGGCAGTGTGGATGCTGTAGAGAAAATTGTTGACCATGCATTTAATGACAGTGGGACATTTTTCAAATACAGTATGGTGAATCTTGCTTGTACAAGTGCTAAGAAGTAGAGTTGAGCGGACACCTGGATGTCCGTGTTCGGCGGGTTCGGCCGAACTTTAAAAAAAAGTCCGGGTCCGTGTCCCGGACTTTTGCCGGACACCGAACCCCATTGAAGTCAATGGGGACCCGAACTTTCAGGCACTAAAATGGCTCTAAAACACCAATGGAAAGGGCTAGAGTGCTGCAAATGGCAGCAAAACATTGTTAAGAGCATGGCAAGTGCTCTGCAAACAAATGTGGATAGGGAAATAACTTAAAACAACAAAAAAAAAACAGAAAAATAAAACAATGTTCTTCATCTCTGAAGGACGAGGCCCATATGGAGTAGGAGGGAGGTTGAGGTGGTGGTGGATGTGGCGGTCTCATAGGCGTGCGCACAGGGTGTGCCGGATGTGCCTGGGCACACCCTAATCACCTAGGGCACATAGCATTATCGCTCTGTTTGCCAGTGAGGAGATGGGAAAGATCTCCCTCGGACCTGCTCTGCTCTATTTCTCTTTGCCAGCAGGGAGAGTAATGTATCGGGGCCATGTACATGTAGGCAAACACATGCATGTGTATTTCAACTTTGGGGTGCACACCCTAATGCAATAGGCTGCGCACACCTATGGGCGGTGTAGGTGGAAGCGGCGGTGGAGGAGGACCAGGGCCAGATTAAGAGCATCATGGGCTTGGTGCTGAGGATTTTGAAGGGCCTTAAGGGGAGGAAGGGTGCAGCCATGCATGCCTAATTCAACATGGGATGCTGTCTCTGAAGCCCATAAACACATCCATGCATCGGCAACTGTCCCTCCTTGTCCGGCCTTCGTGCTGTGTGTGGAGGTTCTGAGGGAGCTGCCTGGGGAAGCGAGCATAGAAGCCAGACTTCTGTGTTTACAAGTGACAGAAGAGCGGTAACAGTGAATATGGCCAACCCGGGGCCTATATAAAAGGTAGGGGCCTGGAGCTGCAGCTCCAATAGCCCCTACGTTAATCTGGCCCTGCGAACAGGGATGCAAAGCAAAGCAAAGCAAATGCTATGTTTTTCAAATGTGAACAGCTTTTCCCCCTGTCTATATTATCCATTTTTATTGTATTACATAGGCATTCACAAAGTGATAAAAACTCAACCCAAACACCTGTTTTAATACCAGTGTGAAGAGAGCCTAAGGGCTCTTTCACACAGGCTTTCCGTATGTCCGCAAATCATCCTATTTTTCTGCGGATGATTTGCGGACATAATGTAAGTCTATGGCATTGCGGATGTCAGCGGAATACCATCCGCTGACATCCGATTTCCTTCGTTTCAGTTCTGTTCCGTTTTTTGGAACAGAACAGAACCCTATTTTTCCTCCGTTCAAAAAACGGAAAGGAAGGAAAATCGGATGTCAGCGGTGTCATCCGCTGACATCCGCAATCCCCATAGACTTACATTAGGTCCACATATCATCCGCAAACGGATGGGATGATATGCGGACCTACGGAGCGGATGACAGAAATGTCATCCGCTCCGTGAAAAAAAAAAAAAAAAAAGGACCGCAGCGGAGCTCTCACACGGAAAGCCCGTGTGAAAGAGCCCTAAGGGATCCGCACATGTTGGTTGTGTTGGAGGGTTAATCCCCACATGTTGGTTGAGTTGGAGGGTGGATCCGCACATGTTGGTTGAGTTGGAGGGTGGATCCGCACATGTTGGTTGAGTTGGAGGGTGGATCCGCACATGTTGGTTGAGTTGGAGGGTGGATCCGCACATGCTGGTTGAGTTGGAGGGTGGATCCGCACATGCTGGTTGAGTTGGAGGGTGGATCCTCACATGTTGGTTGAGTTGGAGGGTGGATCCTCACATGCTGGTTGAGTTGGAGGGTGGATCCGCACATGCTGGTTGAGTTGGAGGGAGGATCCTCACATGCTGGTTGAGTTGGAGGGTGAATCCTCACATGCTGGTTGAGTTGGAGGGTGGATCCGCACATGTTGGTGGAGTTGGAGGGTGGATCCGCACATGTTGGTGGAGTTGGAGGGTGGATCCGCACATGTTGGTTGAGTTGGAGGGTGGATCCGCACATGTTGGTTGAGTTGGAGGGTGGATCCGCACATGTTGGTTGAGTTGGAGGGTGGATCCGCACATGTTGGTTGTGTTGGAGGGTGGATCCCCACATGTTGGTTAAGTTGGAGGGTGGATCCGCACATGTTGGTTGTGTTGGAGGGTGGATCCGCACATGTTGGTTGAGTTGGAGGGTGGATCCGCACATGTTGGTTGTGTTGGAGGGTGGATCCGCACATGTTGGTTGAGTTGGAGGGTGGATCCACACATGCTGGTTGTGTTGGAGGGTGGATCCTCACATTCTGCTTTGTGTAAGGTACAATAGCCACCTGACATCAAGAAGGTAAGACAATGTTAGACTGTAATGGATCACACCCTAAACTCACCAATTGTATTTCCATGTGCAATGGCTTCCTCCTGAAATAAAGTCAAAGTCTGCTTACACTCCACCTAGCCTGGTCCCCATTGAGCTAAACCAAGCTTTTTATATTCAATCAAGCTGTACCATTCCAGCAATGCGTTTTAGTATAAGTTCCAAACTTGATTTTCTACCTGTCCCTCCTTCTTCCTCTCCATCTAACACAATCCTTTGCAACGTTTGGCCACAAAGCAGCGCCTAGAGCTTCTGCTCCCATACAGATCTCAGTAACTATCTATGAAACTTCTACATTGCTTCAGATTGATTGTACAGAGGAAGGTTTTGCTAACTGCTGTTTGTAACTAAAGGCCCGTACACACGTGCAGATTGTCGGCCGAAAAGATTCGGCCGACGTCCGATCGGACGATTTTCGGCTTGTTAGTATGATGCTTCCGACAGCCGACAGCGCCCTTTCGGCCGAACAGAATCTGTCGTGCAAGCATTAAAATTTTTGTATGCCGACACCAGAATGGCCGATTGTTCGCCAGTCAGTACAGAATTCGGCCGACAGACAGCAGATTTGCAAGACTGGGCATGCTCAGAAAAGAAAAAAGACCAGGAAAGTTAACCATCACATGACATCACTTCTGCAGTCGGCTGTTGTTGGCCGACAAAATTCGTGTGCAGTCTTTTGCACTTTTCAACAGACAAGACAGCCCTCGGACAAAAGACGGCCGATCGTTCGGCCGACGATCGGTACGTGTGTACGGGGCTTTAATGACCTTTAGGGCTCCTTGACACCTGTGCGTTAGGTATATGCGTTAATGTGTGTGATGGTAAAAAGCAGCTGCCAACATGTCATTTGTGCATTGTGGTGTGCCGCAATGAATGTAGAGTGGAATGCATTTGGAAGGAACGTTGGGGTATAAATTGTTTGCTTCCATGCGTTGCGGTATATGAATGGAATAAAATGCACATTTTAGCAAAGCACACATATGTGAAGCAAATCATTATAAAATAAAATAAAAATCACGTTCATAAAATAAGCCCCCCTGTCAGTAAGAGGATAATGAAACTTTCCGGTATCATTGGCAGCAGCATAAGACTTATATTTTTTGGTTTAGTGGGCGGAAAATGACCCAATGTATTTTGATGTTCCTAGTAGTGGAAAGGCCCCATCACTTGTGTCAGTGGGGATATAAAAAAAAAAAGCCTGATAATGTCAGTGGGAGGAGAAAACCTTGTTGCTGGTATCAGCATGAGCAAAACAAGCCACATATCATTGATATCAGTTAGAAAAAAATGTAAGACCCCATATCGATGGTGTCAGTGAGCTGACACCCATATTGTTTATGTCAATGAAAGCAAAATGGGTCCCATGTTGCCAATGTTCCCTGGAAGTCAAATAAGCCCCACATTGCTGGAGTCAGAATAAAAAGAACCAATCAAGGATATCTTTGGGATAAACAAATCCTTATTGTTGGAGTCATTAGGACTAATTATTGGTGTTTAGAGATGGGCTCGGGTTTGTTTGAGTTTCCATGTGCCCGAGCCCTCCGCTAATCACAGGCACTGAGAGATTTCCCCATCTGCGCAGCTGCGGATCGGGAAATGTCTCACTGCCTGTGATTAGCAGAGTGCAGTGTCGGCATCCTGGTGGGATTGGGCAAGTGGGAACTTGAACACGCCCGAGCCCATCTCAGCCCCATCTTTGTTATCAATGAGGATAAAATAAGCTCCACTCTTAGTGTTAGTAAGTGAATAATACATTTTCTAGTTGGTGCCAGTGAGAGCAAAATAAGCCCCATATTGGTGGTGTTAGTGGGAGGAAAATTACCCCATATCATTGGTGTCAGTGGGGATACAATAAGCCCCATTATTGGTGCCAGGGAGAAGAAAATAAGCCCCATCGTTGGTGTGAAAGGGGACAGAATAAGCCCCCATCCTTGGTGCGAGTGGGGACAGAATAAGCCCCCATCGTTGGTGCGTGTGGGGCCAGAATAAGCCCCCATCGTTGGTGCAAGTGGGGCCAGAATAAGCCCACATGGTTGGTGTGATTGGGGCCAGAATAAGCCCCCATCGTTGGTGCGAGTGGGGCCAGAATAAGCCCCCATCGTTGGTACAAGTGGGGCCAGAATAAGCCCCCATCGTTGGTGTGAGTGGGGCCAGAATAAGCCCCCATCGTTGGTGTGAGTGGGGACTGAATAAACCCCCATCGTTGGTGCGAGTGGGGACTGAATAAACCCCCATCGTTGGTATCAGTGGGAGAAATAGTGCCCCATCATTGGTGTCAGTGGGGATAGAATAAGCCCCATCATTGGTGTCAGTGGAGATAAAAGCCCCATCATTGGTATGGGTGGAGATAGAACAAGCCTCATCATTGGTGTGAGTGGGAATGGAATAAGCCCAATTATTGGTGTGAGCGGGAATGGAATAAGCCCAATTATTGGTGTGAGTGGGAATAGAATAAGCCCAATTATTGGTGTGAGTGGGAATGGAATAAGCCCAATTATTGGTGTGAGTGGGAATGGAATAAGCCCCATCATTGGTGTGGGTGGGGATAGGATAAGCCCCATCATTGGTGTGGGTGGGGATAGAATAAGCCCCATCATTGGTGTGGGTGGGGATAGGATAAGCCCCATCATTGGTGTGGGTAGGGATAGGATAAGCCTCATCATTGGTGTGGGTGGGGATCAGGCCCGGACTGGGACAAAAAATAGGCCCGGGCATTTTAGGCTGAGCAGCCCATTTTTTTTTAAACAAAATGACCAATGATGAACAACTACCAGTTTCTCTATGTTTTTTAGTTATATTTAGCCTGCACACCCATGCGATTTGATTCTGCAAATTGTGCTGCGTTTTGAAAACGGATTGCGGGGTGTCGTTAACCTAACATACACTCCGCAATCTGTTTGCATGGACGGGTTGCTATTTAGATGCAGTCTGCATTTAGTGTGAACCCAGGCTAAGAGGGAAAAGGTAATTTTAGGGTACATAAAAAATATATTACCCAATTTTTGGGTAAAATATAAAAGATGAGTTTGTGTCAAGTAAATAAATACCCAACATGCCAAACCTTAAGACTATGCATGCCCGAAAATGGCAACACATTTCAGTACCTTATATTTTCCATAGGCACAGTGGTGGTGGGGATAGGGGTGACATCAGTGGTGGTGGGGATAGGGGTGACATCAGTGGCGGTGGTGGTGGGGATAGCGTTGACATCAGTGGTGGTTGGGATAGGGATAACATCAGTGACGGTGTTGAGGATAGGGATGACATCAGTGGGAATGATGAGGATAGGGTTGACATCAGTGGGAGTAGTGGTAAGGATAGGGATAGCATCAGTGGCAGTGGTGGTGGGGATAGAAATGACAGTGGGATGACGGTGGGAGGGATGGATGGGATCAGGCAGAGTGATGGCAGTGGGAGGGATGGATGGGATCAGGCAGTGATGGCAGTGGGGGGGATGGATGGGATCAGGGCAGGCAGAGTGATGGCAGTGGGAGGGATGGATGGAATCAGGCAGAGAGATGGCAGTGGGAGGGATGGATAGGATCAGGCAGTGATGGCAGTGGGAAGGGGGTGGATGGGATCAGGCAGAGTGATGGCAGTGGGAGGGATGGATGGAATCAGGCAGAGTGATGGCAGTGGGAGGGATGGATGGAATCAGGCAGAGTGATGGCAGTAGGAGGGATGGATGGAATCAGGCAGAGTGATGGCAGTGGGAGGGAGGGATGGATGGGATCAGGCAGAGTGATGGCAGTGGGAGAGATGGGATCAGGCAGTGATGGCAGTCGGACGGATAGATGGGATCAGGCAGAGTGATGGCAGTGGGAGGGGTGGATGGGATCAGGCAGAGTGATGGCAGTGGGAGGGATGGATGGGATCAGGCAGAGTGATGGCAGTGGGAGGGATGGATGGGATCAGGCAGAGTGATGGCAGTGGGAGAGATGGGATCAGGCAAAGATGGCAGTGGGAGGGATGGATGGGATCAGGCAGAGTGATGGCAGTGGGAGGGATGGATGGGATCAGGCAGAGTGATGGCAGTGGGAGAGATGGGATCAAGCAGTGATAGCGGTGGGATGGATGGATGGGATCAGTCAGAGTAATGGCAGTGGGAGAGATGGGATCAGGCAGTGATGGCAGTCGGAGGGATGGATGGGATCAGGCAGAGTGATGGCAGTGGGAGGGATGGATGGGATCAGGCAGAGTGATGGCAGTGGGAGAGACGGGATCAGGCAGTGATGTCAGTCGAAGGGATGTATGGGATCAGTCAGAGTGATGGCAGTGGGAGGGATGGATGGGATAAGGAAAAGTGATGGCATTGGGAGGGATGGATGGGATCAGGCAGAGTGATGGCAGTGGGAGGGATGGATGGGATCAGGCAGAGTGATGGCAGTGGGAGAGATGGGATCAGGCAGTGATGGCAGTCGGAGGGATGGATGGGATCAGGCAGAGTGATGGCAGTGGGAGGGATGGATGGGATCAGGCAGAGTGATGGCAGTGGGAGAGATGGGATCAGGCAGTGATGGCAGTGGGATGGATGGATGGGATCAGGCAGAGGGATGGCAGTGGGAGAGATGGGATCAGGCAGTGATGGCAGTCGGAGGGATGGATGGGATCAGGCAGAGTGATGGCAGTGGGAGGGATGGATGGGATCAGGCAGAGTGATGGCAGTGGGAGAGATGGGATCAGGCAGTGATGTCAGTCGGAGGGATGGATGGGATCAGGAAGAGTGATGGCAGTGGGAGGGATGGATGGGATCAGGCAGAGTGATGGCAGTGGGAGGGATGGATGGGATCAGGCAGTGATGGCAGTGGGAGGGATGGATGGGATCAGGCAGAGTGATGGCAGTGGGGGGGGTGGATGGGATCAGGCAGAGTGATGGCAGTGGGAGGGATGAATGGGATCAGGCAGAGTGATGGCAGTGGGAGGGATGGATGGGATCAGGCAGTGATGGCAGTCGGAGGGATGGATGGGATCAGGCAGAGTGATGGCAGTGGGAGGGATGGATGGGATCAGGCAGAGTGATGGCAGTGGGAGGGATGGATGGGATCAGGCAGAGTGATGGCAGTGGGAGAGATGGGATCAGGCAAAGATGGCAGTGGGAGGGATGGATGGGATCAGGCAGAGTGATGGCAGTGGGAGGGATGGATGGGATCAGGCAGAGTGATGGCAGTGGGAGAGATGGGATCAAGCAGTGATAGCGGTGGGATGGATGGATGGGATCAGTCAGAGTAATGGCAGTGGGAGAGATGGGATCAGGCAGTGATGGCAGTCGGAGGGATGGATGGGATCAGGCAGAGTGATGGCAGTGGGAGGGATGGATGGGATCAGGCAGAGTGATGGCAGTGGGAGAGACGGGATCAGGCAGTGATGTCAGTCGAAGGGATGTATGGGATCAGTCAGAGTGATGGCAGTGGGAGGGATGGATGGGATAAGGAAAAGTGATGGCATTGGGAGGGATGGATGGGATCAGGCAGAGTGATGGCAGTGGGAGGGATGGATGGGATCAGGCAGAGTGATGGCAGTGGGAGAGATGGGATCAGGCAGTGATGGCAGTCGGAGGGATGGATGGGATCAGGCAGAGTGATGGCAGTGGGAGGGATGGATGGGATCAGGCAGAGTGATGGCAGTGGGAGAGATGGGATCAGGCAGTGATGTCAGTCGGAGGGATGGATGGGATCAGGAAGAGTGATGGCAGTGGGAGGGATGGATGGGATCAGGCAGAGTGATGGCAGTGGGAGGGATGGATGGGATCAGGCAGTGATGGCAGTGGGAGGGATGGATGGGATCAGGCAGAGTGATGGCAGTGGGAGGGATGGATGGGATCAGGCAGAGTGATGGCAGTGGGAGAGATGGGATCAGGCAGTGATGTCAGTCGGAGGGATGGATGGGATCAGGAAGAGTGATGGCAGTGGGAGGGATGGATGGGATCAGGCAGAGTGATGGCAGTGGGAGGGATGGATGGGATCAGGCAGTGATGGCAGTGGGAGGGATGGATGGGATCAGGCAGAGTGATGGCAGTGGGGGGGGGTGGATGGGATCAGGCAGAGTGATGGCAGTGGGAGGGATGAATGGGATCAGGCAGAGTGATGGCAGTGGGAGGGATGGATGGGATCAGGCAGTGATGGCAGTCGGAGGGATGGATGGGATCAGGCAGAGTGATGGCAGTGGGAGGGATGGATGGGATCAGGCAGAGTGATGGCAGTGGGAGGGATGGATGGGATCAGGCAGATGGATGGATGGGATCAGGCACAGTGATGGCAGTGGGGGGGGAGAATGGGATCAGGGCAGGCAGAGTGATGGCAGTGGGAGAGATGGGATCAGGCAGTGGGGGGGGGTGGATGGGATCAGGCAGTGATGGCAGTGGGGGAGAAGGATAGGATCAGGGCAGGCAGAGTGATGGCAGTGGGAGAGATGGGATCAGGTAGAGTGGCAGTGGGGGGGGATGGATGGGATCAGGCAGTGATGGCAGTGGGGGGGGGTGGATGGGATAAGGGCAGGCAGAGTGATGGCAGTGGGAGGGATGGATGGGATCAGGCAGAGTGATGGCAGTGGAGGGATGGATGGGATCAGGCAGTAAAGGCAGTGGTGGGGATGGATGGGATCAGGCAGAGTGATGGCAGTGGGAGAGATGGGATCAGGCAGTGATGGCAGTCGGAGGGATGGATGGGATCAGGCAGAGTGATGGCAGTGGGAGGGATGGATGGGATCAGGCAGAGTGATGGCAGTGGGAGGGATGGATGGGATCAGGCAGAGTGATGGCAGTGGGAGGGATGGATGGGATCAGGCAGAGTGATGGCAGTGGGAGAGATGGGATCAGGCAGTGATGGCAGTCGTAAGGAATGGATGGGATCAGGCAGAGTGATGGCAGTGGGAGGGATGGATGGGATCAGGCAGAGTGATGGCAGTGGGAGGGATGGATGGGATCAGGCAGAGTGATGGCAGTGGGAGAGATGGGATCAGGCAGTGATGGCAGTGGGATGGATGGATGGGATCAGGCAGAGTGATGGCAGTGGGAGAGAAGGGATCAGGCAGTGATGGCAGTCGGAGGGATGGATGGGATCAGGCAGAGTGATGGCAGTGGGAGGGATGGATGGGATCAGGCAGAGTGATGGCAGTGGGAGAGACGGGATCAGGCAGTGATGTCAGTCGGAGGGATGTATGGGATCAGGCAGAGTGATGGCAGTGGGAGGGATGGATGGGATAAGGAAAAGTGATGGCAGTGGGAGGGATGGATGGGATCAGGCAGAGTGATGGCAGTGGGAGGGATGGATGGGATCAGGCAGAGTGATGACAGTGGGGGGGATGGATGGGATAAGGCAGAGTGATGGCAGTGGGAGGGATGGATGGGATCAGGCAGAGTGATGGCAGTGGGAGGGATGGATGGGATCAGGCAGAGTGATGGCAGTGGGAGGCATGGATGGGATCAGGCAGAGTGATGGCAGTGGGAGAGATGGGATCAGGCAGTAATGGCAGTCGGAGGGATGGATGGGATCAGGCAGAGTGATGGCAGTGGGAGAGATGGGATCAGGCAGTGATGGCAGTCGGAGGGATGGATGGGATCAGGCAGAGTGATGGCAGTGGGAGGGATGGATGGGATCAGGCAGTGATGGCAGTGGGGGAGAAGGATGGGATCAGGGCAGGCAGAGTGATGGCAGTGGGAGAGATGGGATCAGGTAGAGTGATGGCAGTGGGGGGGATGGATGGGATCAGGCAGTGATGGCAGTGGGGGGGGGGTGGATGGGATAAGGGCAGGCAGAGTGATGGCAGTGGGAGGGATGGATGGGATCAGGCAGTGATGGCAGTGGAGGGATGGATGGGATCAGGCAGTAAAGGCAGTTCTGGGGATGGATGGGATCAGGCAGAGTGATGGCAGTGGGAGAGATGGGATCAGGCAGTGATGGCAGTCGGAGGGATGGATGGGACCAGGCAGAGTGATGGCAGTGGGAGGGGTGGATGGGATCAGGCAGAGTGATGGCAGTGGGAGGGATGGATGGGATCAGGCAGAGTGATGGCAGTGGGAGGGATGGATGGGATCAGGCAGAGTGATGGCAGTGTAAGAGATGGGATCAGGCAATGATGGCAGTGGGAGGGATGGATGGGATCAGGCAGAGTGATGGCAGTGGGAGGGATGGATGGGATCAGGCAGTGATGGCAGTGGGAGGGATGGATGGGATCAGGCAGACTGATGGCAGTGGGGGGGGGTGGATGGGATCAGGCAGAGTGATGGCAGTGGGGGGGAATGGATGGGATCAGGCAGAGTGATGGCAGTGGGAGAGATGGTATCAGGCAGTGATGGCAGTTGGAGGGATGGATGGGATCAGGCAGAGTGATGGCAGTGGGAGGGATGGATGGGATCAGGCAGAGTGATGGCAGTGGGAGAGATGGGATCAGGCAGTGATGGCAGTCGGAGGGATGGATGGGATCAGGCAGATTGATGGCAGTGGGAGGGATGGATGGGATCAGGAAGAGTGATGGCAGTGGGAGGGATGGATGGGATCAGGCAGAGTGATGGCAGTGGGAGGGATGGATGGGATCAGGCAGATGGATGGATGGGATCAGGCACAGTGATGGCAGTGGGGGGGGGGAATGGGATCAGGGCAGGCAGAGTGATGGCAGTGGGAGAGATGGGATCAGGCAGTGGGGGGGGGGGGTGGATGGGATCAGGCAGTGATGGCAGTGGGGGAAAAGGATGGGATCAGGGCAGGCAGAGTGATGGCAGTGGGAGAGATGGGATCAGGTAGAGTGATGGCAGTGGGGGGGATGGATGGGATCAGGCAGTGATGGCAGTGGGGGGGTGGCTGGGATAAGGGCAGGCAGAGTGATGGCAGTGGGAGGGATGGATGGGATCAGGCAGTGATGGCAGTGGAGGGATGGATGGGATCAGGCAGTAAAGGCAGTGGTGGGGATGGATGGGATCAGGCAGAGTGATGGCAGTGGGAGAGATGGGATCAGGCAGTGATGGCAGTCGGAGGGATGGATGGGATCAGGCAGAGTGATGGCAGTGGGAGGGGTGGATGGGATCAGGCAGAGTGATGGCAGTGGGAGGGATGGATGGGATCAGGCAGAGTGATGGCAGTGAGAGGGATGGATGGGATCAGGCAGAGTGATGGCAGTGGGAGAGATGGGATCAGGCAGTGATGGCAGTCGGAGGGATGGATGGGATCAGGCAGAGTGATGGCAGTGGGAGGGATGGATGGGATCAGGCAGAGTGATGGCAGTGGGAGAGATGGGATCAGGCAGTGATGGCAGTGGGATGGATGGATGGGATCAGGCAGAGTGATGGCAGTGGGAGAGATGGGATCAGGCAGTGATGGCAGTCGGAGGGATGGATGGGATCAGGCAGAGTGATGGCAGTGGGAGGGATGGATGGGATCAGGCAGAGTGATGGCAGTGGGAGAGACGGGATCAGGCAGTGATGTCAGTCGGAGGGATGTATGGGATCAGGCAGAGTGATGGCAGTGGGAGGGATGGATGGGATAAGGAAAAGTGATGGCAGTGGGAGGGATGGATGGGATCAGGCAGAGTGATGGCAGTGGGAGGGATGGATGGGATCAGGCAGAGTGATGACAGTGGGAGGGATGGATGGGATCAGGCAGAGTGATGGCAGTGGGAGGGATGGAAGGGATCAGGCAGAGTGATGGCAGTGGGAGGGATGGATGGGATCAGGCAGAGTGATGGCAGTGGGAGAGATGGGATCAGGCAGTGATGGCAGTCGGAGGGATGGATGGGATCAGGCAGAGTGATGGCAGTGGGAGGGATGGATGGGATCAGGCAGAGTTTTTTGCAGTGGGAGAGATGGGATCAGGCAGTGATGGCAGTGGGATGGATGGATGGGATCAGGCAGAGGGATGGCAGTGGGAGAGATGGGATCAGGCAGTGATGGCAGTCGGAGGGATGGATGGGATCAGGCAGAGTGATGGAAGTGGGAGGGATGGATGGGATCAGGCAGAGTGATGGCAGTGGGAGAGATGGGATCAGGCAGTGATGGCAGTCGGAGGGATGGATGGGATCAGGCAGAGTGATGGAAGTGGGAGGGATGGATGGGATCAGGAAGAGTGATGGCAGTGGGAGGGATGGATGGGATCAGGCAGAGTGATGGCAGTGGGAGGGATGGATGGGATCAGGCAGAGTGATGGCAGTGGGAGAGATGGGATCAGGCAGTGATTTCAGTCGGAGGGATGGATGGGATCAGGCAGAGTGATGGCAGTGGGAGGGATGGATGGGATAAGGCAGAGTGATGGCAGTGGGAGGGATGGATGGGATTGGGCAGAGTGATGGCAGTGGGAGGGATGGATGGGATCAGGCAGAGTGATGGCAGTGGGAGAGATGGATGGGATCAGGCAGAGTGATGGCAGTGTAAGAGATGGGATCAGGCAGTGATGGCAGTGGGAGGGATGGATGGGATCAGGCAGAGTGATGACAGTGGGAGGGATGGATGGGATCAGGCAGAGTTATGGCAGTGGGAGGGATGGATGGGATCAGGCAGTGATGGCAGTGGGAGGGATGGATGGGATCAGGCAGAGTGATGGCAGTGGGGGGGGATGGATGGGATCAGGCAGAGTGATGTCAGTGGGAGGGATGAATGGGATCAGGCAGAGTGATGGCAGTGGGAGGGATGGATGGGTTTAGGCAGTGATGGCAGTCGGAGGGATGGATGGGATCAGGTAGAGTGATGGCAGTGGGAGGGATGGATGAGATCAGGCAGAGTGATGGCAGTGGGAGGGATGGATGGGATCAGGCAGATGGATGGATGGGATCAGGCACAGTGATGGCAGTGGGGGGGGAGAATGGGATCAGGGCAGGCAGAGTGATGGCAGTGGGAGAGATGGGATCAGGCAGTGGGGGGTGGATGGGATCAGGCAGTGATGGCAGTGGGGGAGAAGGATGGGATCAGGGCAGGCAGAGTGATGGCAGTGGGAGAGATGGGATCAGGTAGAGTGATGGCAGTGGGGGGGATGGATGGGATCAGGCAGTGATGGCAGTGGGGGGGTGGATGGGATAAGGGCAGGCAGAGTGATGGCAGTGGGAGGGATGGATGGGATCAGGCAGTGATGGCAGTGGAGGGATGGATGGGATCAGGCAGTAAAGGCAGTGGTGGGGATGGATGGGATCAGGCAGAGTGATGGCAGTGGGAGAGATGGGATCAGGCAGTGATGGCAGTCGGAGGGATGGATGGGATCAGGCAGAGTGATGGCAGTGGGAGGGGTGGATGGGATCAGGCAGAGTGATGGCAGTGGGAGGGATGGATGGGATCAGGCAGAGTGATGGCAGTGGGAGGGATGGATGGGATCAAGCAGAGTGATGGCAGTGGGAGGGATGGATGGGATCAGGCAGAGTGATGGCAGTGGGAGGGATGGATGGGATCAGGCAGAGTGATGGCAGTGTAAGAGATGGGATCAGGCAGTGATGTCAGTGGGAGGAATGGATGGGATCAGGCAGAGTGATGGCAGTGGGAGGGATGGATGGGATCAGTTAGAGTTATGGCAGTGGGAGGGATGGATGGGATCAGGCAGTGATGGCAGTGGGAGGGATGGATGGGATCAGGCAGAGTGATGGCAGTGGGGGGGTGGATGGGATCAGGCAGAGTGATGGCAGTGGGGGGGAATGGATGGGATCAGGAAGAGTGATGGCAGTGGGAGAGATGGTATCAGGCAGTGATGGCAGTTGGAGGGATGGATGGGTTCAGGCAGAGTGATGGCAGTGAGAGAGATGGTATCAGGCAGTGATGGCAGTTGGAGGGATGGATGGGTTCAGGCAGAGTGATGGCAGTGGGAGGGATGGATGGGATCAGGCAGAGTGATGGCAGTGGGAGAGATGGGATCAGGCAGTGATGGCAGTCGGAGGGATGGATGGGATCAGGCAGATTGATGGCAGTGGGAGGGATGGATGGGATCAGGCAGAGTGATGGCAGTGGGAGGGATGGATGGGATCATGCAGAGTGATGGCATTGTAAGAGATGGGATCATGCAGTGATGGCAGTGGGAGGGATGGATGAGATCAGGAAGGGTGATGGCAGTGGGAGGGATGGATGGGATCAGGCAGAGTGATGGCAGTGGGGGGGAATGGATGGGATCAGGCAGAGTGATGGCAGTGGGAGAGATGGTATCAGGCAGTGATGGCAGTTGGAGGGATGGATGGGATCAGGCAGAGTGATGGCAGTGGGAGGGATGGATGGGATCAGGCAGAGTGATGGCAGTGGGAGAGATGGGATCAGGCAGTGATGGCAGTCGGAGGGATGGATGGGATCAGGCAGATTGATGGCAGTGGGAGGGATGGATGGGATCAGGCAGAGTGATGGCAGTGGGAGGGATGGATGGGATCATGCAGAGTGATGGCATTGTAAGAGATGGGATCAGGCAGTGATGGCAGTGGGAGGGATGGATGAGATCAGGCAGAGTGATGGCAGTGGGAGGGATGGATGGGATCAGTTAGAGTTATGGCAGTGGGAGGGATGGATGGGATCAGGCAGTGATGGCAGTGGGAGGGATGGATGGGATCAGGCAGAGTGATGGCAGTGGGGGGGGGGGTGGATGGGATCAGGCAGAGTGATGGCAGTGGGGGGGGATGGATGGGATCAGGCAGAGTGATGGCAGTGGGAGAGATGGGATCAGGCAGTGATGGCAGTCGGAGGGATGGATGGGATCAGGCAGATTGATGGCAGTGGGAGGGATGGATGGGATCAGGCAGAGTGATGGCAGTGGGAGGGATGGATGGGATCATGCAGAGTGATGGCATTGTAAGAGATGGGATCAGGCAGTGATGGCAGTGGGAGGGATGGATGAGATCAGGCAGAGTGATGGCAGTGGGAGGGATGGATGGGATCAGTTAGAGTTATGGCAGTGGGAGGGATGGATGGGATCAGGCAGTGATGGCAGTGGGAGGGATGGATGGGATCAGGCAGAGTGATGGCAGTGGGGGGGGGTGGATGGGATCAGGCAGAGTGATGGCAGTGGGGGGGATGGATGGGATCAGGCAGAGTGATGGCAGTGGGAGAGATGGGATCAGGCAGTGATGGCAGTCGGAGGGATGGATGGGATCAGGCAGAGTGATGGCAGTGGGAGGGATGGATGGGATCAGGCAGAGTGATGGCAGTGGGGGGGATGGATGGGATCAGGCAGAGTGATGGCAGTGGGAGGGATGAATGGGATCAGGCAGAGTGATGGCAGTGGGAGGGATGGATGGGATCAGGCAGTGATGGCAGTCGGAGGGATGGATGGGATCAGGCAGAGTGATGGCAGTGGGAGGGATGGATGGGATCAGTTAGAGTTATGGCAGTGGGAGGGATGGATGGGATCAGGCAGTGATGGCAGTGGGAGGGATGGATGGGATCAGGCAGAGTGATGGCAGTGGGGGGGGGGGTGGATGGGATCAGGCAGAGTGATGGCAGTGGGGGGGGATGGATGGGATCAGGCAGAGTGATGGCAGTGGGAGAGATGGGATCAGGCAGTGATGGCAGTCGGAGGGATGGATGGGATCAGGCAGAGTGATGGCAGTGGGAGGGGTGGATGGGATCAGGCAGAGTGATGGCAGTGGGAGGGATGGATGGGATCAGGCAGAGTGATGGCAGTGAGAGGGATGGATGGGATCAGGCAGAGTGATGGCAGTGGGAGAGATGGGATCAGGCAGTGATGGCAGTCGGAGGGATGGATGGGATCAGGCAGAGTGATGGCAGTGGGAGGGATGGATGGGATCAGGCAGAGTGATGGCAGTGGGAGAGATGGGATCAGGCAGTGATGGCAGTGGGATGGATGGATGGGATCAGGCAGAGTGATGGCAGTGGGAGAGATGGGATCAGGCAGTGATGGCAGTCGGAGGGATGGATGGGATCAGGCAGAGTGATGGCAGTGGGAGGGATGGATGGGATCAGGCAGAGTGATGGCAGTGGGAGAGACGGGATCAGGCAGTGATGTCAGTCGGAGGGATGTATGGGATCAGGCAGAGTGATGGCAGTGGGAGGGATGGATGGGATAAGGAAAAGTGATGGCAGTGGGAGGGATGGATGGGATCAGGCAGAGTGATGGCAGTGGGAGGGATGGATGGGATCAGGCAGAGTGATGACAGTGGGAGGGATGGATGGGATCAGGCAGAGTGATGGCAGTGGGAGGGATGGAAGGGATCAGGCAGAGTGATGGCAGTGGGAGGGATGGATGGGATCAGGCAGAGTGATGGCAGTGGGAGAGATGGGATCAGGCAGTGATGGCAGTCGGAGGGATGGATGGGATCAGGCAGAGTGATGGCAGTGGGAGGGATGGATGGGATCAGGCAGAGTTTTTTGCAGTGGGAGAGATGGGATCAGGCAGTGATGGCAGTGGGATGGATGGATGGGATCAGGCAGAGGGATGGCAGTGGGAGAGATGGGATCAGGCAGTGATGGCAGTCGGAGGGATGGATGGGATCAGGCAGAGTGATGGAAGTGGGAGGGATGGATGGGATCAGGCAGAGTGATGGCAGTGGGAGAGATGGGATCAGGCAGTGATGGCAGTCGGAGGGATGGATGGGATCAGGCAGAGTGATGGAAGTGGGAGGGATGGATGGGATCAGGAAGAGTGATGGCAGTGGGAGGGATGGATGGGATCAGGCAGAGTGATGGCAGTGGGAGGGATGGATGGGATCAGGCAGAGTGATGGCAGTGGGAGAGATGGGATCAGGCAGTGATTTCAGTCGGAGGGATGGATGGGATCAGGCAGAGTGATGGCAGTGGGAGGGATGGATGGGATAAGGCAGAGTGATGGCAGTGGGAGGGATGGATGGGATTGGGCAGAGTGATGGCAGTGGGAGGGATGGATGGGATCAGGCAGAGTGATGGCAGTGGGAGAGATGGATGGGATCAGGCAGAGTGATGGCAGTGTAAGAGATGGGATCAGGCAGTGATGGCAGTGGGAGGGATGGATGGGATCAGGCAGAGTGATGACAGTGGGAGGGATGGATGGGATCAGGCAGAGTTATGGCAGTGGGAGGGATGGATGGGATCAGGCAGTGATGGCAGTGGGAGGGATGGATGGGATCAGGCAGAGTGATGGCAGTGGGGGGGGATGGATGGGATCAGGCAGAGTGATGTCAGTGGGAGGGATGAATGGGATCAGGCAGAGTGATGGCAGTGGGAGGGATGGATGGGTTTAGGCAGTGATGGCAGTCGGAGGGATGGATGGGATCAGGTAGAGTGATGGCAGTGGGAGGGATGGATGAGATCAGGCAGAGTGATGGCAGTGGGAGGGATGGATGGGATCAGGCAGATGGATGGATGGGATCAGGCACAGTGATGGCAGTGGGGGGGGAGAATGGGATCAGGGCAGGCAGAGTGATGGCAGTGGGAGAGATGGGATCAGGCAGTGGGGGGTGGATGGGATCAGGCAGTGATGGCAGTGGGGGAGAAGGATGGGATCAGGGCAGGCAGAGTGATGGCAGTGGGAGAGATGGGATCAGGTAGAGTGATGGCAGTGGGGGGGATGGATGGGATCAGGCAGTGATGGCAGTGGGGGGGTGGATGGGATAAGGGCAGGCAGAGTGATGGCAGTGGGAGGGATGGATGGGATCAGGCAGTGATGGCAGTGGAGGGATGGATGGGATCAGGCAGTAAAGGCAGTGGTGGGGATGGATGGGATCAGGCAGAGTGATGGCAGTGGGAGAGATGGGATCAGGCAGTGATGGCAGTCGGAGGGATGGATGGGATCAGGCAGAGTGATGGCAGTGGGAGGGGTGGATGGGATCAGGCAGAGTGATGGCAGTGGGAGGGATGGATGGGATCAGGCAGAGTGATGGCAGTGGGAGGGATGGATGGGATCAAGCAGAGTGATGGCAGTGGGAGGGATGGATGGGATCAGGCAGAGTGATGGCAGTGGGAGGGATGGATGGGATCAGGCAGAGTGATGGCAGTGTAAGAGATGGGATCAGGCAGTGATGTCAGTGGGAGGGATGGATGGGATCAGGCAGAGTGATGGCAGTGGGAGGGATGGATGGGATCAGTTAGAGTTATGGCAGTGGGAGGGATGGATGGGATCAGGCAGTGATGGCAGTGGGAGGGATGGATGGGATCAGGCAGAGTGATGGCAGTGGGGGGGTGGATGGGATCAGGCAGAGTGATGGCAGTGGGGGGGAATGGATGGGATCAGGAAGAGTGATGGCAGTGGGAGAGATGGTATCAGGCAGTGATGGCAGTTGGAGGGATGGATGGGTTCAGGCAGAGTGATGGCAGTGAGAGAGATGGTATCAGGCAGTGATGGCAGTTGGAGGGATGGATGGGTTCAGGCAGAGTGATGGCAGTGGGAGGGATGGATGGGATCAGGCAGAGTGATGGCAGTGGGAGAGATGGGATCAGGCAGTGATGGCAGTGGGAGGGATGGATGAGATCAGGAAGGGTGATGGCAGTGGGAGGGATGGATGGGATCAGGCAGAGTGATGGCAGTGGGGGGGAATGGATGGGATCAGGCAGAGTGATGGCAGTGGGAGAGATGGTATCAGGCAGTGATGGCAGTTGGAGGGATGGATGGGATCAGGCAGAGTGATGGCAGTGGGAGGGATGGATGGGATCAGGCAGAGTGATGGCAGTGGGAGAGATGGGATCAGGCAGTGATGGCAGTCGGAGGGATGGATGGGATCAGGCAGATTGATGGCAGTGGGAGGGATGGATGGGATCAGGCAGAGTGATGGCAGTGGGAGGGATGGATGGGATCATGCAGAGTGATGGCATTGTAAGAGATGGGATCAGGCAGTGATGGCAGTGGGAGGGATGGATGAGATCAGGCAGAGTGATGGCAGTGGGAGGGATGGATGGGATCAGTTAGAGTTATGGCAGTGGGAGGGATGGATGGGATCAGGCAGTGATGGCAGTGGGAGGGATGGATGGGATCAGGCAGAGTGATGGCAGTGGGGGGGGGGGGTGGATGGGATCAGGCAGAGTGATGGCAGTGGGGGGGGATGGATGGGATCAGGCAGAGTGATGGCAGTGGGAGAGATGGGATCAGGCAGTGATGGCAGTCGGAGGGATGGATGGGATCAGGCAGATTGATGGCAGTGGGAGGGATGGATGGGATCAGGCAGAGTGATGGCAGTGGGAGGGATGGATGGGATCATGCAGAGTGATGGCATTGTAAGAGATGGGATCAGGCAGTGATGGCAGTGGGAGGGATGGATGAGATCAGGCAGAGTGATGGCAGTGGGAGGGATGGATGGGATCAGTTAGAGTTATGGCAGTGGGAGGGATGGATGGGATCAGGCAGTGATGGCAGTGGGAGGGATGGATGGGATCAGGCAGAGTGATGGCAGTGGGGGGGGGGTGGATGGGATCAGGCAGAGTGATGGCAGTGGGGGGGATGGATGGGATCAGGCAGAGTGATGGCAGTGGGAGAGATGGGATCAGGCAGTGATGGCAGTCGGAGGGATGGATGGGATCAGGCAGAGTGATGGCAGTGGGAGGGATGGATGGGATCAGGCAGAGTGATGGCAGTGGGGGGGATGGATGGGATCAGGCAGAGTGATGGCAGTGGGAGGGATGAATGGGATCAGGCAGAGTGATGGCAGTGGGAGGGATGGATGGGATCAGGCAGTGATGGCAGTCGGAGGGATGGATGGGATCAGGCAGAGTGATGGCAGTGGGAGGGATGGATGGGATCAGGCAGAGTGATGGCAGTGGGAGGGATGGATGGGATCAGGCAGTGATGGCAGTCGGAGGGATGGATGGGATCAGGCAGAGTGATGGCAGTGGGAGGGATGGATGGGATCAGGCAGAGTGATGGCAGTGGGAGGGATGGATGGGATCAGGCAGAGTGATGGCAGTGGGAGGGATGGATGGGATCAGGCAGATGGATGGATGGGATCAGGCACAGTGATGACAGTGGGGGGGAGAATGGGATCAGGGCAGGCAGAGTGATGGCAGTGGGAGAGATGGGATCAGGCAGTGGGGGGGGGGTGGATGGGATCAGGCAGTGATGGCAGTGGGGGAGAAGGATGGGATCAGGGCAGGCAGAGTGATGGCAGTGGGAGAGATGGGATCAGGTAGAGTGATGGCAGTGGGGGGGATGGATGGGATCAGGCAGTGATGGCAGTGGGGGGGGGGTGGATGGGATAAGGGCAGGCAGAGTGATGGCAGTGGGAGGGATGGATGGGATCAGGCAGTGATGGCAGTGGAGGGATGGATGGGATCAGGCAGTAAAGGCAGTGATGGGGATGGATGGGATCAGGCAGAGTGATGGCAGTGGGAGAGATGGGATCAGGCAGTGATGGCAGTCGGAGGGATGGATGGGATCAGGCAGAGTGATGGCAGTGGGAGGGGTGGATGGGATCAGGCAGAGTGATGGCAGTGGGAGGGATGGATGGGATCAGGCAGAGTGATGGCAGTGGGAGAGATGGATGGGATCAAGCAGAGTGATGGCAGTGGGAGGGATGGATGGGATCAGGCAGAGTGATGGCAGTGGGAGGGATGGATGGGGTCAGGCAGAGTGATGGCAGTGTAAGAGATGGGATCAGGCAGTGATGGCAGTGGGAGGGATGGATGGGATCAGGCAGAGTGATGGCAGTGGGAGGGATGGATGGGATCAGTTAGAGTTATGGCAGTGGGAGGGATGGATGGGATCAGGCAGAGTGATGGCAGTGGGGAGGAATGGATGGGATCAGGCAGAGTGATGGCAGTGGGAGAGATGGTATCAGGCAGTGATGGCAGTTTGAGGGATGGATGGGATCAGGCAGAGTGATGGCAGTGGGAGGGATGGATGGGATCAGGCAGAGTTATGGCAGTGGGAGAGATGGGATCAGGCAGTGATGGCAGTCGGAGGGATGGATGGGATCAGGGAGAGTGATGGCAGTGGGAGGGATAGATGGGATCAGGCAGAGTGATGGCAGTGGGAGGGATGGATGGGATCAGGCAGAGTGATGGCATTGTAAGAGATGGGATCAGGCAGTGATGGCAGTGGGAGGGATGGATGAGATCAGGCAGAGTGATGGCAGTGGGAGGGATGGATGGGATCAGTTAGAGTTATGGCAGTGGGAGGGATGGATGGGATCAGGCAGTGATGGCAGTGGGAGGGATGGATGGGATCAGGCAGAGTGATGGCAGTGGGGGGGGGTGGATGGGATCAGGCAGAGGGATGGCAGTGGGGGGGGATGGATGGGATCAGGCAGAGTGATGGCAGTGGGAGAGATGGGATCAGGCAGTGATGGCAGTCGGAGGGATGGATGGGATCAGGCAGAGTGATGGCAGTGGGAGGGATGGATGGGATCAGGCAGAGTGATGGCATTGGGAGAGATGGGATCAGGCAGTGATGGCAGTCGGAGGGATGGATGGGATCAGGCAGAGTGATGGCAGTGGGAGGGATGGATGGGATCAGGCAGAGTGATGGCAGTGGGAGGGATGGATGGGATCAGGCAGTGATGGCAGTAGGGGGATGGATGGGATCAGGGTAGGCAGAGTGATGGCAGTGGGGGGATGGATGGGATCAGGGCAGGTAGAGTGATGGCAGTGGGAGGGATGGATGGGATCAGGCAGAGTGATGGCAGTGGGAGGGATGGATGGGATAAGGCAGAGTAATGGCAGTGGGAGGGATGGATGGGATCAGGCAGAGTGATGGCAGTGGGAGGGATGGATGGGATCAGGCAGTGATGGCAGTAGGGGGATGGATGGGATCAGGGTAGGCAGAGTAATGGCAGTGGGGGGATGGATGGGATCAGGGCAGGTAGAGTGATGGCAGTGGGAGGGATGGATGGGATCAGGCAGAGTGATGGCAGTGGGAGGGATGGATGGGATAAGGCAGAGTAATGGCAGTGGGAGGGATGGATGGGATCAGGCAGAGTGATGGCAGTGGGAGGGATGGATGGGATCAGGCAGAGTGATGGCAGTGTAAGAGATGGGATCAGGCAGTGATGGCAGTGGGAGGGATGGATGGGATCAGGCAGAGTGATGGCAGTGGGAGGGATGGATGGGATCAGGCAGAGTGATGGCAGTGGGAGGGATGGATGGGATCAGGCCGTGATGGCAGTGGGAGGGATGGATGGGATCAGGCAGAGTGATGGCAGTGGGGGGGTGGATGGGATCAGGCAGAGTGATGGCAGTGGGGGGGGGGTGGATGGGATCAGGCAGAGTGATGGCATTGGGTGAGATGGGATCAGGCAGTGATGGCAGTCAGAGGGATGGATGGGATCAGGCAGAGTGATGGCAGTGGGAGGGATAGATGGGATCAGGCAGAGTGATGGCAGTGGGAGGGATGGATGGGACCAGGCAGAGTGATGGCAGTGGGGGGGGGGTGGATGGGATCAGGGCAGGCAGAGTGATGGCAGTGGGAGGGGTGGGATCAGGTAGAGTGATGGCAGTGGGAGGAATGGATGGGATCAGGCAGTGATGGCAGTGGGGGGGAAGGGATGGGATCAGGGCAGGCAGAGTGTTGGCAGTGGGAGGGATGGGATCAGGTAGAGTGATGGCAGTGGGAGGGATGGATGGGATCAGGCAGTGGCGGGGATAGATGGGATCAGGCAGTGATGGCAGTGGGGGAGATGGATGGGATCAGGGCATGCAGAGTGATGGCAGTGGGAGAGATGGGATCAGGTAGAGTGATGGCAGTGGGAGGGATGGATTGGATCAGGCAGAGTGATGGCAGTGGGAGGGATGGATGGGATCAGGCAGTGATGGCAGTAGGGGGATAGATGGGATCAGGGTAGGCAGAGTGATGGCAGTGGGGGGATGGATGGGATCAGGGCAGGTAGAGTGATGGCAGTGGGAGGGATGGATGGGATCAGGCAGAGTGATGGCAGTGGGAGGGATGGATGGGATAAGGCAGAGTAATGGCAGTGGGAGGGATGGATGGGATCAGGCAGAGTGATGGCAGTGGGAGGGATGGATGGGATCAGGCAGAGTGATGGCAGTGTAAGAGATGGGATCAGGCAGAGTGATGGCAGTGGGAGGGACTGATGGGATCAGGCCGTGATGGCAGTGGGAGGGATGGATGGGATCAGGCAGAGTGATGGCAGTGGGGGGGTGGATGGGATCAGGCAGAGTGATGGCAGTGGGGGGGGTGGATGGGATCAGGCAGAGTGATGGCAGTGGGAGAGATGGGATCAGGCAGTGATGGCAGTCAGAGGGATGGATGGGATCAGGCAGAGTGATGGCAGTGGGTGGGGATAGGATAAGCCCCATCATTGGTGTGGGTGGGGATAGGACAAGCCCCATCTTTGGTGTGAGTGGGGACAGAATAAGCTTATCAGTAGTGTGGCTGGGGACAGAATAAGCTCCATCAATGATGTTGGTGGGAATAAATAATCGTCTTCCTTGGTGCCATTGAAGGTAAAAAAGTAACGCAACGCATTAATAATGCACTAAAAACGCGAAGTGTGTTTCACAACACCCAGATATAAATGGGCCCTGAATGTACTCTGCATTATTCAATAACCCTATTTGTCTGATTAGGTTGCTGAATTTGAACAAATAAAAGTGACAATTTTTTTTTTTTTTTTTGCTTCCTGAAACCATAAAACAACAACCGCAGCCAAATTGACCCTGAGCAAAGCAAAGGCAACACTTAATCTGGGCGATAAGGAGTTAAAGTTGAGGGGGTGTGGCTGTGTCAGCTGATCTTTAACTTCCTTGTTCACAATGCATTTTTTTTTTTTTTGCCTTATTTTATTTTTTCCTTGATTTAAATTTATTTTCCATTTCTGCGCAGTTGTTCAGGAGCAGCGACGCATGCGAACCCTTCCTGCAAGAGAAAAAGAGAGTTATTTTGAACGTTTTTAGAGTTTGTGAGCTTTGTCAGTTTGGTACTGTCACAAATAAAGTTGGGTGAAAAAAAGGCTGATTTACCTATAAATACGCCCACTTGTGAAGCAGTCTGCCCTTTGGCCTACAGATGTGAGCACATGGCTTCTGCTGCCATGTTTGTTTGGTAAGTATTGGTTGATTATGTTTGCAATGTTGATTTAAAAACTACAGTTTAAACTTTTTTTTTTTCCTGCACTTTGTTAAAATGTAACAAATCCTGTACATGTTCCAATCTTCATGTATAATCTCCAAAAATGTACTATTAACTATGTTATGCTGGGGCCTGCCTTAATGGTTTGTATTCAAGCTCTTGCACCACATAGACCTTTTCACTGCAAGGGAACCCCTGCTAAAATCAATCCACTGGTGATCAATGGGATGCATGCAACCCCTAGCCTTTGGTGTTCAATGGGATGCATGCCATTGGTGTACAATAATAGCTCAGTGACAATTGGGGCTTTATTTATATATAGTACAATGTGTAATGCCCTTATAGCAAACAATCACATGACTGCTGGAAAACAGCATGGGTCAGTTGCTGATTGGCTGCTATGGTTATTGCACCTTGCTATGTGCCTAAACTTAGATGCATACTGAAGTCACCCATACTATAAACCATTTTACAGCCTGCTCAGTTTCTCTAGAACTTTTTATGTTGACTAAGACTGGTGTTCGAAATAAGAAAAACTAAACATGCATTTTCAGGAAAGGAGAGACAGTGGCCTGCCACTGTGGATCTCTCCTGCTGAAAATGCTAGTTGCCTGGCTCTCTGGCTGCTGCTGAGCTCCAGTGCAGGTTTCATTTATTGTCAAAATTGTTATTCACCCATTTGAAAGATGTGCGTTGCAGGAAATGTTGCTTGTAGAATTTATTAATACACTAATACTTGTGTGAATGTACCCTAGGGGTCATATACACAATATCTGCTTTAACTGTGCGTTTCTGCAAGCATATTGGTTGTGCGTTTACATGCATTCGCAGGGCGTGTTTGGCGCATTTGCAGTGTGTTTTTTGGAATATTTTTTATTTGTTAATTTTTTTTGTATGCATCTATGTATGTTTGCAATGCATTTTTTTTTGCAGAAAGTGCAGTATGCTGTACTTTTTTTTTTAAAATGCACACGAAAGCACTGCGTTGCTATAAACTAAGCTAATTGGAATACATTAATTTTTTTTACATATGCGTTCATACTGCGAACTGTTTAAAAATGCATTGACCGTAAATCAGCCCTAAATGTTATCTGTTTGCATGATATTACAGGTGAAGACTAATGCACTTTGGCTCAATCTTCTAGTGGTCCGCAGCCATCACAGACCCATTTTACATCATAGCCCCCCCCAACCTCTCCCCTCCCCCCCTGCTAATAGAGCTTTCTTAAGGTGGTATTTGATCTCCTGTGCATTTATTTTTTGCTCTATAAACAAAAAAAATCGACAATTTTTAAATGAAAATTAAAAAGAAAAAAAAAATCCACATTAAGCGTATATTGATTTGGTTTGAGCAAAATTCTACATACTATGGGGTATTGTATTTATTATATTGTGTATTATTTTTTTTTACTAGTAATGGCGGCGATCAGCGACTTATAGCCGACTGCAATATTGCGGCAGGTAATCGAACATGAAGGGGTGTATTTACTAAAGCTAGAGAGTGTAAAATTTGTCACCATTCTGCACAGAACCAATCAGCTTCCAGGTTTTTTTTTTGCCAAAGCTTAATTTAACAAGCTGAGGTTAGAAACTGATTGGCTTCTATGCAGCAATGGGACTAATTTTGCACTCTTTAGCTTTAGTAAATAAACCCTGACACTTTTTGGGGACCAGTGACACTACTACAGTGATCAGTACTAAAACATATTCACTGCAACTGTACTAATGGCACTTGCAGGGATGGGGTTAACATCAGGGTGTGATCAAAGGGTAAATGTGTCCCTAGGGGGTGTTTTCCAACTGGGTGGGGGATGGGCTTGTACTGTAAGAAGACAGAAATCTGTGTTCCTGCTTAGCAAAAACACAGGATCCCTGTCTTCTCTTGTCACAGAACTGCCATCTGCCTTATTTACATAGGCAGACTGCCGTTCTGTTTGCCTTGGTAACAATCGGTAGGTCCACCGGACCCGCTAATTGGCTCTTGCTGTGTCCAATCACAGCGGGAGCTGGTTTAGGGTTGCCACCTCATCCCTTTATACCTGAACGCGTATTAACCACATAAGGACCAGGCCTATTTCTGACACTTGTTTACAAGTTAAAATCAGTATTTTTTGCTAGAAAATTACTTAGAACCCCCAAACATATTTTTTTTTAGTGGAGACCCTAAAGAAAAAAATGGGGATAATTGCAATACTTTGTCACACCGTATTTGCGCAGCGGTCTTACGAATGCAGTTTTTTTGGAAAAAATTCACTTTTTTTAATAAAAAAAAAAAGAACCAGTGAAGTTAGCCCATTTTTTTTTATAAATGTGAAAGATATGTTACAGCGGAGTAAATAGATACCCAACATGTCATGCTTCAAAATTGCGCACGCTCGTGGAATGGGAACAAATATTGGTACTTAAAAAATCTCCAAAGGCGATGCTTTAAAAATGTAAACATCTTTTGTAATAGAAATAAGCTGGACAGGACCTCTTTAATGTGAGATCTGGGGTCAAAAAGAAATCAGATCTCGCATCTACACTAAAAAGCAAAAAAAAGTAGTTTTTTTATTTCAGCATGAAAAAAATGGGCCATTGGGAGAAATCAATGTATGAGGTCACTGCGGTCCTCATAGCCATACAGTTAAGTGGGGGCCATCTTGCCCTCACCTGACTTCCTGCCTGGGACATGGTCGGACTGGATCGTTTTCTCCGCTACCAATGGCTCCGGTAAGCAGGAAAAATGACTGGGGGGCACCTCTTCTGCCCCCCCTAAGTGATCCCGCGTGAATTCACCACTGGGACCACTTTTATGTGAGGACCACCCACCCTGTAAGAAAATACCGGGGTTATGGCAGCAAGCTGCTGCCATAACACCGGTATTTAACATCAAAGTACCAACATAAAACTGCGGCGAGCGGTCCCGGAAGTGGTTAGGATGTTTGTTACCCAGAAAAGAAAAAAAAGATCCCGTTTCTTTAAAGCATGGATAACCGCACAGTGCTTGTGCTGTCTAATTTGTCCCCTTCTATCACCTGCAATACCTGACTGATCCTGCCTGGTTCTGCCCTCCCCCCTGTAAACTGTCCACTGTGTATCATGGTCAAGTTTAAGTGCCTCCATCATCCACTCTCTCTTCTCTGTCTCAGGTCTCCCTCCCCCTCCCGCCTGTACACTGTGATTGAGCCGCCCCTTTCTAGCACTGTTCTGAGCGGTGCAAACATTACTATTTCCAATCACTGTCGTCACCTCTGCTAGGATAACATGTCGTATATACTGTATGCGGTTTGTAAAATGAATCTTCTAAATACCTCAATCCTTCTCCAGATCAGCGATCATGTGACTGCCCGTCGCTCTCTTCCTCCAATGTATACGCTACAAAGGGAGGTTACATGACTGCCTGGCAGATGTCATTAAGAAATCTCGGCCCCTCCCTCTTAAGTACATATATCAGATAAAGAGAGCGACGGGCGGTCACGTGACCGCTGATGGGGGAGAAGGATTAAGATATTTAGAAGATGAATTTTACAAAACATACAGCATATACTACATGTTGTCCTAGCAGAGGGGCTGGCAGTGATTGGGAGCACTGCTTTAAAAACCCCTTTAACTACACAGGTTCTGTGGCTAATTAAGGTGGTAATTTTCTGCACCATGCTGTAGCCCCAGTTCACGTGATGCGGAAATCAGCGCGATTCTAGTGTGGATTCCCGCATCCGATCTCCCTTGCAGGCAGTTCACACTGTCTTCTATAAACTGCTGTGGGTGTCAATATAAAGTTAATGACAACCCCAGATCAGTTCGCAGATCGCAGTGTGAAATGTTAATTTGGATAGAAAACAAATCGCATGGGTGTGATCCAATTCCAGTGCAGAAAAAAAAGTTTCCTGCATTATTTTCTTGTGAATTCATTGCGAGCTCACCCATACAACTGTATGGCTGAATTAGCATTGCACAGACATCGCATGTGATCTGCACAGCAGTGCAGTGAGAATCGGATGCAATGTCTGACATCACAGCAGTGTGAACCCAGGCTTAGAGCATTTTTTTTTTCCACTTGCATACAATTTGGATACCAAACTAGAATACAATATGCTCATATACTCTCAATCGCAGAACGATAGGTCTCTACCACCTTCTGTTCCAAGTCATTCTTCCTGAGTCTCAAAAAATAAATGTTGCTGTGATTTCCTAACCTCTTCTGGACTGCCCCATGTACATTTATTGCAGTGGGGCGGCCTCTTTGCGTGAAATTACGTACCTGTATGTGATTTCACCCTTCCTCATCTGGGGCGCCTCTGGCGACCAGCTTAGGGTTGCCACCTCATCCCGTTACACCCAAACACACATGAATTACACATTTTCTAAGGCTGATTTAATGCTTAATAATAATTTCTCTAGCGCTCATTGACAGACGTAGTCCTCGGTGATACACCACCTTCGGGTTATGTTGCCTCCACAGGAGCAGGACTAGACAGGAAATTAAAAAGCTCTGGCCACACCCCAGGGGCAGTCCCAGAGGGTATATCCTCTCTCTCTCTGCCTCAGCAAATCAGTTATTTTCTGTCTAGTTAGGAGTAAGGACCTAGATACCTTGCTGGGATCTTAGGTCCTGGCAAGAATTTTTTCTTAAAGGATTTTTTTAGACAGCTTTTTTTCTCCAGTGTTCCTGTGAGATCTTCAAGCAAGAAAGCTGAACTGGGCGACGGGCTGGATGTTGAGATCCGGTGGTCACCCCAGTTCAGCCTACGAGCGCGTGCAGGCCATAGCTCCGCGCTGGGTCGGCCGCGACAAAGTCCCATTAAAGGACTGTCCACGCGAGTTTAACGTCTCGCTGAAACGCCAAAGACCATGAGTCACGGCGTCCGTATCGGTCGACAGCCCTCCCACCCCGGTGGAGAGGGGTACTGTCAGGAGTTGGTGCCCGCCTGGTTCCGGTATGGTGAGTAGTATGTTCCCCCTTTCCCCCTGACGGGTTTTGTGGTGAACGCGGGCCCCTCTCTGTATGGTAAGATAGAGTCCCTTTCTATCCTACAACATGACACAGATCCTCCTACTTTGAGTTTGATTTTATGTGTGCAAAAAGCCAGGAGGCTTGGTTTGGGAGCTAACAATCTAATTGTATACATGTTTTAAAGATGTAATCTGTGGCATTCTGGGAATCTTATGGGTTAAGAATAAGCTACCTACCAGTCAGAAGCCACGGACATGTAGACTGCCTTCCTAATCAGATCTCCAGCTATTAGCAGGCCTCCCGAACGGCCATGCGGTCCGCCAGGGCCGGTACCACCAACCACGCCATATCCCCATGCAGTGAGAGTGTTGTGTGCCCTGCAGCACACCGCTATTCAGTACGGGCCGCCGCCATTTTTTTTGCTGGATCGCACGAGCCGCCATTTTGGCGTAGCCTCGTGTCTCCAGCATGGGGGCGGCCATGTTTGAGGTGATCCAAACACCTCGTGGAGCTTGGGGGAGGCGCCGGAAGGCGTACAGAGGGGCGGAGCCGCCTCCTTTCTTCCTGGGCAGCCAGCCAAAAGACTTCCTGTTTGTTAAGACAGCGCTGTAACCTGTTGCAGTTAAACTCTGAGCATCAAGTGGTGAGCCTGGGGGTCTATCTCTCTCTCTCTCTCGATCGATAGGGATCCCTAGCAGGTAACACTAAGGGGCTTTTGTGGCGCTGGGGGTCGAAAAAAAAAAAAAAAAAAAGAAAAGTTTTATTTTTGAGTTATATTATCCAGGAAGTAACTGGAGTTATCATGGACCCTGCCACACACATTCCCCCACCTGTTTCCCTCGAGGGGGCCACGGGACCCGCCGGTGCACAGAGTATAGAGTCATTTACAGCAATTTTGGAGTCTATGGTGGCTCGGGTGGAGGCGGCCTGTCAGGGACGGGGGTCAAGGAAGCGACCCCCGCCTACCCCTATACCATCTGACACCTCTGACTCAGATTCAGAGGTGGTCACGGCAGTTGCAGGTTCCTCTGCAAGGGCTGTTATCCCAGGTAAAGCCCCCTCAGACAGTGAGGAGGACGCTTCTTCTCCTGCTATTATTCAGGAAGAAGCATTGGTGGACGCACTAGTTGTGGCAGTGCAGGAAACCTTAAAACTTGAGGCTTTACCGGCAGAGGCAACTGAAACAGAGATTCCTTTTGGTACTAATAAGCCCATCAAGACGATGAAGGCTTTTCCTGTACCTAAATGTTTCGGTAATCAGATTAAAGGAGAATGGGAGCATTCTAAACTTACCTTTACTATTTCCAAGCGTATTGCTAGACGCTATCCGTTTGAGGAATCCATCATTAAGAAATGGACGGTACCACCAGTCGTGGATCCGCCTATTTCCAGGCTGAATAAAGCCACGGTTATTCCAGTGGAGAACACTTCGTCCTTTAAGGATCCGGTGGATCGAAAGATGGAAGCAGAGTCCCGCACCATCTTCTCTCTGATAGGGTCAGCTTTTAGACCAGTAATTGTTATTGGTCTAGTTTCCCAGACACTTACGGAATGGGCGAAAATGGTACGCCAAGATCTTAGGGGAAAAGATATTCCCCAGGAGACATCTGATTTGATGGAACAGATTATACAAGGGCTACAGTTTATCTGTGACGCAGCCTTGGACACTACTCCCTTATTAGGGCATGCATCTAAGACAGCGGTGATCCTCAGACGTGTGCTGTGGTTAAAATGCTGGTCAGCTGACCTAGGTTCCAAGAAGACCTTGACAAATCTCCCCTTTCAGGGGAATCGTTTATTTGGGGCCAACCTAGATGAAATCATTAAGGATGCCACTGGGGGCAAGAGCACTTTTTTGCCACAGGCTGCTAAAGCTAAGGGACCTCGCAACAAGCGAGGACCTTTCTTTACCGCCCATAAAGGGCGCCCGGCTGGTACTAGCGGGAAAGGCAAGACTCCTCCAGGAGGGTTCAAGAAGGGCTGGTCGGACAAGCAAAGGACCAACCCAGCCAAACCCGAAGCAAAGGAGTACACAGCCTGAAGGTGCGCCCCCACCCGGTTTCAGGGTGGGGGGACGTTTTCACCGGTATTCAGGACATTAGATCGAGCATCAACCACTACTACCGGTGCGATTCTTCCCTTCCAACATTTAAGTACTACAGGAAGCGGTAATTACCGTTCCCTGAATAGATCTTTTCCTTTACCTTTTCCTAAGATTAGTCCCGATACCTCACAGGAATCGGATCTGGTTGACCAGATAGGCCAAGTAGCCTCTAGTCGGGTGACTTCGGTCCCTGAGGTTCAACCAGAAAAGATCACCTTTCCTGATAACTATCAGGTATCTGATAAATGTGTGGGAACAGAAAACGACCAGACTTTCTCGGATGGTCGGGGCCAGATACCTCTAGGGACGCCTGGTTCAGATCCAATCAGCGCCAGTGGTCCTAGAAATTCTAGGCTGGCCTCCTCAAGCTGGCCTGGCCGACTTGGACATGTTAGTCGTAGACGTTCCGTGGGAACTTCGTCTCAGGGAGTGTCTGTGGTCTCAAGGACCAATTTACCATCATGCTTTACAGTCGCTGGGTTTAATGGCCTGGCCATTGAGACCCAAGTACTGAAGGACAGAGGTTTGTCAGCTTCAGTCATTCCTACCCTTATTAAAGCAAGGAAAGCGACTTCCAGCAAAGTCTATTATCACACATGGAAAACTTATATTGCGTGGTGCGAATCTTTAGGATTTCCTCCACGTACCTATTCGGTGTCGTGAATATTGGCCTTTTTGCAACAAGGGGTTGAGCAGAAGCTAGCCTTGAGCACCATCAAGGGTCAAGTTTCAGCATTAGCAATCTTCTTTCAGAAGCCTTTAGCTACCAAATCCTTGGTGCGGAATTTCATCCAGGGGGTGCGGCACCTGGCTCCTCCAGTCCGCGCGCCCTTACCGCCTTGGGATCTTAATTTGGTTTTGTCGGTTCTACAGAAACCTCCTTTTGAAAACATCAGGGAGATTCCCTTGCTTACTTTATCCCAGAAAGTGGCCTTCTTGGTGGCTATTACTTCTGCTCGCAGGGTGTCAGAACTGGCTGCATTATCATGCCAGTCCCCATACCTAGTGATTCATAGGGATAAGGCAGTACTTCATCCTAAGCCATCTTTTCTTCCCAAGGTGGTTTCAGATTTTCATCTGAATGAAGATATTGTACTACCTTCCTTGTGTCCTCAGCCCAAGCATCATCGGGAACATGCGTTGCATTCCTTAGATGTGGTTCGGGCAATCAGGGTATACCTGAAAGCTACGGAATCATTCCGTAAGACGGATTCACTTTTTGTGATCACGGATGGCCCCAGAAAGGGTTTGCCTGCATCTGCCGCGACCATTGCCAAATGGATTAGACAAACGGTGGTACAGGCTTATTCTATTAAGGGTCAGAGTCCTCCGTTCCCTGTTAGGGCGCACTCCACTCGAGCGCTCAGTACTTCCTGGGCCTTTCGCCATCAGGCGTCAGTGGTCCAGGTATGTAAGGCGGCCACCTGGTCGTCAGTACATACCTTTACAAAATTCTATAAAATTGATGTGACGGCATCGGCGGATGCCTCATTTGGCCGCAAGGTTTTGCAGGCCGCAATTTGAGGAGACCGGTGGTCTACCTCGAGGGTTTTTTTCTGTTTGAAAAAAAAAAAAAAAAAAATTGTTTTCTCTTTTTTTGTTGAGTCTCATCATTAAGGATGAGCATTGTAAACTTCTAGTTGGCACCGGTTGGGCCTTCTAGATTGGGATTTGATTTCCATTTTCCCACCCCTCAGTTGTGATACTGCTCTGGGACGTCCCGAAGGTGGTGTATCACCGAGGACTACGTCTGTCAATGAGCGCTAGAGAAAAATGGATTTTTGTAAAATCTTACCGTAAAATCCTTTTCTCTTAGCTCATTGACAGACGTAGTCCCCGCCCCTCTGTTTTTTTGAGTTGGGTTAAAATCTCTAAAGACTGCTTTTTCACATAACTGATTTGCTGAGGCAGAGAGAGAGAGGATATACCCTCTGGGACTGCCCCTGGGGTGTGGCCAGAGCTTTTTAATTTCCTGTCTAGTCCTGCTCCTGTGGAGGCAACATAACCCGAAGGTGGTGTATCACCGAGGACTACGTCTGTCAATGAGCTAAGAGAAAAGGATTTTACGGTAAGATTTTACAAAAATCCATTTTTATTACCCTCACCAAGATCCAGATGTGCTAGGGATCCTAAATATAGTCCACTAACTCTTCCTTATCTACATATCCACCACCTATGGTCTACACGCTTCTCACATCTGTCGAATAGATCTTTACTACCATCTGCGTAGAAGTATGCAGATTTGGAGGAAAACCAGCTGACAACATGACCTTGCTGAATGAATGTTGCACCTTATCCTTTTTGGTGGTGGGCGATTAAGCATGTTTTACTCATTTCTTTAGTCTCGGGGTCGTATAGATATACCCAGCTTTCACCCATGGTCACTAATCCGTTTAAAAAGTCCTCCTCCTTGTTGTGGTACAGGTTCAAAATGCTTTGTGCAAATTCTACTCTTTGCTGTTTTTGGAAAGTTGTCAGTAACCTTGGAACGCATTTCTCTTGACTCGAACTATAATTCACCACAAATTGGCATGCAGATTACGAAGATATCCACTTAAAAACCTGCAAATATTCAAATACCTAGCACATCTAGATCATGGTGAGGGTAAGAACTTATTGGCCTCCCCTTGTACATTGTGGATTGTCAGCATGAATTATGTGTCATTTAAGGTGATTTTATGGAAGTGCGGCCACACCATTTCATTGCAATATGCTATATTTATTTCATGCAACCATGCAGTATTTTATTTCATGCACTATCCAGTGGGATGGACACAGTGAACCTCCATCTGTTTTTATTGCTAATAAAGAGATAAAATTGTGTAAACCATAGAAACATGCCAACGCAGTCAGTGCTGAATGAAAATGGTATAAGAAATGACATGTATAAATACCCTTCCACCTATGAAAAGAAAAGTCTTGGTGGAAGAAGGGTATGCATGTGTAATTTTTTTATACTATTTTCACCTGGTATCCTCTGGAGGAACCCTAGGGTTCCATAGAGCCCTGAAACAAAGAAATGTATAAAAATGACACACCGCATCCAGTGCTCCTCTGTTTAATGTATTAGCAATTATTCCATAGATAAACACACTAAGAGTCTGTGGTATAACATTTAAAAGCATTAGTGGGGGGGGGGGGGGTGAATGATGGATGGTTCACCTCTGCAGCTCCTGTAAGATTTGGGCAGGATCCTAGAACCTGTGATTCCATAGAACCCTGGTTGAGAAACCCTGCTTTAAAGTCCTTTTTTGCTGTTATATTTGGGAAGTCAATACTATATCTTTAGACAAGTCTATTTTTCCTTGTTGAATAGCCATTACCATTCTCCGATGTTCTTGAAAGTGATTATTGTATCTA
Source organism: Pelophylax lessonae (assembly GCF_965119305.1). Lineage (NCBI taxonomy): Eukaryota > Metazoa > Chordata > Amphibia > Anura > Ranidae > Pelophylax > Pelophylax lessonae. The sequence continues at coordinate 189,278,815 of NC_138776.1, read as the reverse complement.
TCTATCAAATCTTCAAATTGACACCCTGCTCCTTACAGCTCAAGTTCTGCACCTTTGTAGGACTACTCAAAATTGGCTATTATATTTTTACATTCCTTAAATACCACATGCCTGGAACATAAAAGGTTTTTTTTTTTTTTTTTCAAAAATCATACTTATGTAGATGCAGCCTTAGTCCTCTCCTGCTGGCTCGAAGACTTAGAACCAAGCGATCAAAGACTGCAGATCGCTCAGTTCTCAGAGCTCCGTGAGCAGAGAGCTGGTGACTGTCGGCCAACTGACTCTTTGCTCTGTTGGGACCACAAACAGCACAGTCCAGGGGGGTAGAGCAGAGTTCAGATGCGATGTGTAGAGATATATATATATATATATATATATATATATATATATATATATATATATATATATATATATATATATATATATATATATATATATATATATATATATATATATAATATATTTTGGCATACAGCTCATGAAAAACCCAAATTCCTATCTCAAAAAATTAGCATATTTCATCCGACCAATAAAAAAAAGTGTTTTTAATACAAAAAAAGTCAACCTTCAAATAATTATGTTCAGTTATGCACTCAATACTTGGTCGGGAATCCTTTTGCAGAAATGACTGCTTCAATGCGGCGTGGCATGGAGGCAATCAGCCAGTGGCACTGCTGAGGTGTTATGGAGGCCCAGGATGCTTCGATAGCGGCCTTGAGCTCACCCGGAGTGCTGGGTCTTGCGTCTCTCAACTTTCTCTTCACAACATCACAGATTCTCTATGGGGTTCAGGTCAGGAGAATTGGCAGGCCAAATGAGCACAGTAATACCATTGTCAGTAAACCATTTACCAGTGGTTTTGGCACTGTGAGCAGGTGCCAGGTCGTGCTGAAAAATTAAATCTTCATCTCCATAAAGCTTTTCAGCAGATGGAAGCATGAAGTGCTCCAAAATCTCCTGATGGCTAGCTGCATTGACCCTGCCCTTGATAAAACACAGTGGACCAACACCAGTAGCTGACATGGCACCCCAGACCATCACTGACTGTGGGTACTTGACACTGGACTTCAGGCATTTTGTCATTTCCCTCTCCCCAGTCTTCCTCCAGACTCTGGTACCTTGATTTCCGAATGACATGCAAAATTTGCTTTCATCCGAAAAAAGTAATTTGGACCACTGAGCAACAGTCCAGTGCTGCTTCTCTGTAGCCCAGGTCAGGCCCTTCTGCCGCTGTTTCTGGTTCAAAAGTGGCTTGACCTGGGGAATGCGGCACCTGTAGCCCATTTCCTGCACACGCCTGTACACGGTGGCTCTAGATGTTTCTACTCCAGACTCAGTCCACTGCTTCCGCAGTTCACCCAAGGTCTGGAATCGGTCCTTCTCCACAATCTTCCTCAGGGTCTGGTCACCTCTTCTCATTGTGCAGCGTTTTCTGCCACACTTTTTCCTTCCCACAGACTTCCCACTGAGGTGCCTTGATACAGCACTCTGGGAACAGCCTATTCGTTCAGAAATGTTTTTCTGTGTCTTACCCTCTTGCTTGAGGGTGTCAATGATGGCCTTCTGGACAGCAGTCAGGTCGGCAGTCTTACCCATGATTGCGGTTTTGAGTAATGAACCAGGCTGGGAGTTTTTAAAAGCCTCAGGAATCTTTTGCAGGTGTTTAGAGTTAATTAGTTGATTCAGATGATTAGGTTAATGGCTCGTTTAGAGAACCTTTTCATGATATGCTAATTTTTTGAGATGGGAATTTTGGGTTTTCATGAGCTGTATGCCAAAATCATCAATATTAAAACAATAAAAGGCTTGCACTACTTCAGTTGTGTGTAATGAATCTAAAATATATGAAAGTCTAATGTTTATCAGTACATTACAGAAAATAATGAACTTTATCACAATATGCTAATTTTTTGAGAGGGACCTGTGTATATGTGTGTGTGTGTGTGTGTGTGTGTGTGTGTGTGTGTGTAACAGATCCCCAATACTTGGACCAAGTATTTTGGTCTTAGGTCTCCAGACTCTCACGTGATGCAGTGACCTGGCCCCTCAATTCCCCCCAAACATTAGCCTAAGCTCAATGAAGGGTAAAACAAAAGACACTTTATTCACCTACTCACTTCCAATATATACAGTTTTAGGTGCTTGATTACATCATGCAAATGTATTGTATACAGAACATAATTAACATACCTGGCCATCTGGACAGAAACAGGTGAATGACATTGCAGGCTCAGACAGGATTAGCATTATCATAATTGACTCCACAAACAACCAGCCCAAACATAGCTGAATACACTTTCCTAGAAATGTGAACACACCTAACCTCTAAACAGATGAAAGCAGAAGACGTAGGCTCTGACTGCCCGTCTCCATTTTCAACACACCTTATTATAACTGTCAATACACATCCCCACAGTAGACATCATTAGCATCTCTTTAGTCTCTCAATGTGTGGAGAAGTCCTCTGCGGCAACAGGCCACTTTAGGCCTGTAACATTGATCCCAGTCTGTATCTTGGGGTGACATGGATTTGAGTCCAAAGCAACACTACTCCCATGGTCCTCCAGCATATACCCCCACACAGAGGTGCACTCCCCTACAAGCCAGGGCCCGTAGTCCGTGGGCAGGAGGCTGGCCTCCACACTGATCCAGTAGCTCATGGCACTTGTCACACATATATATATATATATATATATATATATATATATATATATATATATATACACACCCTCCAAGGTAGGTGCTAGGTAAAGTATAGTCTTACCAGCAGGGCCATGATTTTCAGCTAGGCTTGTATGTCTTCCCAGGTGTGCCTGTTGTGTTGGGGAGTCTCCCCATTGTGTCCCAATGAGGGCTCTCATTTGGGCAGCGGATGAAACCTGACCAATAGCACACCTGGGCTTGTATCCATCCTGGAAGGGCAGATTCTGCCGCAGAGCATTCTGGGAAGGGTTATAAGTCTGTGGGGAGCACATGACAGATTGTCTTTGGCAGGAAGCAGAGTCCCAGGAGAGAGGCGATAGGTGTCTCTCCTCCTATCAGGAGGAATCAGGTGTCTCAGGCAGCTTGCCTGAGGGGATACAGGGCTGAGCTGCAGGAGAGGATCCAGTGTGCTGAGGACCAGTGGAGCTGTGAGGGGTCGAGTTTTGGGAAAGCATTCCCAGTCACGAGTACTGTAAACTGCCCCTGGGGGTCTGCCTAGCAGAGGGGGCCACTATGGAGAAGGTCAGAGGGATCCAGGAGCTAGCTAGCTGGTGCAGGAGCAAAATAAAGGGGTGCCAGTGGTTGGGCCCTGAAGTGCAGAGTGTACAGTGCAGTGTTTACAGTGTTAGGAGTTGCTGCAGCATTACAAGAGATTACCTCGGTCAGTGAAGACTACAGGGAGTGCTTTAAAGGACTTTTGAGCTGTGAGGAAGTGGCAGAAGTCAAGTTTAAGTTCACCGACAGTGAGTCAGATTCTCGAGCGCCTATGGGCGTTGACCGGCATTCAGCCAGCGTCAAGCCAGCCCTTAAAGGCATTTTTCTAATTTCACCCTTTCAGGACGGCCTACATATGAGAGATTGTGGCTCCACCCTACAGGAAACACAACTAATTTGCAGCTGTTAAAAAGGTCCCACCCATCCTTGAGCTTCAGTTCAGTTGTGTTTCCAACCTTACACCGGAACGTTTGTTTTTTTTCTCTGACCTGAAGGCAAAGGAGTGTCTGATAGGTACCCCTGTAAGACGGGTACGGATGGCCTATGAGAGGTTCCTCCCTATCTGTGTCCTGGAAACAGGAACTTACAGGTCGCCAAACATGTCGGGTAGTCGGTTACCTTAAGGAGAAGGTCCCTCCATACCTGTTGTCTCTGCAGGAAGAGTCTCTTCCATTGCTCCTCTATTGCTGGATGGTAAGAATTTCGAATTTCCCGCCAAAGAGCGTACCTCAAGCCTCGCTGTGAAGACCGGAAGTTCCGGTCAGAAGAGGAGGAGCGAGCAGTACCCGGCAGGAAGCTCGAGAGGGAGGAGACGCCGGATCCACGAGCACTCATGGCAGAGTCTCCAGCTACGAAGGGGCTGAAACACCCCAAAGAGACTCGAACGACCGCACTTCCCACAGAGGAGAAAGCGGCAGTGCACGTGGCTGCAGGCAACTCAGAAAAAACGGGTAAGTGACTACAGCGGTGGCGGGGCCGACTGCTGTCTATAGGAGACAGTTGTTGTGGAATTTTTCTCAGGTACAAAATACCTGTTACCTGTTAGTCAGTGATACCAAATCAGACAATATATAGCTATATATATAATGAGATCAGACAAGACTCAAGATGGCTGAATCATAGTGACCTGATTTATTACAGCATTTCTGGAGTTTAAATATACTCAGAAATGGGTTTGTCATTACAATCTGACGTACAAGAAATGGGTTGTTATTAACATCTTTTGTCCAATCAAAGTTAACAACTAATTATAGTAAGCATTATGTCAATCTAGATCGTGATTCTCTGTCATCAGGGAAAATTTCTTGGTGACGCACAATAAAAGTTCCAAAGGGGCTTTTTAGAAGATATTATTGGCTTTGTGGTCAGCTGTCCAGACAGAGTTGATATTCTGAGAGATAGGTAATTTCCACTGTTTCGGTCATCTGATATATTCTTAGCCTTTGCAAGCTCAGTGACACATGTAAAGAAATCAAAGTAAAATGAGCTTAACTCAAAAGACATTTTGTTTAAGATAACCATTCTAAATGCCAGTCAAGGCATCCTGTAAAGGCCAATAAGGTATCCAGAAAATGCGAGATAGGTATGCCACGACACAGTCATGCCTTTTTCTTTCCTGATTGAGCAGCCGCAGTGTTAGACTAAATATGTCTGTTGCAAACAAATGTTTTCTCTTCTTGTGTCTATGCACAGGTCTTCCAGCTACACAGGAGGCCCCTGCCAGACCAGACCCCCATCTAACACCAGCACTAACATGACTAGAAAGTGTGGTAACTGTGGGAATAAGTTGTCGAGGTCTTACTTAAAGCCATTGTGCCATACATGTATTAATAAATTGGCAGGGCAAGAAGCATCTGTTTTAATGAAAGGTTTCCTTAAATCAATGCAGGATGAGATGTTGGCTACTATTCAGTCATTTAGGACTGCAGCAGCTATCACTCAGACCCCAACACAGACAGAGGAAATATCAAGGGATAGTTTATCCTCCCAGGATAGTGTGTGGTCAAGAGGACCCTCTTCTCTCTTGTCAGGATCCCAACCCATTCCCTCATCACAAGTTAGGGAGGAGGAGGATCCAGGGGAAGGCACCAGTCACATTAGATCCCCATCCAGTTCAGACAAGGAGTCAAACAGTGACAATGAGAAGGAAATGGATAGTTTCAAAAGAAACAAGAGTCTCTTTCCTTTAGAGTGTATGGAGGGTCTCCTTAAAGTGGTGCATGCCACTGAAGGGATCCCAACTCCGGTCAAAGAGTCTTCCATTAAGGATAAAGTGTACAGGGCTTGGGAAGAGCCCAGTACAGAGCAATTCCCATCCACCAGTCTTTAAAGGACATGATTGACCAGGAATGGAAATTTCCTATGAATGCCTTATCCAGACCAAAAAACTGGAAAAGAAGGTATCCTTTTGAGGAACAGGAATTGGAGGAGTTTAAAAAAAGCCCTAAACTAGATGCTCCTCTGGCCCAGCTATCAAAGAGGTCAGATTTGTCCTTTGAAAATGCTGGTCACATTAAAGGTGTCATGGAACTCAAGATCGAATCCTTACTAAAAAAGGCTTTGGCTTCTAACTCATATAATATGACTACAGCTCTAGCAGATACCTGTATGGCCAGAAATGTAGATTTGTGGATCAAGGAATTGTCAAACATATCTCTACAATGGAGGGATCACAAGACTTACTAGATTCCCTATCTGTGATTGGGAAAGCGGTGTCTTAGCAGACTCAGCAGTAGTCAATATTAGCCTCTGCAAGAACAGCAGCACTGATGAATTCTGCTAGGAGGACAGTTTGGGTCAAAGCATGGGAAGGAGATATATCTTCCAAGCTGAGACTTTGCGCATTACCTTTTGAAGGGTCTTTTTTGTTTGGCTCTGGGCTGGATGATGTTTTATCCAGATCCTCAGAGAAGGGGGAAAAAATTCCCTACTAAGAGGAAGGACAAGTTGGGGAGGTATTCCTTTCGGAACGTCCAAGACAGAAACCAACAAAGGCCTTTCAGGGGGCAAACCAGGAGAGGTGGTCCGGCAAAGGGAAAACAAGGAGCTAACTTGCTGTTCCTTAAACCTGGACCCAATCCTAAAGAGACCAAGTGACGCCAGCGTCGGGGTAGGGGGCAGGTTAGCCCATTTCATTTCCCAATGGGAAAACATCTCAACCAGCCCCTATATTCTCCAGATCATCCGGGAAGGTTACCGACGAGTTTTCCTCTCAGCCAGTGACAGAAATAACAATGACATATCCCTCAAGAGTAAAACAAAAGAAGAAAGCACTGCTAGAAAGTATTCAAGAGTTAGCATAACAGAGGGTGATTACACCTGTACCATTAAGTCAGGTATTCCAAGGCTTTTACTCCCACATATTTGTGGTACCAAAGCCCTCCGGCTAGTCGTAAACCTCAAAAATTAAACAAATTTCTAATATACAAGAAGTTCTCTATGTAGAACATTTATGCGGTCAGAAAAAATCTGTTTCAGAACATCTCTTTATGACCACACTGGATCTAAGGGATGCTTACCTGCATGTCCCAATTTGTCCGGAACATCAAGCATTCCTCAGATTCACAGTAGTGATGGAAGAAGGAACTGCACACTGGCAGTTCAGAGCTCTTCCCTTTGGCTTGGCAGCCAGTCCAAGGATCTTTACGAAGATCTTGGCAGAAGTAGTAGGCCATCTTCATCTTCAGGGCCTAAGTTTGATCCCTTATCTGGACGATATGTTGATCTTTGCAAGATCAGCAAAACAGGCCACGGCAGACACCCAAAAAGTGATGTCAGTCCTACAGACGGTAGGGTGGCTGAATGTGGAGAAATCCTCAATAGAGCCAGCACAGGTTCAAGTCTATCTGGGGTACAAGATAGATAGATTCCAGAGGAAAAGGTGGAAAAAGTGGTCTCGGCGGTGGAAAATGTCTGTTCTCATCCTCTGTGTTCCTGGTGACAGATCATGAGGATTTTGGGTCTGATGACAGCTTGTATCCCAGCTGTAGAGTGGGCCAAATTGCACTCATGACACCTCCGATTTTTCCACCTGCTCTCTTGGAACAAGAAACAAGAGTCCCTAGACGAAAAAATTACGCTCTCCCCGCAAGTAATATCCCTAAAATGGTGGACAGCTCTCAAAAATCTGAGGGAAGGGGGCGACTCTGGGGTCAAGAGCAACCCCGAAAGATCACCACGGATGCAAGTTCCGAGGGGTGGGGAGCTCATCTTGAATGAGCTCATGCCCAGGGCACCTGGGATATACAGATAAGTCAGGCCTCATCCAACTACAGAGAGCTGAAAGCGGTGGAAGAAGCAATAAGAGCATTCGAAAAGGACATTTCAGGGAAAGAAGTCCAAATCCATTCAGACAATGCTACAACAGTAGCTTACTTGAATCATCAAGGGGGACCAGATCGAACACCCTGTTAAAGTTAGCTCAGGAGACACTGGGTTGGGCAGAAAAGAGTTATTTCTCGATCGGCAGTGCATATAAAAGGGAAGGACAACTGGGAAGTGAACTTCCTCAGTCGCCATTCCATCAAGCAGACAGAATGGCAACTGAATCCCAGAATATTTCAACTTTTAGTTCAAAAGTTTGGTCAGCCGAAAGTGGATATGTTTGCCCCTTGGCAGAACAAAAAAGTAAGCCGGTTCTTCTCCCTGACACAAAAAAAGGATATGTTGGGCTTGGATGCTCTAGCACAGCCATGGCACTTCAGGCTAGCCTATGCTTTTCCTCCTCAAAATCTGATTCCAAGAGTTCTACAGAGACTCAGTGGATGACCGCAACTACGTCTCATCTTGATTGCCCCTTGGTGGCCAAAGAGAACGTGGTTCGCGACTCTGGTATCCCGATCAGTGACAGCTCCTTGGAAACTACCAGAGGTTCCGGATCTGTTACTACAAGGGCCTCTTATTCACCCCAGACCACAGTTTTTTTCAGTTAACAGCCTGGGTAGTGAGCGCCAAATCCTAAAGGGATAAGGTCATTGATACCCTCCTTCTAAGTAGAAAACAAGTTACTAGGAAGATGTATTCCAAAATTTGGAAAAAATTCTGTACTTGGCAGAGTCAGAAGAATTATTCCTCTGCCTCGATCCCCATTATCCTGGAATTTTTACAGGATGGGGTAGATAAGGGGGTGGCAGTTAACACCCTTAGAGTACAGGTAGCGGCACTTTCTGTTTTCTTAGATAAGTCTGGAGCCGTTAAAAGATTTTTGTTAGCTCGGGGAAGAGCGACCCCGATTAATAGGGCTAATGTTCCAGTATGGAACTTAACTCAAGTACTAGAGATGTTATCTAGTGAACCCTTTGAACCTTTGGTTAAGGTTAATCTGAATATTTTGTCAATTAAGTTAACTTTTCTGTTGGCAATTACCACAGCCAGAAGAGTGGGAGATTTACAAAGTTTGTCCATAAAGGAGCCCTTTATGCTAATTCTCTAAGACAGAGTGATTCTTAGACCAGATCCCCTGTACCTACCCAAAGTAGTTTCCTCTTTTCACAGAAAACAAGAGATGGTCCTGCCATCATTTTGTGAAAAGCCTAGGTGTGCAAAGGAATGAAAATTCCATTGCCTGGATATAAAAAGGTGTCTTCTCACCTATTTGGAAAGAACCAAAGGATTTAGAAGGTCTAGTCACCTGTTGGTTCTACATTCTGGACCAAGAAAGGGATTGCAAGCATCAAAACCCTTGATCTCTAGGTGGATTAAGCAAGCCGTTAGTATGTCTTTTAAGGTGTCGGGTATCCCCACACCAGCAAATCTAAAGGCACATTCCACAAGGGGCATGGCAACATCCTGGGCCGAAGGAGCCGGAGCATCCTGGGAACAGATCCGCCATGCAGCCACCTGGTCCAGTCAAGATACCTTCCTAAAGCACTATCATGTGGAAGTACTGTCTCAACAAGTCCTTGCCTTTGGCAGAAAGGTTTTACAGGCAGTGGTCCGGCCCTAAGGTAGGCCAGTATGTATTCCTTTATCATCCTCTCATATGTAGGCCGTCCTGGAAGGGTGAAATGAGAAAACTTACCGTTAGTGTACCGGTAACGGCCTTTCTATTAACCCTTCCAGGACGGCCGGCCTACTTCCCACCCAGAGGTGGTGGTGAGTTAAATGTGTGTATATATATATGTGTGTATATATATATATATATATATATATATATATATATATATTTATACTGTATGTTATTGAATAACTGTGTCCCTTGAAAGTTTGGTTGGAAAGTTACTTTTCTATTACTGAAGCTCAAAGATGGGTGGGACCTTTTTAACAGCTGCAAATTAGTTGTTTCCTGTAGGGTGGAGCCACAATCTCTCATATGTAGGCCTTCCTGGAAGGGTTAATAGAAAGGCCGCTACCGGTACATTAACGGTAAGTTTTCTTCAAATGTCCCAATTTGTACCTAGTTGAGCCAGAGGAGTATCCCACTCATTCCCTTCTCCCATCCCCATATAAAATAAACAACAACCAAAGACGCCGGACTGGTCATTGTCTCAGATCTCACACTTGAGCAATCAGCTTAAATGTGCTGTTGGTGTTAACGGTAACCATGGCAGACCCACATCAGGCCCAATGCCTGGAAATATTGCTACATATATAATCATTTAAAAACAAAAAGGTTTCTGCTGTACGCTTTAAAGTTCTACCTCTTCCACCATGCCCTCAGTTATGCTGTTTCCTCCAGTATGGAGCCATTACAGGCAACTTTTGTAGTGGGGACTATGCTCTCTCCGTGGTGGGGGGGGGGGTCTTACCCAGGGTTTTTTCTGATCTTCTGACCATCCCAGCACCTCCCTCCTGTTGGATGATGGGGGTGTTGCAGTGCCTTTTTTTCCCTCACCAGCCCAGGGGAGCAATGGCCAGCCGGGTTGTCTGTGCCTGTGTGCCCAAAGCTGCATGGAGTTATTTGGGCTGGTGTCATGCAGCCCAGGACTTACGAGGTGGTTCCTTCAGTGCAGGGAAGCCGCTATAGTGGTGGAGGCTTGCCACATGTGAATTCCAGGTCCTGGCCACTCCACATTCTCAGAATTCTGCTGCACTGTGCAACATGGAAAAAGCAGAAACTGCTGGCTGCTACGGCGGAAGCAGGTGCCTAATCAAATGCACTAGCCAGGCCCAGGTAAGGGGGGTACATTGGTGCCTTTCGGTTATCCTTACTATTGGGCTTTTTTGTGTGTGGTTTATTGTGACTTCCTCTCTGGGAGTCAGGGTGATGGAAGCCTGCTGCTGAAGTCCGCTACAGCTGGGGGGCTGCTCTGCACTGGTGAAGATTCTCGGAGCTCCTTCCTCTCTCCTCTATTTGCAGTTGTTTAACCTTGCATGGGGAGCTTGGGTGGTCACATGACGGGTGTGGGTCAATTCATGCTGGAGCCCACTTAAAATGGGATTGTATTTGTTCCCCTGTGTTATTGTTTAACCACTTTACCACCGGAGGATTTTGCTGTCTTACGTCCAGGCCACTTTTTGTGCTTCGGCACTGTGCGACTTTAACTGACAATTGTGCGGTCATGCAATGTGGTACCCAAACTAAATTTATGTCCTTTTTTTCCCACAAACAGAGCTTTCTTTTGGTGGTATTTGATCACCTCTGTGCTTTTTTATTTTTTGCGATATTAATAAAAAAAGAGCGAAAATTTTGCAAAAAAATGACATTTTCAAAGTTCTTTTAAAAAATATCCAATCTACTCAATTTATGTCATTTTTTTTTTTTTTGGCCAAAATATATTTAGCTACATGTCTTTGACAAAAAAAAATTCAATGAGCGTATTTTTATTGGTTTGCGCAAAAGTTTTAGCGTCTACAAACTATGGTGTAAATACTGAAATTTTACGCAGCTTTAATTTCTGACTGCCTATCTCAATTCATGAAGGTACAAGACCCCCCCAAATTACCACTTTTTGGAAAGTAGACATCCTAAGGAATGTTCTGAGAGGCATGTTGAGCTCATTGAATGTTTAATTTTTTTGTCACAGGTGTTTGAAAAAAAGACTTTTTGGGAGCCTAGCTGTGTACGGGACCCCGAAAATCAATCTCCATCTTTAGGTTTTCTAATGGCGTAAATTTTTGATTTTACTCCTCACTACCCATCACAGTTTCGGAGGCCCTGAAATTTCAAGATAGCACAAAACACCCCCAAATGACCCCATTTTGCAAAGTAGACACCCCAAGCTATTTGCTGAGAGGCATGGTGAGTCCATGGAATATTTTATATTTTGCCACAAGTTCCGGGAATTATATTATTATTATTATTATTATTTTTTTGTTTTTTTACACAAAGTTGTCACTAAATGATGTATTGCTCACACATGCCATGGGTATATGTGAAATGACACCCCAAAATACATTCTGCTGCTTCTCCTGAGTACAGGGATACCACATGTGAGACTTTTTTGCAGTCTAGCCGAGTACATGCCCCCGAAAATCAATCACCACTTTCAGGCTTTCCAAGGGCGTAAATTGTTGATTTCACTCCTGACTACCTATCACAGTTTTGAAGTCCATGAAATGCCAAGACAGCACAAAGTGACCCCTTTTCGGAAAGTAGACACCCTAAGCTATTTGCAGAGGGGCATGTTGAGTGTTTTGCAGATCTCACTTTTTGTCACAAAGTTTTGGAAATTGAAAAAAGAGGAAAAAAAATGCATTTTCCTGTTTTTTCTTCATTTTCCAAAAAAAATGAGAGATGCAAAATACTCACCATGCCTCTCAGCAAATAGATTGGAGTGTCTACTTTGCAAAATGGGGTCATTTGGGGGGGTTTTGTGCCATCTTGGCATTTCATGGCCTTCAAAATTGTGATGGGTAGTAAGGAGTGAGATCAACAATTTACGCCCTTAGAAAGCCTGAAGGTGGGGAGTGGTTTTCCGGGTCCTGTATGCGGCTAGACTGCAAAAAAGTCTCAAACATGGGGTATCCTTGTACTCAGGAGAAGCAGCAGAATGTATTTTGGGGTGTCATTTCACATATACCCATGGCATGTGTGAGCATTATATCATTTACTGACAACTTTGTGTAAAAAAAATAAATAAATAATAATTTTCCTGAAACTTGTGGCAAAATATAAACTATTCCATGGACTCATCATGCCTCTCAGCTAATAGCTTGGAGTGTCTACTTTGCAAAATGGGGTCATTTGTGGGGGTTTTGTGCCATCTTGGCATTTCATGGCCTTCAAAAGTGTGATAGGTAGTAAGGAGTGAGATCAACAATTTACGCCCTTAGAAAGCAAGAAGGTGCGGATTGGTTTTCCGGGTCCTGTACGCGGCCAAAAAGTCTCACACATGGGGTATCCCTGTACTCAGGAGAAGCAGCAGAATGTATTTTGGGGTGTCATTTCACATATACCCATGGCATGCGTGAGCAATATATTATTTAGTGACAACTTTGTGTAAAAAAAAAAAAAAACAAAAAAAAAAAACAAATTGTCATTTTCCTGAAAAATATAAAATACTCCATGGACTCAATATGCCTCTCAGCAAATAACTTTGGGTGTCTACTTTCCAAAAAGGGGTCATTTGGGGGGTGTTTGAACAGTCCTGGCATTTTATGCTCAATTTTAGCAACACATCACCCACTCTTCTAACCACTTGAAAACCAAGCCTTTTCTGTGAGTTTTTGTTTACATGAAAAAATATTTTTTTTTCACAAAAAAATTACTTTGAACCCCCAAACGTTATATATTTTTTTTTAAAGCAGAGGCCCTACAGAACAAAATGGTGGATGTTGCAATTTTTTGTCACACGGTATTTGCGCACACATTTTCCAAACGCAATTTTTGCGTAAAAAAAAAACGTTTTTTTTTATATTTAATGCAGAACTAAACTATATAATTCCAAATTGTTTGGTAAAATTTAAAAGATGATCTTATGCCGAGTTCATAGACACCTAACATGACATGCTTTAAAAATTGCACACGCCCGTGCCGCAGCAACAAACTACGTACGGTTTTAAAAGTCTTTACAGGTTACCACTTTGGACTTACAGAGGAGGTCTACTGCAAGAATTACTGCCCTCAACCTGGCGTTCGCGGCGATACCTCACATGCATGCTGCAATTGCGGTTTACATATGACACTAGACCAACGCTCGTGTGCGCATTTGCGCGCAAGCACGGGGGGACAGGGGGGCTTGATTTTTTTTTTTTTTTTTTTAAATTTGCTTTGTTACTTTGACACCTTTTTCTTTCATTTTTTTTTCTTTAATCATTTTTATTGTTATCACAGTGAATTTAAATTTCCCCTATGATAGCAATCTGTAGTGACTCTTTTTTTTAAAAAAAAATTGGGGTCTTTTAGACTCTAGATCTTTCCTCTGACCTTAACGCCTCTGACCATACCAAAATTGGTGTGATAAAATACTTTCCCAATTTCCCAATGGCGCTGTTTTTCTGGCGAAACAGAACTCATGAAATGCTCGTAGCTTCCGGTATCTTAGGCCATAGAGATGATTGGAGCCATTCTCATCTCCAATCAGCTCTATGGTTAGATAATTGAACCACCGGCTGCACTCTTTGGTTAACTGGTGGGACAGGAGAGCCCGAGAAAAACCGTGGAAGGCAGCGGAAGGCGGCAGGAGGTGGGGGGGGGGGAGTCTCCCTCCCACTGCATGTAAAAGCAGTCTAGCGGCCAATTACCTGCTAGGATTGCTTTTACATGTAAGCTGGCTGTAAAAAACGATACCAAGATGATGCCTAAATCTGCAGGCATCATCCTGGTATAACCACTCCAGTACCAGTACATTGCTGGTCCTTGTTTGGCATATAGGTTTTTTTTTTTTTTTTTTTTCATGCAGCCTGTGGGCTCAACAAAAAAAAAGAGAACCTATCAGAAATCAGCACAGGAATAATGCGTAGTATTACTCATCATTAACCGCCCAAACAACCACCCACTGAATTTAATGATGGGTATACACGACACTATCCACATATACCAAAATAGGATTTAACTGCAGTGCTGAAATCAGAAAATCACCACAGCTGCTATCAGCAAAGGTATCCATATATGCTGAGCGCAAACACTGTTTGTGTCAGAATATATAAAATCAATGCGTGGTAGCCGACGAGTACCTGCAAGAGAAACAGGTCACAAAAGAATGAAAAACAAACAAAGGACATTAAAAGTACAGTAGGAAGTGTAGAAGAACATAAAAAAATTACTGAGACAACCACTATTTTTAGCTTTTATGTATTTTTTTTTTTTCTTCAAATGTCGAGTTCCAGGTTCGGGTCTCTCAAAATGACGATAGCCATCGAACATCTTTTGAGACCCTGTGTAAATGTGCCCTAAACTGTGCCGTGCTGTACCCTACGCTAATAATCCAGTAGTGTGTGGTAGCGATGGAAACAGTCACCGTGGCAAAGACCAGGTTGGTCAGGACAGTCGGGACAATAATTCCGGGTGTCACGCCTAAATCCGCGCTTGCTGCAGACACGGCATCTTTTTTGGGGGTATCGTTGGGTACGGGTACTCGGGAGGAATTCCGGAAAATGCCTCTCATGCAGCCGGCTCACTGCATCTGGTTGGTGAATTGGGGCAGGAGCACCATCTGGATACAGAAGGGCTCTGATTATCTCTTCTTGGAATTGAAAGAAGGATAATGTTCCGGCAGACGCTTTGTATAAGACAAAAGCGTTGTAAAGAGCCAACTGAAATAGGTATACAGACACTTTTTTGTACCAGCGTCTGGCCTTACGGGCAATTAAGTACGGTCCCATCATCTGGTCGTTGAAGTCCACCCCTCCCATTTTACGGTTATAGTCATGGACACAGAGGGGCTTCTCAACACCAGTGACCGTAGAAATTTAGACTGCCGTGTCTGGGTGAATGGAGGACAGCACGTAAACGTTTCGTTTGTCCCTCCACTTCACTGCAAGCAATTCCTCGCACCTCAAGCAGGCTCTCTCCCCCGAGCTCAGTGGGGCATTTACTAGCCGTTGGGGGAAGCCCCAGCGATTAGATCGCACAGTGCCACAAGCGCCAATTTGCAAGTGAAAGAGGTGTCTAAAAAGTGGCACGCTTGAATAGAAATTGTCCACGTACAAGTGGTACCCCTTTCCGAATAAGGGTGACACCAAGTCCCAAACTATCTTGCCGCTGCTCCCTATGTAGTCTGGGCAGTCGGGGGGGCTCCACAGTGCTGTCTTTTCCCTCGTAGACATGGAAATTAACTGTATAGCCTGTGGCCCTGTCACAAAGCTTCTACAACTTGACCCCGTATCTGGCACGCTTGCTGGGGAGGTACTGTTTGATAGCAAGGCGGCCAGTAAACTTAATCAGGGACTCGTCAACGCAGACATATTGTTGGGGGGTAAACAAGGCTGCGAACCGCTGATTGAAGTGGTCTACGAGGGGCCGAATTTTGTGGAGCCGATCATATTCAGGGTCTCCCCGAGGAAGACAGTTCATTGTCGTTGAAATGCATGAACGAAAATATTTGTTCGTATCGAGCCCTGGACAATCCACTTGGGTTGGGCGGTGAATGGGGGAAGTACTGGCGCTGTGGAATTTGTGGGCTGCCAATTAGGATATTCCAGCGCTTCAGGGAGGACACTATGGGCTCTACAGGCCTGTCTTCGGATACGCGATGGCTGCGGGCCATGACTCGTGCTAGCCACCGCACCAGCTTCAACTGCACTTAGGTGACTCGCCACGTCACCAGGTGATACTGCAGTGCTCCAAAAAACAATAAGGTGTGACCACCCTCCTCCTGCGCTTGGTATCCAAACCCCTCGACCACACTCCTCACGGGACTCACAACTGGCTTCTCAGATGGCTTAGGTCTTGCTGCCCATATCGGACTGGGGTAGTCCACTGGTACTGAAAGCAAAGAAACAAAACGGGGCGCACCGACCTATCGCATTATCCTCAATTGAAGGCTTTATTAAAGGAACATTAAAAAATGGCTACTCAGACGTAGATAAAGTAAGTCATATCAAGCTCAATTGCTCAAACGTCCGGGTGTAGTCCATACAATCGTTCATAACTGATGAGATGACGGCTGACGCGTTTCGAGGCCCAGCCTCTTCCTCAGGGCTCTTGAGGTTCTTGCAAGTCAGCAACTCCAGAATGGGGTCGGGTACGCCTGACCTTAGCAGGGACCCCTCTGTCGGAGCTATCTGTCAGGGAGCCGCTGCTGTCATCTGGTTCGTATACTGACCCTGATTCTGCCAGTGAGGCTTCCCCATCGCTCTCACTTGACATGGTCATTATACTATATAACTCTTCACCACTGTACCAACGTTTTGTCATTTTAGTAACTAAATTTACCGGTACAGTAGTGTGACTACTAGGTAATAAAAGCACCTGGTTGTCGATTTGGTCGCTACAAAAAAAAAACTGCTAGTGCTAACAGAGATCAGGCCTGACTCTGCTAAAGCAGCGGTTTTGTGTAATTTGTGTTTTTTGGAAGTGTCAGTAATCTATTGATTACTACACTTGCCTGGGCAGGGGGGCTAAACGCAGGTGCTAGCAGGAATCAGTGCTGATTGTGCGTTTTTGGAACACTAAATTATGAGGACGCTAGTATAGTTCTGATCAGATCAGATATTGATCTGTTCAAACACTATACTAGTAACGGAGGTGTATGTATGTTAGTGTACTTGACTCTAACTGACGCTAAGTAACGGTGGTGTAGTGGGACCCTGACGCTAACTAGCTAGCCTAAGTTGTCACCCGTGACACTAATACAGTGATCGGTAATCACTGTATATAGTGAACACTGTGACAGGGAAGTGAAGGGGTTAAACTGGGGGAGATCAAGGGGTTAAACCTTTATAAGGGATGGATGGGGGGTGGCCTAAACCTATTCGGGCCTAGCGCAAGCGCAAATTAGGATCACAAGTGACACTAAATACAGTGATCAGTAGTTATCTGATATACTGTATATATTAGTGCACTGTGTTATAGAGAGTGAAGGGGTTAACTGGGGAAGATCAAGGGGTTAAAAGTTTATTACGGGATAGGTGGCGGGTGCCCTAACCCTATCTGGGCTTAGCGCAAGCGCAAATTAGGGTCACTAGTGACACTAAATACAGTGATCAGTATTTACCTATATACTGTTATTTAGTGCACAGAGTAATAGGGTGTAAAGGGGTTAACTGTGGGTGATCAAGGGGTTAAAACTTTATTAGGGGATAGGTGTCGGGTGCCCTAACCCTATTTGGGCCTAGCGCAAGCGCAAACTACGCTCACAAGTGACACTTATACTGTGATCAGTAAAATGTCTGTATACCACTGTGTATAGTGTTCACTGTGAGGGGTTTGGGGGTGATCAGGGGGGTGATCAGAGGTGATCAAGGGGTTAAATGTGCCTATGTGAGGTGTGTCAGTGTAGTGTTGGTGGAAACTCGCATTTTTGATGTCTGTCTTCTCCTGGAACCGAAAGGACTCCAGGAGGGACAGTGACATCACTTCCCCTGCCTGTGTTTACATTACACAGACAGGACAGATTTCCATTGGCTGGGACCGATCGCCAGACACTGACCAAAAATCATTGGTCAGTATCTGGTGACTGATCGGTTCCCAAATGAATCCGATCGGAATCGGCTCCCGCGGCGCGCGGGAGCGCGCTCTGGGAGCCGTGAACCCGCCCGACGTAGGTCTACGTCGCTGGACGGGATCGTGGCAAAGTGCCGCAGTAACCTCCATGTGAGCGGAGGTAAAGTGGTTAAGGTTGAAGCAAATGGAGCTCTCCTGTTAAAGGGAAGTGCCCTTCCTAGAAAAAGCCACTTAAAGTAGAACTACAAGCAAAATTTATTTTGTATAGAGTAAGGGGGGGGTTATAAACTATGTCAGATATTTTTTGCCATCTGTCCCATTGCCGAGATTTTCCATCACTTCCTGTCCGATAGCCAAACAAGAAGTGAGAAGAAATCCCTGCAGATTGAGGGATATCCTTGGGGATGACAAGGTCCCCAGAACTAGTGTCCCCATTGGAATATTTCCCCTCTATTTCTTTTATGGGGACATCCCAAACTTTGTGTATTTTTTTTTTACTCACTGGTGCTCCAGGGCCTTCAAAAGTGTGGGTTGTAATGAAATTAGATGTGTAATGCTCCTAGAACGCCTGAAGGTGCTACTTGGATGTTGGGCCTCTGTATGTCGCCAGGCTGTGTAAAAGTCTCACACATGTGGTATTGCCATACTCCAGAGGAGTAACAGAATGTATTTTGGGGTGTAATGTTTGCTATGTACATGCTGTGTGTTAGGAATATCTTATAAATTTACAACTTTGTGTAAAAAAAAAAATACGTTTTAATTTTCTTTCCACATTTTTCCAAAAACTTGTGTAAAAAAATGACATGTTCAAAAGACTCATGCCTCATAGAATATACATTGGGGTGTTTTTTTTTCAAAATGGGGTCATGTGGGTAATTAGATTGTCCTGGTGCTCCAGGGCCTTCAAAAGTGTGTTAGGTCGTTAGGATATTATGTGTGAAACTTATAAAATTATGTGTGTAATTTATGCTCCTAGAACACCTGACAGTGCCCCTTGCATGTTAGGACTCTGTATGTGGCCAGGCTGTTTAAAAGCCTCACTCTTGGTATTGCCATATTCAGGAGGAGTAGCAGAATGTATTTCGGGGTGTAAATGCAAGTATACATATACTGTGTGTGAGAAATAACTTGTTATTGTGACAATCTTGTGTAAAAATAAAGTATTTTCCCAAGAATTGTGGGAAAATATTACAACTTCAAAAAACTCACCATGCCTCTTACTAAATACCCTGGAATGTCTACTTTCCAAAAAGGGGTAATTTGGGGGTTATTTGTACTGTCCTGACATTTCAGGGCCTCAATAAATGCGATAGGCCGACGGTACATCAGGTGTGATTAGGCATGATCAATTATCCATGATTGGCACAATAGCTTGTAGACTCTAACTTTCACACAGACTAAATAATATCCACTAATTTGGGTTATTTTTTTACCAAAGATATATAGTAGTATAAATTTTGGCCCAAATTTATGAAAAAAAAAATTACTTATTTGCAAAATGTTATAATAGAAAGTAAAACAAAATGTTTTTTTTTTTTTCAAAATTTTCGCTTGTATCGCAAAAATAAATAAATTACTCAGTGGTGATTAAATACCACCAAAAGAAAGCTCGATTTGTGTGAAAAAAAAAGAAACATTTGGGTACAGCGTTGCATGACTGAGTAATTACCATTCAAAGTGTGAGAGCGCTTAAAGCTGAAAATTGGTCTGGGCAGGAAGGGGGTGAAAGTGCCTTGTACTGAAGTAGTTAACCAAGAGTTGCTTGCTCAATATTACTTCTGTAACTTGACCATCTAAGAATCTAAGACTAAAATGCTGTCTTATTGTGCATGAAAATGTTTAAATGCCAACAAAGAAATGCATGTTCTTTTTTTGGTTGGCTATAATTTGATGTGTCAAGGCTTCTTCCTTTTTCTTCTACTGGAGACTGCTGATTTTCTAGAGAAACTAAAACTGGCTATAGATGGATCACGATTCAAGCAGTTCAACAGGGACTGGGCCGCATTTTCAATTAATCTATGGCTGTTCCCATTCCAGAAATGTAGATCTGATGATAGACTTCTCTCGAGCCAGCTTGTTCCTTTCAATAAGCACTGCTTAGTGTATTCTGACAGCGGAGGAGTCTCCCCACTGTCAAAAATATTACAACAATTGGAAGGATGTCTCTTTCCACCTGTTGTGGAAATGATTGGAGCATTGAAATTTGCTGCAATGAAAAGCGCACTTGTGGATATTAATATGTGCCAAACGCCATTAATCCCTTGTATTGAAAAGTACAATGTACAGCTCTTTTGTATAAGGTTAGCCCATCGCACTCGGCGACAAAGGAACCGTCACGTTGGGTCATATCGATGCCATCTGAAGGGTCTCTCTGTGTCTGAGTGAGTGTGTGTGTGAAAGTCTCTGAGCCCTCCAGAGCAGCGCTAGGTTTATTTACAGCAAGTGAACAAAAGGAAGGGGGTTACAAGGGAGTGACTTCAAGACAACCAATCACAGACATGTATACATTCATTTCAAATAGTTTTTATTGTAATTTTTCTCATATAACAAGGGAAAACAACAAGCAGGTTTGCAAAACGTGTAACAGGTAAAACTGTGAAGAATTCAATCATCAATATCTTTCCAGATCTTATCAGCTCAGATAGCACGTAACATCTACAATATCGGCAGGTGAAAAGTACAATGCATTATACCTACATCTTCACCACTCACAACAGCTAATGAAAAAACAAGTGCGCCATCTAGTGATCAACTTAGATTATACATCAAAATTTGAACTGAACCATTGACACCAGGGGTGCCATTTCTTTCTTTCTTTATGGTAATGCTCGCTAGAGGGGGACATAATCAGTTCATATGTGTAGTGCAATTGGGTGGTGCGGACAATGTCTAGCAATGATGGGGGTTGGATGGTGTTCCATTTCCTAGTGATGCTTAAACTTGTTGCCAGGAGTATATTCAATACTATTTTGCGGAGTTGCAGCAGTATTTTTTCTATTGTCAGATTAAGTCTGACCTAGCTCTGGGGAGGGGTCTAGGGGTATTTGAGTAATTTTTGAGAGTAAAAAGGCTTCAGACCATAGGGCTCGTATGGGCGGGCAATCCCACAGTATATGTTTGGTACCCTGCTGACCACACTCTCGCCAACATGTTGGGGGGGTGTTGTCATCGAATTTTGCTATGATATGCGGTGTGAGATACCACCTCAAGGATATCTTTAGATGCAATTCCCTGACAGAAGCACTCAGGGAGGCTTTACAATCTGAGGTTAGGGCCAGGGACCACTGACGCTGGGAAAAAACTGTGCCCAAATCTCCTTCCCATTTAAGTAGGGGGGGGGGCAGTCTTGGTCAGGACGTTCTTCTCACCGAGGACGGGATAAATTGTAGATATGCCCTTGGCTTTCGACAAAGTGGATGTGAGGTAATCCCAAATTTTCTTCGGGAGGGGAGCTCTGAGCTGGGGGTTTTGTCAGGCAGGACTTAATTTGGATGGAACGGTACCATTCCGTTGTGGGAATGTGGTATTCCGACACTAACTGTGAGAAGGGTTTAAGGACTCTGAGATTATACAGGGCATCTAAGGTGGTACAGCCATGGAGTATCCACCGGTTGAGGTTCATATCTGGGACCACTTGAAGGATGCTGGACATAGGAAGGGAGATCGTGGTAAGTGAGGTGTTTCCATCTAGAGTGTGTCAAATGTAGCCAAGCCGAGACCGATGCTCTGATGGTCGGCGATATGTGTTCCGGAAGTTTGTCCCCTATGTTCCTACTGCATAACCATGATGAGAGGTCCATTTGAGGGGATTGGTCTCTTTCCAGTGCTCCCCAGAGGCTGTCTGGGGTTCGCTGGAACCAAGTGCGCAACTGGGAGATTATGGAGGCTGTGTAATAATCTTCCATGTCAGGCATGGAGGCACCTCCGGCTTCCCTGGATTTCAGTAAGATCCCTTTAGCACACCGAGACCGCTTTGTCTTGCCACAGATAACGGGACCAATGTCGTAGAGGTAGTTTCTATGGATAAACCCTTGCAGGGATTGATGACATTTGGTGGTGGCTGAAATGTCCACGGTTCTATCCGGGGGTAGGTTAAAGTCACCACATAGCACTAGGGGACCCTTTTGAACTGCACAAATTTTTTCATAATTCGATTCAGAAAGCGAATTTGATGGACGTTGGGGGCATAAACAGAAACTAAAGTCACTGTAAAGCCATTAATAGAACAGACAATGATGAGGTATCTACCATTGGTGTCTGTTACTGACGACATTAGATCAAAGTCCAGATCTTTGTGAACGGCCAATAGGACACCCTTCCTCTTCTTGAAACAGGAGGATGTGAATACTGTAGGGTAGTCCCTATGGGAGCAGGTAGGAGCATGCTGATCCAAAAAATGAGTCTCTTGGGCACAAACTACATCTGTTTTGTGCTTGATGGCAGTGCGCCACAGCGAAGCTCGCTTGGCCAGATGGTTGAGGCCATTGGCGTTCAGGGATAAGATTTTAACTGTCATAAGTGAGTGTCGGAGTGTGCGATAAGTCGTTACTCACGGAACCATAAGCAGTCTTTTGGAAACTTAAACAATGAGTAACGAGCTGTTGACCGTCTAGGCATGCTCCAGGGCGGCTGTAGTGTGCTGGCGGATCTGGAGAGCTTAAGGAAATTCCAATAGGTCCTGGAAGGAGACATAGCGTTGCTTGGGAGCACAACATCTGTTACACCTGCAGAAGGGGGAAAAAGAGGACAAAACAAATCAAGACAACAAGGGAACATAAAATCGGGTGGAAACCATGGGCTGGTGTAGCCGTTTCCAAATGGGGGTAAGAACAGTTCAGTAGCCAAACGGGCTAAATGCCTCAGGATGACAGGCTGGATTCAGAACAGGACCCAATGATGAAGAGGTAAAAAAAGATAAAAAAAAAAATAGGATGCAAGAGTCCAGACTTCAAGTGTCCCTTGCGGAGCATTGAGGCAGGGAATGCCATTGAGGGGGAACTCTGCTCGGGGATTTTTTCGCTCCCAGGGGGGAACCGGATCAGGGATGATGCCCTAAGAATTTAACAGGGATATGCCCTTTGCAAGCGTGGTGACTGTATGATTCTCCATTCCTCTCCACTAAGATCTTGGAAGGGTGTTTCCACTTGTACGGCAGGTTGTGGTTGCGCAGTGCTTTGGTAATGGTGGAAAGTTGTCTGCGCATATCTAGGGTATGCTTAGAGAGGTCCGCGAAGATTTGCACAGCTGAGTAGGGGGTCAGGGAGAGTGCCCAGGGATCTAGCTTTGGTTAAGATGGATTCCTTAGTTTGGTAGAAGTGCACATGTAGCAATGTGTCACGGGGAACATGCTGAGGGAGGAAAGGGGGCTTTGGGACCCTGTGAATACGGTCAACCATCAGCTCCAAGGGAGACGCTCCAGACAATATAGCCAAGAAAAGGTCTGTGGCAAATTTGTGTAGCTCAGCGGGTAGCAGTTTCAGGAATGCCACGGATTTTAAGGTTATTTCTTCTGGAGCGATCCTCCAGATCTGCGATTTTTGCTTTGATCTAGTGTCGCTCATCCACATGTTGTTCATGTGCCTCTACCAAATCATTCACAGTGGTCACAATCTCTGATATGGAGTATTCTACAGTGTGTACCCTGTCCCCTAGGGAGTGGACTTCTGCTGAGAATTTGTTAGCAAGTGTCACAATGTTCGCTTGGAGAGAAGTATGGAGGGCATACATCATTTCCTTGAGAGCTGTGTCCATGATAATTTGGCCTACCGTGGGAAAGGTCGCAAATGGAGATGTCCCCAGGGAGATGGGCAGTAGAGGGTTACTGGAGCTCCCAGGCTGTGGGGCCTTGTCAGCGCTGTCTAGCCTCATTTTTGACTTAGCTGGGCTCGTGCAGGAAGGGCTGGAGGGAGCAGATGCGAAGGGGGAGAGAGAGTACCTGACAGCAGGGGTTCAGCCGAGGCGGCGTCCTCCGGCAGGTCAGTGTAGTGCACCCGCTGCTTCCCCGAGGCGTGGGGAAGCAAGCGTGAGTTTCTTCGGCCCTTTCTCCTTTCGCTTGTGGGACATCACTGCAGCTGGATGGAGTCGTCTCTCTCCGGAGCGGGAGATCAGGCGTCCATCACTGTCCTGCGCTGGCCACGCCCCCAGACATATATACATTCCAAAGTACAATAGAAAAGAAGAGTCAATGTTTATGTATGAACATCACTGAGTGCAGAGACTAACTGCCAGGTGAACAAAGAAACATGGCTGCTACATAGATTCCCATGCACCCAGCCATGCTAATTCACAAGCATGAACTCATCATATCCTGTTAGTGGATCCTATCAAATATGGTTCATATAAACCCTATTTGATACTGATCATGCTATTGTTCCAGTGAATGGGACTTTATTATATCTGCAAAAGACAATAGCAGCAGACTTATGTCAGTCATATGGATCAAATATAATAGAAAGATGCCAGCCATTAATCCTGGTAAAACGATAAGAATTCCACATCACAAACAAATCTCTGCAGTGAATACTGGTGCTCTCGATGGCGGATATATATTTATGCGATGGATTTCTCCTTGCCATAAATCAGGCTACAAGTTTCGTGCAATTCCATCTAATGGAAGAGTTCCACTAACAGGTCTTTCCTCAATGCCAGTTAAAGCAATATACGCATAGTGATTAAAGTTACGAGGTACCGGTAAACTGACACTGGGAGACATAATGGCAATTTAACTAAAAATACTTCCTAAAGAAATGTCCACATAAATATTAATAAAACTTCCACAACACACCTCGCTTGTGTGGATGGGGAAATCTGTTCAGTTTAACAGTTCCATGTATGGCCAGCCTTAAACCATGACATGTATGCAGAAAGACTTGTAACTTCCTTAAACTGGCCATACATGGATCAAAATGTGGCTCTTTCAGCAGGGCCCAGCTGAATTTCGATCCATGTGTGGCCAATGCGGTTTACAGGAGTCATATTCTCGCTCGATCAGTGCAGTAGGCTGCAGAGCTGATGTGTATAGTTAACCACTTAAGCCCCGGAAGATTTTACCCCCTTCCTGACCAGACCCCTTTTTTCAACTTGGCACTTTGTGATTTTTAACTGACAATTGTGCGGTCATGCAATGTGGTACCCAAACGAAATTTACGTCCTTTTTTTTTACCACACAGAGCTTTCTTTTGGTGGTATTTGATCACCTCTGCGTTTTTATTTTTTGCGATATTAATAAAAGAGCAAAAATTTTGCAAAAAGACATTTTTAACTTTCTTTTAAAAAATATTCAATATACTCAATTTGTCATTTTTTTTGGCCAAAATATATTTAGCTATATGTCTTTGACAAAAAAAATTCAATGAGCGTATTTTTATAGGTTTGCGCAGAAGTTATAGCGTCTACAATCTATGGTGTAAATACTGAAATTTACACAGCTTTAATTTCTGACTGCCTATCTTATTTCATGAAGTGCTAAAATGGCAGGGCAGTACAAACCCCCCCCAAATGACCCCATTTTGGAAAGTAGACACCCCAAGCTGTTTGCTGAGAGGCATGGTGAGTCCATGGAATATTTTATTTTGCCACAAGTTTTGGGAAAATTACAATTTTTTTTTTTTTTACACAACTTTGTCACTAAAAGATACATTTCTCACACATGACATGGGTATATGTGGAATGGCACCCCAAAATACATTCTGATGCTTCTCCTGAGTATGGGAATGCTCCATGTGAGACTTTTTGGGAGCCTAGCTGTGTTCAGGACCGTGAAAACCAATCAACACTCTCAGGTTTTCTAATGGCGTAAATTGTGCATGTCACCTATGCACTACCTGTCACAGTTTCGGAGGCCCTAAAATTCCAAGATGGCACAACCCCCCCCCCCCCCCCAAATGACCCAATTTTGGTAAGTAGACACCCCAAGCTATTTGCTGAGAGGCATGGTGAGTCCATGAAATATTTTATATTTTGCCACAAGTTCCAGGAAATATATATATATATATTTTTTTTACTCAGTCATATATATTGCTCACACATGCCATGGGTAGATTTGAAATGACACCCCAAAATGCATTCTGCTGCTTCTCCTGAGTACAGGGATACCCCATGTGTGAGACTTTTTTGCAGTCTAGCAGAGTACAGGACCCCGAAATCCAACCCCCACTTTCAGGCTTTCCAAGGGCGTAAATTGTTGATTTCACTCCTGACTACCTATCACAGTTTTGGAGGCCATGAAATGCAAAGACAGCACAACCCCCCCCCCCCAAAATGACCCCTTTTCGGAACATAGACACCCTAAGCTATTTGCAGAGAGGCATGTTGAGTGTTTTACAGATCTCACTTTTTGTCACAAAGTTTTGGAAATTGAAAAAAAAAGGAAAAAAATGCATTTTCCTGTTTTTTTTCTTCATTTTCCCAAAAAAATGAGAGCTGCGAAATACTCACCATGCCTCTCAGCAAATAGATTGGAGTGTCTAATTTGCAAAATGGGGTCATTTGGGGGGGTTTTGTGCCATCTTGGCTTTTTATGGACTTCAAAAGTGCGATAGATAGTAAGGAGTGAGATCAACAATTTACGCCCTTAGAAAGCCAGAAGGTGCGGATTGGTTTTCCGGGTCCTGTACGCGGCTAGACTGCCAAAAAGTCTCACACATGGGGTATCCCTGTACTCAGGAGAAGCAACAGAATGTATTTTGGGGTGTCTTGTCACATATACCCATGGCATGTGTGAGCAATATATCATTTAGTGACAACTTTCTGTAAAAACAACAAAAAAAAGAAATGATAATTTTCCCGACACTTGTGGCAAAATATAAAATATTCCATGGACTCACCATGCCTCTCAGCAAATAGCTTTGGGTGTCTACTTTTCAAAAAGGGGTCATTTGGGGGGTGTTTGAACTGTCCCGGCATTTTATGCTCAATCTTATCCACACATCACCCACTCTTCTAACCACTTGAAAACCAAGCCTTTTCTGTGACTTTTTGTTTACATGAAAAAATATATTTTTTTACTAGAAAATTACTTTGAACCCCCAAACATTATATATTTCTTTAAAGCAGAGGCCCTATAGAATAAAATGGTGGATGTTGCAAAATTTTTTGTGTCACGGTATTTGCGCACAGATTTTCCAAGCGCAATTTCTGCGAAAAAAAAATACATTTTTTTAAATTTATTGCACAAATACACTATATAATTCCAATTTGTTTGGTAAAATTTAAAAGATGATCTTATGCCAAGTACATAGATACCAAACATGACATGCTTTAAAAATTGCCCACGCCTCTGCAGCGGCAACAAAGTACGTACATTTTTAGAAACCTTTAAAAGTCTTTACAGGTTACCACTTTAGACTTGCAGAGGAGGTCTACTGCAAGAATTACTGCACTCAACCTGGCGTTTGCGGCAATACCTCACATGCATGCTGCAATTGCGGTTTACATATGTCACTAGACCAACGCTCGCGTGCGCCGGGGGGACAGGGGGGGGCTTGATTTTTTTTTTTGTGTTATTTTGACACCTTTCCTTTCATTTTTGTTTTAAATCATTTTTGTTATCTCAGTTCATTTAAATATCCCCTATGATAGCAATCTGTAGTGACAGGTACTCCTTTTTTTAAAAAAAAAAAAAATTGGGGTCTTTTAGACTCTAGATCTCTCCTCTGACCTTAACGCATCTGACCACACCAAAATTGGTGTGATAAAATACTTTCCCAATTTCCCAATGGCCCTGTATATTTCTGGTGAAACAGAAGTCATGAAATGCTCGTAGCTTCCGGTATCTTAGGCCATAGAGATGATTGGAGCCATTCTCATCTCCAATTAAATCTATGGCTAGATAATTGAACCACCGGCTGCACTCTCGGGTTAACCGGTGGGACAGGAGAGCCCGAGAAAAACCACGGAAGGCTGCGGAAGGCGGCGGTGGGGGGGGGGGGGGGGAGTCCCCTCCCACTGCATGTAAAAGCAGTCTAGCGGCCAATTACCTGCTAGGATTGCTTTTACATGTAAGCTGGCTGTAAAAAACGATACCAAGATGATGCCTAAATCTGCAGGCATCATCCTGGTATAACCACTCAAAGTCCAGCAACGTACCAGTACATTGCTGGTCCTTGTTTGGCATATAGGTTTTTTTTTTTTTTTTTTCATGCAGTCTGTGGGCTGAACGAAAAAAAAGAGAACCTATCAGAAATCAGCACAGGAATAATGCGTAGTATTACTCATCATTAACTGCCCAAACAACCACCCACTGAATTTAATGATGGGTATACACGACACTATCCACGTATACCAAAATAGGATTTTCTCTGTCGCTCATTGACAGACGTAGTCCTCGTTGATTCAACACAACTCGGGTTATGCTGCCCTCTACAGGAGTAGGACTAGACAGGAAAGAAAACATTCTGGCCACACCTTAGGGGCAGTCCCAGAGGGTATATCCTCTCTCTCTCTCTGCTACAGCAAATCAGTTTTTTTCTGTCTAGTTAGGAGTAAGGACCTAGATGCCTTGCTAGGATCTTCGGTCCTGGCAGGATTTTTTTCTTAGATTTTTTAGACAGCTTTTTTCTCCAGTGTTCCTGTGAGATCTTCAAGCAAGAAAGCTGGAACTGGGCGATGGGCTGGATGTTGAGATCCAGTGGTCACCCCTGTTCAGCCTACGAGCGCGTGCAGGCCATAGCTCCGCGCTGGGTCGGCCGCGACATAGTCCCACTGGACGGGGACTGACCCTGCGAGTTGAACGTCTCGCTTAAACGCCAATGACCATGAGTCACGGCGTCCGTATTGGTCGACAGCCCTCCCACCCCGGTGGAGAGGGGTACTGTCAGGAGTTGGCGCCCGCCTGGTTCCGGTAGGGTGAGTAGTATGTTCCCCCTTTCCCCCTGACGGGTCTTGTGGTGAACGCGGGCCCCTCTGTAATGGTAAGGATGGGTCTCCCCTCTATCCTATAACATGTCACAGATCCCCCTATTTGAGTGTGATTTTTGTGAACAAGTAACCAGGAGGCTTGGTTTGGGAGCTGACAATCTAATTGCAAAAATGTTTAAATGATTGTAGGCAGTGGCAGTACTAGAACATTACTGTGATAGTATAAGGTATCCTACCTGTCAGAAGCCACAGGGCGATGTCTATACATGTATACTGCATTCCAGATCATATTCCTCCAGCTAAAGCAGATGCCTCCCGACGGCCACGGACCGCATACGGCCCGCCAGGGTCCGGTACCGCCGGCCACGCTGATCACCATGAGGGTGAAGGTTTGTGAGGCCGAGATACTCAGTTATTCTGTACAGGCCGCTGCCATTGTCTGGTAGATCGCACGGGGCCGCCATTTTGGCGTAGCCTCGTGTCTCCAGCATGGGGGCGGCCATGTTTGAGGTGACCCAAACACCTCGTGGAGCTAGGGGAAGCGCCGGAAGGCGTGAAGAGGGGCGGAGCCGCCTCCTTGTTTCCCGGGAAGCCAGCCAAAAGACTTCCTGTCGGTTCTAGACAGTGCTGAGACAAGTTGCATTTGAAACTCTGAGCATCAAGTGGTGAGCCTTGGGGTCTATCTCTCTCTCTAGCTCTATAGGGGTCCCTAAGCAGTAACACTGAGGGGCTTTGTGGCGCTGGGGGTCTGAAAAAAAAAAAAAAAAAGTTTTATTTTTTTTTTTGACAAATTGATTTTTTCCGGGTAGTATCTGGAATTATCATGGACCCTGCCACACAGGTACCCCCACCGGTTTCCCTCAAGGGGGGCGCGGGACCCGCCAGTGCACAGAGTATGGATGCATTTACAGCAGTTTTGGAGTCTTTGGCTCGGGTGGAGACGGCCTGTCAGGAACGGGGGTCAAGAAAGCGACCCCCGCCTACCCCTATATCATCTGTTACTTCAGATTCAGATGCTGAGATGGTCATTGCAGCTGCAGGTCCCTCTGCAGGGGCTGTTGTCTCAGGTAAAGTTCCCTCAGACAGTGAGGAGGACGTTCATGCTTCCGCCATAATTCAGGAAGAAGCATTGGTGGACGCACTAGTTGTGGCGGTTCGGGAAACCTTAAGACTTGAGGTTTTACCGGCAGAGGCAACTGAAATAGAAATTCCCTTTGGTACTAGCAAACCCACCAAGACGGTGAAGGTTTTTCCTTTACCCAAGTGTTTTGGTAATAAGATTAAAGAGGAATGGGAGCATTCTAAGCGTACCTTTACTATTTCCAAGCGCATTGCTAGACGCTATCCGTTTGAGGAATCCCTCATTAAGAAATGGACGGTACCACCAGTGGTGGATCCACCTATTTCCAGACTGAATAAAGCCACGGTTATTCCAGTGGAGGACGCTTCGTCCTTTAAGGATTCGGTGGATCGGAAGGTAGAAGCAGAGTCCAGCACTATCTTTTTCCCTGATAGGATCAGCCTTTAGACCAGTAATTGTCATTGGTCTAGTTTCTCAGACATTAACGGAATGGGCGAGATTTGTGCGCCAGGACCTGAAGGGGAAGGATATCCCCCAGGCAACATCTGATTTGATGGAACAGATTATACAAGGACTACAGTTTGTCTGTGACGCAGCCTTGGATGCTACCCCCCTATTAGGGCATGCATCTATGTCAGCGGTAATCCTCAGACGTGTGCTGTGGTTAAAATGCTGGTCAGCGGACCTAGGTTCCAAAAAGACCTTGGCGAATCTCCCCTTTCAGGGGAAACGCCTATTTGGGGCCACCCTAGATGAGATCATTAAGGATGCCACTGGGGGCAAAAGCACTTTTTTGCCACAGGCTGCTAAAGCTAAAGGACCTCGTAACAAGTGGGGACCTTTACCGCCCATAAAGGGTTCGTTCGCTCTGCTGGAGCAAGCGGGAAGGGCAAAACCCCTCTAGGAGGGTTCAAGAAGGGCTGTTCGGACAAACAAAAGACCGACTGAGCCAAACCTGAAGCAAAGGATTACACAGCCTGAAGGTGCGCCCCCACCGGTATTCAGAGCATTAGATCGAGCATCGACCACTGCTACCGGTGCGATTCTTCCCTTCCAACATTTAAGTACTACAGGGAGCGGTAGTTACCGTTCCCTGAACAGATCATTTTCTTTACCTTTTCCAAAGATTAGCCTCAGTTCCCCACAAGAATCGGATCCGGTTGAACAGACAGACCAAGGAGCCTCTAGCCGGGTGACTTCGGTCTCTAATGTTCAACCAGGAGAAATCACCACTCCTGATAGGAATCAGGTGTCTGATAAATGTGTGGGAACAGAACGATCAGACTTTGTTGGATTGCCGGGGCCAGATAGCTCTAGGGCAGCCTGGTTCGGATCCAGTCAGCTCCATTTGTCCTGGAAATTCTAGGCTAGCCTCGTCAAGCCGGTCTGGCCGACTTGGACATGCTAGTCGCGAACACTCCTTGGGAACTTCTTCTCAGGGAGTGTCTGCGGTCTCAAGGACCGATCTTCCATTGTGCTTTACAGTCGCTGGGTTCAATGGCCTGGCCATTGAGACCCAGGTACTGAAGGACAGAGGGTTGTCAGCTTCAGTTATTCCTATGCTAATTAAGGCAAGGAAAGCGACTTCCAGCAAGGTCTATTATCGCACATGGAAGACGTATATCGCGTGGTGCGAATCTTTAGAATTTCCTCCACGTACCTATTCGGTGACCCGAATATTGACCTTTCTGCAAAAGGGGGTTGAGCAGAAACTAGCCTTGAGCACCATCAAGGGTCAGGTTTCAGCGTTGGCAGTCTTCTTTCAGAAGCCCTTGGCTACTCATTCCTTGGTGCGGAATTTCATCCAGGGGGTGCGGCACCTGGCTCCACCAGTCCGCGCGACCTTACCGCCCTGGGATCTTAATTTGGTTTTTCTGCAGAAACCTCCCTTTGAAAATATCAGGGAGATTCCCTTGCTTACTTTATCCCAGAAGGTGGCCTTCTTGGTGGCTATCACTTCTGCACGCAGGGTGTCAGAACTGGCTGCATTGTCATGTCAGTCCCCATATTTAGTGATTCATAGGGATAAGGTAGTTCTTCATCCTAAGCCGTCCTTTCTTCCAAAGGTGGTTTCAGACTTTCATCTGAATGAAGATATTGTACTACCTTCCTTGTGTCCTCAGCCCAATCATCATCGGGAACATGCGTTGCATTCCTTGGATGTGGTTCGGGCAATCAGGGTATACCTGAAGGCTACGGAATCGTTCCGTAAGACGGATTCACTTTTTGTGATCACGGAGGCGGCCACCTGGTCGTCGGTACATACCTTTACAAAATTTTATAAGATTGATGTGATGGCATCGGCGGATGCCTCATTTGGCCGCAAGGTTTGGCAGGCCGCAATTTGAGGAGACCGGTGGTCTACCTCGAGGGTTTTTTTCTGTTGGAATGTTCTGTTGAGTCTCATCTTTGATTGATGAGCATTGAAAACTTCTAGTTGGCACCGGTTGGGCCTTCTAGATTGGATTTGATTTCCATTTTCCCACCCCCTCCATTTGTGGTACTGCTTTGGGATGTCCCGAGTTGTGTTGAATCAACGAGGACTACGTCTGTCAATGAGCGACAGAGAAAAATGGATTTTTGTAAAATCTTACCGTAAAATCCTTTTCTCTTAAGCTCATTGACAGACGTAGTACCCGCCCCTCTGTTTTGAGTTGGGTTAAATTCTCTAAACACTGCTTTGTGACATAACTGATTTGCTGTAGCTGAGAGAGAGAGAGGATATACCCTCTGGGACTGCCCCTAAGGTGTGGCCAGAATGTTTTCTTTCCTGTCTAGTCCTCCTGTAGAGGGCAGCATAACCCGAGTTGTGTTGAATCAACGAGGACTACGTCTGTCAATGAGCTTAAGAGAAAAGGATTTTACGGTAAGATTTTACAAAAATCCATTTTTAACTGCAGTGCTGAAATCAGAAAATCACCACAGCTGCTGCCAGCAAAGGTATCCATATATGCTGAATGCAAACGCTGTTTGTGTCAGAATATATAAAATCAATATCATAGCAGCCGACGAGTACTTGCAAGAGAAACAGGTCACAAAAGAATGAAAAAACAAAGTACATTAAAAGTACTGTAGGAAGAGTAGAAGAACATATAAAATGACTGACACAACAACAGTTTTTGGATCCTTTTATTTTTCTTTCTAACTGTAGTTCCTTGATTTGGGACTGCGATCTTCCAGCTTGGATCTCTCAAAATGTCGATGGACATCCAACATCTTTCGAGACCCTGTGTTTGTGTGCTCCACACTGTGTTGTGCTGTACCCTACACTAATACTCCACTAGTGTATGGTAGCGCTCGAAACATTCCCCGATGCAGAGACCAGGTTGGTCAGGACATTTGGGACAATAACGGGTGTCACGCCTGCATCCGCGCCTGCTACAGATACGACATCGTCTTTGGGGTCGTCTTTGGGTAGGGGTACTCGGGAGGACATAAGGAAAATGTCTCTCATGCAGCCGGCTCACTGCATCTGGAAGGGGAAGTTGGGCAGGCATGCCTCCTGGGTACAGGTAGGTAAGGATGATCGCTTCCTGGAATTCCCGGAAGGATCCAGTTCGTCCTGATGCCCTGTATAGGACAAAGGCGTTCAGCATAGCCAATTGGTAAAGGTAAACAGACACTTTTTTGTGCCAGCGTCTGGCTTTACGGGCAACTAAATACGGCGCCAAAAGCTGGTCGTTAAGGTCCACCCCTCCCATATTAAGGTTATATTCGTGGACACAGAGGGGTTTCTCCATAACGCCAGTTGCCTAGGGATGTGTCTGCGTGAAGGGAGGACAGAACATAAACATCCCGTGTATCCTTCCACTTCACCGCAAGCAATTTGTCCGTTTTCAAGCAGGCTCTCGCCCCCACCTAAGATGGGAATTTACAAGCCGTTGGGGGAAGCCCCGGCGATTAGGTTGCACGGTGCCACATGCGCCAATTTGTAATTCAGAAAGATGACTAAATAGTGGCACGCTTGTGTAAAAGTTGTCCACGTACAAATGGTACCCCTTTCTGGATAAGGGTGACACCAAGTCCCAAACAATCTTGCCGCTGCTCCCTTTGTAGTCTGGGCAGTTGGGGGGCTCCACACAGCTATCTTTTCCCTCATAGACCCGGAAACTAACTGTATAACCTGTGGCCCTGTCACACAATTTATACAGCTTGACCCCGTACTTGGCACGCTTGCTGGGGAGGTACTGTTTCATAACAAGGTGGCCAGTAAGTTTAATCAGGGACTTGTCAACGCAGACAACTTGTTCGGGGGTGAACAAGGCTGCAAACCGCTGATTGAAGTGGTCTATGAGGGGCCGAATTTTGTGGAGCCGATCATATTCAGGGTCTCCCCGAGGACGACAGAGTTCATTGTCGCATATCGTGAACTGGGCTAGTGGACCAATATAGCCACACTTCACTCTGGTTATGCCCATGTGGAGGGAAAGGCCCAGAAAGATTTTAAATTCGGAAACCGTTATAGGTTTCCAGCTGAACGGTCTGGCAAGGGCCGAATTTGGGTTGGCGGCGATGAATTGTCGTGCATATAAATTTGATTGATCCACAATAGATCTGTAAAGATCTTCTGTGAAGAACAGCTCAAAAAAGTTCAGGGGCGTAAAACCAGCTGTCTCCACGTGGATTCCAGGTTGGGCAGTGAATGGGGGAAGTACTGGCGCTGTAGAATCAGTGGGTTGCCAATTGGGATACGCCAGCGCATCAGGGAGGGCACTATGGGCTCTACGGGCCTGTCTACAAATACTCGGTGGCTGCGGGCCACTTCTTTTGCTAGCCACCGCACCAACTTCAACTGCACTTAGGGGACTCGCCACGTCACCAGGTGATACTGCAGTGCTGGTTGTTCTAGTTCCAGGGTGTACTAGGCCGCTGGCGCTTGCCAGGTCACCAGAAGGATGAGCGGCACTAGTAACCACACTCTGCTCCATACGAGCACCCTGTGATTCCTGCATCTCAACAACTCCAGAATGGGGTCCGGTACGCCTAGGTCTAACAGGGACCCATCTGTCGTCGGAGCCATCTGTCAGGGAGCCGCTGCCGTCAACTGGTTCATATACTGACCCTGATTCTGCCAGTGTAGCTTCCCCATCGCTATCATCTGACACGGACAGTATATTATATACCTCTTCTCCACTGTACCAACGTTTGGCCATTTTGGTAACTAAATTTACCGGTACAGTGGTGCGACTCACAGGTAATAAAAGCACCTGGTTGTCAAGGACTATTTCAAGTGCTACCAAAAAACTGCTAATGCTAGCAGGGATCAGGCCTGACTCTTAACACAGCAGTTTTGTGTGTTGTGTTTTTTTGTAAGTGACAGTAATCTATTGATTACTACACTTGCCTGGGTGAAAGGGTTAAACGCAGGCGCTGGCAGGAATCAATGCTGACCGTGCAAACTCAAGTCACAAGTACACTAATACAAAATACAGTAAAAACAGTATATTATGTGTGTATTAGTGTGCAATGTGACGGGGGGGGGAAGAGGTTAACTGGATGTGATCAGGGGGTTAAATCTTTATTGGGAGGGGCTCAAGGGGTATCCTACAGATAAAAGAAAGGGTGGCAAGCGCTAAACCTGGTCACAAGTCACACTTATACGGGTATATAGAAAATGCTATATACTGTATACAGTGTGTGTTGTGGCAGGTGGTGTAGGTGGGGTCAGAGGGTTAAATCTTTTTTTGGGGGGTGGCAGGGACCCTAAACCTTCTTGGGACTGAAACTTAGTCGCCTGCGCTAATTCTGATCACAATCACACTAATACAAAAATACAAAAACACTGTATATTACGTTTGTATTACTGTTGAATGTGACAGCGTGGTAGGGGTTAACTGGAGGTGATCAGGGGGGGGGATCAGGGGGTTAAATCTTTATTGGGGTGGGGGGTAATTTAAGTGGACCGCAAATCACACTTATACAGGTATATAGGAAAATGCTATATGCTGTATACAGTGTGTGTTGTGTCAGGGGCTGTAGGGGTTAATTGGGGGGGGGGGCGATCTGGGGTTAAATGTGCCTATCTACCTGTGTGTGGGTGTGCTTGTGCAGTTACTCAGTTAGATGTGCTCTCCTCTCACGTTTGATCCAAAAAGGACGATGGGAGGGGAGGGCACCTCTTCTCTAAGCCTGTGTTTACATTTCACAGGCTTAGTGTCATTTGATTGGGCAGGACCGATCAACAGGTCCAGGCCAAAAATGATTGGCCTGGACCTGATGACTGATCGGTTCTGAACCCAATCGAGTCATCGGCAGGACCGCGGGCGCCAGAGCGGCGAAGGCTAGTGACGTACCGGTACGTCACTTTG
Organism: Pelophylax lessonae; assembly: GCF_965119305.1. NCBI lineage: Eukaryota > Metazoa > Chordata > Amphibia > Anura > Ranidae > Pelophylax > Pelophylax lessonae. The sequence goes on along the minus strand of NC_138776.1, from coordinate 189,242,886 downwards.
CCTGGCTGGGGCTGACTGCCGCAGTATATGTACTTGCGGCGGTCGGCAAGTGGTTAAACAGCAGGGGAGTCTCCCCGCTGTCAGAATACAATGCCACAGCAGGGAAGATTCCTGAAGGCGACCTGGAACACAGTGAAGCCAGATTTAACCATAACAACCATGCAGCAAGCATTTTAGGTTCACGGTGAAAGTCTTTCTCATGACATGGTTTATATTGTGTGTGTTTTTAACTAAAATCTCCTATTTCATTATCTTTGAAAACATAGGCATGATGCCATTGTAAATTTTATCTTTTCCATTAATAGTTGGAAGCAATGATCAGCAAGGTGGGAAGCCATGAACACTCCAAGCAAAATTGGAAGCCATGAACACTCCAAGCAAGATGAAATCCCTTTTCTGCTCCTGCAGCATTAACTGGATGGTGGGTACCAATGTAACTCATGGCTTGAGTTAGCCACTCAATTTTGTGGACCGAAAAATGAATGTAATAAGTTTTGCAATGCTGAGTAAGGAAGAAAAGCAACTGAGTTATGAGCTTTCATCATAACTCATTGGTTGGGTTTAGCCACTCAATTTTGTGGACCCAAAAATTAACGTACTTAGTGTTTTGTTATGCTGAGTAAGGAAGGCGATCAACTGAGTTATGAGCTTTCATCATAACATGTTGCTTGGGTTTAGCCACTCAGTTTTGTGGACCCAAAGCGTTACTACATATTTCACCACTATATTCTATAGCTTGCTAAATATCCCCACACTGAGATCCCTCTTGCGAAAGTGTACAGGGAGCCCCCGCTCTCTGGAAGTAAAGGATTAGCTGTTGCAAGAATTGTTGCAAAATTTCTATTGTGAGCTGTAATTGGGTACCTGGACTGGTTGCTGGGCTGTTCTGTAGTTGAGGGACTGGGGCTATCAAAGTCCTTGCTGGATTGGGGGAGGAGTGCCCACTCCTCCGAGAAGGTCAGGGCTAGATCAGATTCAGTTTTCTCTCCAACTGCTCCCAGTGCATCCTAACAATCACTCTAGATGTTTGATTATGGCTTACAATGGAAATGGCCCTCTCCCAAAGCCCAATGTAGCTTTGTATAAAAGGCTGTTAATTCCCTGATTGCTGCTCATTAATGCCCACCTTGGAGCAGTATAGTACGCGTTGCAAATAATTTCCCATTGATTGCAGGCTCTTTGTGGTCCAAACATAACAGCATTCGTATGCTACCCCCATAGTGCCTGGTTCCTGTGCTGGAGTGATGGGATGAAATGCAAATTATGTGTATTGAAGTCCAGTTGAGCACTGTTCGAATACAGTGCCATTAATTCCCCTTTGCTGCTCATTTATATGCCCACCCTGGAGCAGTGTAGAATGCATTGCAAATGATTTCCCCTTGCGCATATGCTCTTTGTGGTCCCAACAAGGCAGAGTTCATAGGCAATGCATATAGTTATTGGCTGCTTTACTAGAGCCGTGTTTCGTTCATATGCAATGCAAATGATATGTTGCGTAATCAAGCCCTCTCTAGCGTTGTTTGTATACAATGCCAGCAATTCCCCTTCGCTTCTTATTTATGCCCAGCCTGGAGCTATCTAAATCTTTTTGCGGATCATCTGAATGATCAGTATGGTTGGGCTCTGGCAAGACTTTGCTGTTTGGGTTAGTTTGGTAAATTGGTAAGCATACTATTTAGTAGTTAGAATATGTAACCTGTGTTGTTTTTTAGCTACAAGAAAATCTAGGAGGATCATGAGATATAAGTAAAGGGTGATGCAAGCCTGCTGCTGAACTGCGCTAAAGCTGGGGTGCTGCTCTGCATTGGTGAAGGTTTTCGGAGCTCCTTCCTCTCTCCTCTATTTGCGGTTGTTTGACCTTGCATGGGGAGCTTGGGTGGTCACATGGCGGGTGTGGGTCAATTCTTGCTGGAGCCCTCTTAAAATGGGATTTGTATTTGTTTCCCTTTGTTATTGTTTAAGGTTAAAGCAAATAGAGCTCTCCTGATAAAAAAGTGAAGTAAAGAAAAAAGCCACTTAAAGTAGAACTACAAGCAAAACCTTCTTTTTGTATAGAGTAAGTGGGGGGGGGGGGGTTATAACCTCAGGTATTTTTTTGCCATCTGTCCCATTGCCGAGATTTTCCTTTATTTCCTGTCCCATAGCCGAACAGGAACTGAAAAGAAATCCCTGCAGATTAAGGGTTTTCCATGGGGATCGCCAGGTCACCAGAACTAGTGTCCCCATTGTAATATTTCCTCTCTATTTCTTTCATAGGGTCGACCAAAACTTTGGTATTTTTTTAAATCCAATGATCCCACCTGTCTTCTGCTCATCAGAAGTGCCTGAGTACCTGTCTCCAGCCCGCCAGAAGTGCGCGGGTGCCTGTCTCCAAGCCCGCCAGAGGGCCCCGGGTGCCTGTCTCCAAGCCTTTCCAGAGGGCCCCGGTTGCGTGTCTCCAAGCCCTTCCAGAGGGCCCCGGTTGCGTGTCTCCAAGCCCTTCCAGAGGGCCCCGGTTGCGTGTCTCCAAGCCCTTCCAGAGGGCCCCGGTTGCGTGTCTCCAAGCCCTTCCAGAGGGCCCCGGTTGCGTGTCTCCAAGCCCTTCCAGAGGGCCCCGGTTGCGTGTCTCCAAGCCCTTCCAGAGGGCCCCGGTTGCGTGTCTCCAAGCCCTTCCAGAGGGCCCCGGTTGCGTGTCTCCAAGCCCTTCCAGAGGGCCCCGGTTGCGTGTCTCCAAGCCCTTCCAGAGGGCCCCGGTTGCGTGTCTCCAAGCCCTTCCAGAGGGCCCCGGTTGCGTGTCTCCAAGCCCTTCCAGAGGGCCCCGGTTGCGTGTCTCCAAGCCCTTCCAGAGGGCCCCGGTTGCGTGTCTCCAAGCCCTTCCAGAGGGCCCCGGTTGCGTGTCTCCAAGCCCTTCCAGAGGGCCCCGGTTGCGTGTCTCCAAGCCCTTCCAGAGGGCCCCGGTTGCGTGTCTCCAAGCCCTTCCAGAGGGCCCCGGTTGCGTGTCTCCAAGCCCTTCCAGAGGGCCCCGGTTGCGTGTCTCCAAGCCCTTCCAGAGGGCCCCGGTTGCGTGTCTCCAAGCCCTTCCAGAGGGCCCCGGTTGCGTGTCTCCAAGCCCTTCCAGAGGGCCCCGGTTGCGTGTCTCCAAGCCCTTCCAGAGGGCCCCGGTTGCGTGTCTCCAAGCCCTTCCAGAGGGCCCCGGTTGCGTGTCTCCAAGCCCTTCCAGAGGGCCCCGGTTGCGTGTCTCCAAGCCCTTCCAGAGGGCCCCGGTTGCGTGTCTCCAAGCCCTTCCAGAGGGCCCCGGTTGCGTGTCTCCAAGCCCTTCCAGAGGGCCCCGGTTGCGTGTCTCCAAGCCCTTCCAGAGGGCCCCGGTTGCGTGTCTCCAAGCCCTTCCAGAGGGCCCCGGTTGCGTGTCTCCAAGCCCTTCCAGAGGGCCCCGGTTGCGTGTCTCCAAGCCCTTCCAGAGGGCCCCGGTTGCGTGTCTCCAAGCCCTTCCAGAGGGCCCCGGTTGCGTGTCTCCAAGCCCTTCCAGAGGGCCCCGGTTGCGTGTCTCCAAGCCCTTCCAGAGGGCCCCGGTTGCGTGTCTCCAAGCCCTTCCAGAGGGCCCCGGTTGCGTGTCTCCAAGCCCTTCCAGAGGGCCCCGGTTGCGTGTCTCCAAGCCCTTCCAGAGGGCCCCGGTTGCGTGTCTCCAAGCCCTTCCAGAGGGCCCCGGTTGCGTGTCTCCAAGCCCTTCCAGAGGGCCCCGGTTGCGTGTCTCCAAGCCCTTCCAGAGGGCCCCGGTTGCGTGTCTCCAAGCCCTTCCAGAGGGCCCCGGTTGCGTGTCTCCAAGCCCTTCCAGAGGGCCCCGGTTGCGTGTCTCCAAGCCCTTCCAGAGGGCCCCGGTTGCGTGTCTCCAAGCCCTTCCAGAGGGCCCCGGTTGCGTGTCTCCAAGCCCTTCCAGAGGGCCCCGGTTGCGTGTCTCCAAGCCCTTCCAGAGGGCCCCGGTTGCGTGTCTCCAAGCCCTTCCAGAGGGCCCCGGTTGCGTGTCTCCAAGCCCTTCCAGAGGGCCCCGGTTGCGTGTCTCCAAGCCCTTCCAGAGGGCCCCGGTTGCGTGTCTCCAAGCCCTTCCAGAGGGCCCCGGTTGCGTGTCTCCAAGCCCTTCCAGAGGGCCCCGGTTGCGTGTCTCCAAGCCCTCCCAGAGGGCCCCGGTTGCGTGTCTCCAAGCCCTCCCAGAGGGCCCCGGTTGCGTGTCTCCAAGCCCTCCCAGAGGGCCCCGGTTGCGTGTCTCCAAGCCCTCCCAGAGGGCCCCGGTTGCGTGTCTCCAAGCCCTCCCAGAGGGCCCCGGTTGCGTGTCTCCAAGCCCTCCCAGAGGGCCCCGGTTGCGTGTCTCCAAGCCCTCCCAGAGGGCCCCGGTTGCGTGTCTCCAAGCCCTTCCAGAGGGCCCCGGTTGCGTGTCTCCAAGCCCTTCCAGAGGGCCCCGGTTGCGTGTCTCCAAGCCCTTCCAGAGGGCCCCGGTTGCCTGTCTCCAAGCCCTTCCAGAGGGCCCCGGTTGCCTGTCTCCAAGCCCTTCCAGAGGGCCCCCTGACCATCCCTGCACCCTCCCTCCTGTCGGATGATGGGGGTGTTGCAGTGCCTTTTTTTCCTCCTCCAGCCCAGGGGAGCAGTGGCCAGCAGGGTTGTCTGTGCCTGTGTGCCCGGTGCCTTTTGGAGTTATATGGGCTTGTCATGCAGCCCAGGACTTGCAAGGTGGTTCCTGCAGTGCAGGCTTGCCACATGTGAGCTGTGGGTCCTGGCCACTCCGCATTCTCAGAATTCTGCTGCACTGTGCAACATGGAGAAAGCAGAAACTGTTGGCTGCTACAGCAGAAGCAGGTGCCTCATCTCATGCACTTGCCAGGCCCAGGTAAGGGGGGCACAGTGGTGCCTTTTGGTTATCCTTTTGGGATTACTTGTGTGTGGTTTATTGCGCCTTCCTCTCTATGTGTCAGGGTAAAGGAAGCCTGCTGCTGAAGTGCGCTACAGCTTGGGGGCAGCTTTGCATTGGTGAAAGTTCTCAGGGCTCCTTACTCTCTCGTCTATTTGCGGTTGATTGACCTTGCATGGGGAGCTTGGGTGGTCACATGGCAGGTGTGGGTCAATTGTTGCTGGAGCCCACTTAAAATGGGATTGTATTTGTTTCCCTTTGTTATTGTTTAAATTGTTTATAGTAGAACTACAAGCAAAACTTTCTTTTTGTATAGAGTAAGCCCATCACGGGTGCCCGTGTCCAGCCTATCAGGAGTGCCCGGGTGCCGTTCTCCATGCCGTTCCAGAGTGCCCGGGTGCCGTTCTCCATGCCGTTCCAGAGTGCCCGGGTGCCGTTCTCCATGCCGTTCCAGAGTGCCCGGGTGCCGTTCTCCATGCCGTTCCAGAGTGCCCGGGTGCCGTTCTCCATGCTCTTCCAGAGTGCCCGGGTGCTGTTCTCCATGCCCTTCCAGAGTGCCCGGGTGCTGTTCTCCATGCCCTTCCAGAGTGCCCGGGTGCTGTTCTCCATGCCCTTCCAGAGTGCCCGGGTGCCGTTCTCCATGCCCTTCCAGAGTGCCCGGGTGCCGTTCTCCATGCCGTTCCAGAGTGCCCGGGTGCCGTTCTCCATGCTCTTCCAGAGTGCCCGGGTGCCGTTCTCCATGCCCTTCCAGAGTGCCCGGGTGCTGTTCTCCATGCCATTCCAGAGTGCCCGGGTGCCGTTCTCCATGCCATTCCAGAGTGCCCGGGTGCCGTTCTCCATGCCCTTCCAGAGTGCCCGGGTGCCGTTCTCCATGCCCTTCCAGAGTGCCCGGGTGCCGTTCTCCATGCCCTTCCAGAGTGCCCGGGTGCCGTTCTCCATGCCCTTCCAGAGTGCCCGGGTGCCGTTCTCCATGCCCTTCCAGAGTGCCCGGGTGCCGTTCTCCATGCCCTTCCAGAGTGCCCGGGTGCCGTTCTCCATGCCCTTCCAGAGTGCCCGGGTGCCGTTCTCCATGCCCTTCCAGAGTGCCCGGGTGCCGTTCTCCATGCCCTTCCAGAGTGCCCGGGTGCCGTTCTCCATGCCCTTCCAGAGTGCCCGGGTGCCGTTCTCCATGCCCTTCCAGAGTGCCCGGGTGCCGTTCTCCATGCCCTTCCAGAGTGCCCGGGTGCCGTTCTCCATGCCCTTCCAGAGTGCCCGGGTGCCGTTCTCCATGCCCTTCCAGAGTGCCCGGGTGCCGTTCTCCATGCCCTTCCAGAGTGCCCGGGTGCCGTTCTCCATGCCCTTCCAGAGTGCCCGGGTGCCGTTCTCCATGCCCTTCCAGAGTGCCCGGGTGCCGTTCTCCATGCCCTTCCAGAGTGCCCGGGTGCCGTTCTCCATGCCCTTCCAGAGTGCCCGGGTGCCGTTCTCCATGCCCTTCCAGAGTGCCCGGGTGCCGTTCTCCATGCCCTTCCAGAGTGCCCGGGTGCCGTTCTCCATGCCCTTCCAGAGTGCCCGGGTGCCGTTCTCCATGCCCTTCCAGAGTGCCCGGGTGCCGTTCTCCATGCCCTTCCAGAGTGCCCGGGTGCCGTTCTCCATGCCCTTCCAGAGTGCCCTGGTGCCGTTCTCCATGCCCTTCCAGAGTGCCCGGGTGCCGTTCTCCATGCCCTTCCAGAGTGCCGGGGTGCCAGTCTCCATGCGCTAACAGAGTGCCGGGGTGCCGTTCTCCGTGCCCTTCCAGAGTGCCGGGGTGCCGTTCTCCGTGCCCTTCCAGAGTGCCGGGGTGCCGTTCTCCGTGCCCTTCCCGAGTGCCGGGGTGCCGTTCTCCGTGCCCTTCCCGAGTGCCGGGGTGCCGTTCTCCGTGCCCTTCCCGAGTGCCGGGGTGCCGTTCTCCGTGCCCTTCCCGAGTGCCGGGGTGCCGTTCTCCGTGCCCTTCCCGAGTGCCGGGGTGCCGTTCTCCGTGCCCTTCCCGAGTGCCGGGGTGCCGTTCTTCGTGCCCTTCCCGAGTGCTGGGGTGCCGTTCTCCGTGCCCTTCCCGAGTGCCGGGGTGCCGTTCTCCATGCCCTAACAGAGTGCCGGGGTGCCGTTCTCCATGCCCTAACAGAGTGCCGGGGTGCCGGTCTCCATGCCCTAACAGAGTGCCGGGGTGCCGGTCTCCATGCCCTAACAGAGTGCCGGGGTGCCGGTCTCCATGCCCTAACAGAGTGCCGGGGTGCCGGTCTCCATGCCCTTACAGAGTGCCGGGGTGCCGGTCTCCATGCCCTAACAGAGTGCCGGGGTGCCGGTCTCCATGCCCTAACAGAGTGCCGGGGTGCCGGTCTCCATGCCCTTCCAGAGTGCCGGGGTGCCGGTCTCCATGCCCTTCCAGAGTGCCGGGGTGCCGGTCTCCATGCCCTTCCAGAGTGCCGGGGTGCCGGTCTCCATGCCCTTCCAGAGTGCCCGGGTGCCCGCTCTCCATGCCCTTCCAGAGTGCCCGGGTGCCGTTCTCCATGCCCTTTCAGAGTGCCCGGCTGCCGTTCTCCATGCCCTAACAGAGTGCCCGGGGTGCCGTTCTCCATGCCCTAACAGAGTGCCCGGGGTGCCGTTCTCCATGCCCTAACAGAGTGCCCGGGGTGCCGTTCTCCATGCCCTAACAGAGTGCCCGGGGTGCCGTTCTCCATGCCCTAACAGAGTGCCCGGGGTGCCGTTCTCCATGCCCTAACAGAGTGCCCGGGGTGCCGTTCTCCATGCCCTAACAGAGTGCCCGGGGTGCCGTTCTCCATGCCCTAACAGAGTGCCCGGGTGCCGTTCTCCATGCCCTAACAGAGTGCCGGGGTGCCGTTCTCCGTGCCCTTCCAGAGTGCCGGGGTGCCGTTCTCCGTGCCCTTCCCGAGTGCCGGGGTGCCGTTCTCCGTGCCCTTCCCGAGTGCCGGGGTGCCGTTCTCCGTGCCCTTCCCGAGTGCCGGGGTGCCGTTCTCCGTGCCCTTCCCGAGTGCCGGGGTGCCGTTCTCCGTGCCCTTCCCGAGTGCCGGGGTGCCGTTCTCCGTGCCCTTCCCGAGTGCCGGGGTGCCGTTCTCCGTGCCCTTCCCGAGTGCCGGGGTGCCGTTCTCCATGCCCTAACAGAGTGCCGGGGTGCCGTTCTCCATGCCCTAACAGAGTGCCGGGGTGCCGGTCTCCATGCCCTAACAGAGTGCCGGGGTGCCGGTCTCCATGCCCTAACAGAGTGCCGGGGTGCCGGTCTCCATGCCCTAACAGAGTGCCGGGGTGCCGGTCTCCATGCCCTTACAGAGTGCCGGGGTGCCGGTCTCCATGCCCTAACAGAGTGCCGGGGTGCCGGTCTCCATGCCCTAACAGAGTGCCGGGGTGCCGGTCTCCATGCCCTTCCAGAGTGCCGGGGTGCCGGTCTCCATGCCCTTCCAGAGTGCCGGGGTGCCGGTCTCCATGCCCTTCCAGAGTGCCGGGGTGCCGGTCTCCATGCCCTTCCAGAGTGCCCGGGTGCCCGCTCTCCATGCCCTTCCAGAGTGCCCGGGTGCCGTTCTCCATGCCCTTTCAGAGTGCCCGGCTGCCGTTCTCCATGCCCTAACAGAGTGCCCGGGGTGCCGTTCTCCATGCCCTAACAGAGTGCCCGGGGTGCCGTTCTCCATGCCCTAACAGAGTGCCCGGGGTGCCGTTCTCCATGCCCTAACAGAGTGCCCGGGGTGCCGTTCTCCATGCCCTAACAGAGTGCCCGGGGTGCCGTTCTCCATGCCCTAACAGAGTGCCCGGGGTGCCGTTCTCCATGCCCTAACAGAGTGCCCGGGGTGCCGTTCTCCATGCCCTAACAGAGTGCCCGGGTGCCGTTCTCCATGCCCTTCCAGAGTGCCTTGGTGCCGTTCTCCATGCCCTTCCAGAGTGCCCGGGTGCCGTTCTCCATGCCCCTCCAGAGGGCCACGGTTGCGTGTCTCCAAGCCCTTCCAGAGGGCCTCGGTTGCGTGTCTCCAAGCCTTTCCAGAGGGCCTTCTGACCATCCCTGCACCCTCTCCTTTCTGTCGGATGATGGGGGTGTTGCAGTGCCTTTTTTTCCTCCTCCAGCCCAGGGAAACAGTGGCCAGCAGGGTTGTCTCTGCCTGTGTGCCTGATGCCTTTTGGAGTTATATGGGCTTGTCATGCAGCCCAGTACTTGCAAGGTGGTTCCTGCAGTGCAGGGAAGCCGCTGCAGTGGTGGAGGCTTGCCACATGTCAGCTGTGGGTCCTGGCCACTCCGCATTCTCAGAATTCTGCTGCACTGTGCAACATGGAGAAAGCAGAAAATGTTGACTGCTACAGCAGAAGCAGGTGCCTCATCTCATGCACTTGCCAGGCCCAGGTAAGGGGGGAACGGTGGTGCCTTTTGGTTATCCTTACTTTTGGGATTACTTGTGTGTGGTTTATTGTGCCTTCCTCTCTAGGTGTCAGGGTAAAGGAAGCCTGCTGCTGAAGTGCGCTACAGCTTGGGGGCAGCTTTGCATTGGTGAAAGTTCTCAGAGCTCCTTCCTCTCGCGTCTATTTGCGGTTGATTGACCTTGCATGGGGAGCTTGGGTGGTCACATGGCGGGTGTGGGTCAATTGTTGCTGGAGCCCACTTAAAATGGGATTGTATTTGTTTCCCTTTGTTATTGTTTAAGGTTAAAGCAAATAGAGCTCTCCTGATAAAAGGAAGTGAAGAAAAAAGCCACTTATAGTAGAACTACAAGCAAAACCTTCTTTTTGTATAGAGTAATCCCATCAGGGTTGCCCATGTCCAGCCTATCAGGAGTGCCCGTCTCCATGCCCTTCCAGAGTGCCCGGGTGCCCGTCTCCATGCCCTTCCACAGTCCCCGGGTGCTGTTCTCCATGCCCTTCCAGAGTGCCTGGGTGCTGTTCTCCATGCCCTTCCAGAGTGCCTGGGTGCTGTTCTCCATGCCCTTCCAGAGTGCCTGGGTGCTGTTCTCCATGCCCTTCCAGAGTGCCCGGGTGCTGTTCTCCATGCCCTAACAGAGTGCCCGGGTGCCGTTCTCCATGCCCTAACAGAGTGCCCGGGTGCCGTTCTCCATGCTCTAACAGAGTGCCCGGGTGCCGTTCTCCATGCTCTAACAGAGTGCCCGGGTGCCGTTCTCCATGCCCTAACAGAGTGCCCGGGTGCCGTTCTCCATGCCCTAACAGAGTGCCCGGGTGCCGTTCTCCATGCCCTAACAGAGTGCCCGGGTGCCGTTCTCCATGCCCTAACAGAGTGCCCGGGTGCCGTTCTCCATGCCCTAACAGAGTGCCCGGGTGCCGTTCTCCATGCCCTAACAGAGTGCCCGGGTGCCGTTCTCCATGCCCTAAGAGTGCCCGGGTGCCTTTCCATGCCCTTTCAGAGTGCCCGGGTGCCGTTCTCCATGCCCTTTCAGAGGGCCCGGGTGCCGTTCTCCATGCCCTTTCAGAGTGCCCGGGTGCCGTTCTCCATGCCCTAACAGAGTGCCCGGGTGCCGGTCTCCATGCCCTAACAGCCCTAACAGAGTGCCGGGGTGCCGTTCTCCATGCCCTAACAGAGTGCCGGGGTGCCGTTCTCCATGCCCTAACAGAGTGCCGGGGTGCCGTTCTCCATGCCCTAACAGAGTGCCGGGGTGCCGGTCCCCATGCCCTAACAGAGTGCCGGGGTGCCGGTCCCCATGCCCTAACAGAGTGCCGGGGTGCCGGTCTCCATGCCCTAACAGAGTGCCGGGGTGCCGGTCTCCATGCCCTAACAGAGTGCCGGGGTGCCGGTCTCCATGCCCTAACAGAGTGCCGGGGTGCCGGTCTCCATGCCCTAACAGAGTGTCGGGGTGCCGGTCTCCATGCCCTAACAGAGTGTCGGGGTGCCGGTCTCCATGCCCTAACAGAGTGTCGGGGTGCCGGTCTCCATGCCCTAACAGAGTGCCGGGGTGCCGGTCTCCATGCCCTAACAGAGTGCCGGGGTGCCGTTCTCCGTGCCCTAACAGAGTGCCGGGGTGCCGGTCTCCGTGCCCTAACAGAGTGCCGGGGTGCCGGTCTCCATGCCCTAACAGAGTGCCGGGGTGCCGGTCTCCATGCCCTAACAGAGTGCCGGGGTGCCGGTCTCCGTGCCCTAACAGAGTGCCGGGGTGCCGTTCTCCGTGCCCTAACAGAGTGCCGGGGTGCCGTTCTCCGTGCCCTAACAGAGTGCCGGGGTGCCGTTCTCCGTGCCCTAACAGAGTGCCGGGGTGCCGTTCTCCGTGCCCTTTCAGAGTGCCGGGGTGCCGTTCTCCGTGCCCTTTCAGAGTGCCGGGGTGCCGTTCTCCGTGCCCTTTCAGAGTGCCCGGGTGCCGTTCTCCGTGCCCTTTCAGAGTGCCCGGGTGCCGTTCTCCGTGCCCTTTCAGAGTGCCCGGGTGCCGTTCTCCGTGCCCTTTCAGAGTGCCCGGGTGCCGTTCTCCGTGCCCTTCCAGATTGCCCGGGTGCCGTTCTCCGTGCCCTTCCAGATTGCCCGGGTGCCGTTCTCCTTGCCCTTCCAGAGTGCCCGGGTGCCGTTCTCCTTGCCCTTCCAGAGTGCTTGGGTGCCGTTCTCCGGGCCCTTCCAGAGTGCCCGGGTGCCGGTCTCCGTGCCCTTCGAGAGGGCCCCGGTTGCGTGTCTCCAAGCCCTTCCAGAGGGCCTCGTTGCGTGTCTCCAAGCCTTTCCAGAGGGCCTTCTGACCATCCCTGCACCCTCTCTCCTGTCGGATGATGGGGGTGTTGCAGTGCCTTTTTTTCCTCCTCCAGCCCAGGGAAACAGTGGCCAGCAGGGTTGTCTCTGCCTGTGTGCCTGATGCCTTTTGGAGTTATATGGGCTTGTCATGCAGCCCAGGACTTGCAAGGTGGTTCCTGCAGTGCAGGGAAGCCGCTGCAGTGGTGGAGGCTTGCCACATGTCAGCTGTGGGTCCTGGCCACTCCGCATTCTCAGAATTCTGCTGCACTGTGCAACATGGAGAAAGCAGAAAATGTTGACTGCTACAGCAGAAGCAGGTGCCTCATCTCATGCACTTGCCAGGCCCAGGTAAGGGGGGAACGGTGGTGCCTTTTGGTTATCCTTACTTTTGGGATTACTTGTATGTGGTTTATTGTGCCTTCCTCTCTAGGTGTCAGGGTAAAGGAAGCCTGCTGCTGAAGTGCGCTACAGCTTGGGGGCAGCTTTGCATTGGTGAAAGTTCTCGGAGCTCCTTCCTCTCTCGTCTATTTGCGGTTGATTGACCTTGCATGGGGAGCTTGGGTGGTCACATGGTGGGTGTGGGTCAATTGTTGCTGGAGCCCACTTAAAATGGGATTGTATTTGTTTCCCTTTGTTATTGTTTAAGGTTAAAGCAACTAGAGCTCTCCTGATAAAAGGAAGTGAAGAAAAAAGCCACTTATAGTAGAACTACAAGCAAAACCTTCTTTTTGTATAGAGTAATCCCATCAGGGTTGCCCATGTCCAGCCTATCAGGAGTGCCCGTCTCCATGCCCTTCCAGAGTGCCCGGGTGCCCGTCTCCATGCCCTTCCAGAGTGCCCGGGTGCCCGTCTCCATGCCCTTCCAGAGTGCCTGGGTGCTGTTCTCCATGCCCTTCCAGAGTGCCCGGGTGCTGTTCTCCATGCCCTTCCAGAGTGTCGGGGTGCCGTTCTCCATGCCCTAACAGAGTGCCCAGGTGCCGTTCTCCATGCCCTAACAGAGTGCCCGGGTGCCGTTCTCCATGCCCTAACAGTGCCCGGGTGCCGTTCTCCATGCCCTAACAGTGCCCGGGTGCCGTTCTCCATGCCCTAACAGAGTGCCCGGGTGCTGTTCTCCATGCCCTTCCAGAGTGCCTGGGTGCTGTTCTCCATGCCCTTCCAGAGTGCCTGGGTGCTGTTCTCCATGCCCTTCCAGAGTGCCTGGGTGCTGTTCTCCATGCCCTAACAGAGTGCCCGGGTGCCGTTCTCCTTGCCCTAACAGTGCCCAGGTGCCCGTTCTCCATGCCCTTCCAGAGTGCCCGGGTGCCCGTTCTCCATGCCTTTCCAGAGTGCCCGGGTGCCCGTTCTCCATGCCCTTCCAGAGTGCCCGGGTGCCTTTCCATGCCCTTTCAGAGTGCCCGGGTGCCGTTCTCCATGCCCTTTCAGAGGGCCCGGGTGCCGTTCTCCATGCCCTAACAGAGTGCCGGGGTGCCGGTCTCCATGCCCTAACAGAGTGCCGGGGTGCCGTTCTCCATGCCCTAACAGAGTGCCGGGGTGCCGTTCTTCATGCCCTAACAGAGTGCCGGGGTGCCGTTCTCCATGCCCTAACAGAGTGCCGGGGTGCCGTTCTCCATGCCCTAACAGAGTGCCGGGTTGCCGTTCTCCATGCCCTAACAGAGTGCCGGGTTGCCGTTCTCCATGCCCTAACAGAGTGCCGGGGTGCCGGTCTCCATGCCCTAACAGAGTGCCGGGGTGCCGGTCTCCATGCCCTAACCGAGTGCCGGGGTGCCGGTCTCCATGCCCTAACCGAGTGCCGGGGTGCCGTTCTCCATGCCCTAACAGAGTGCCGGGGTGCCGTTCTCCATGCCCTAACAGAGTGCCGGGGTGCCGGTCTCCATGCCCTAACAGAGTGCCGGGGTGCCGGTCTCCATGCCCTAACCGAGTGCCGGGGTGCCGGTCTCCATGCCCTAACAGAGTGCCGGGGTGCCGGTCTCCATGCCCTAACAGAGTGCCGGGGTGCCGTTCTCCGTGCCCTAACAGAGTGCCGGGGTGCCGTTCTCCGTGCCCTAACAGAGTGCCGGGGTGCCGTTCTCCGTGCCCTTTCAGAGTGCCGGGGTGCCGTTCTCCGTGCCCTTTCAGAGTGCCGGGGTGCCGTTCTCCGTGCCCTTTCAGAGTGCCGGGGTGCCGTTCTCCGTGCCCTTTCAGAGTGCCGGGGTGCCGTTCTCCGTGCCCTTTCAGAGTGCCGGGGTGCCGTTCTCCGTGCCCTTTCAGAGTGCCGGGGTGCCGTTCTCCGTGCCCTTTCAGAGTGCCGGGGTGCCGTTCTCCGTGCCCTTTCAGAGTGCCGGGGTGCCGTTCTCCGTGCCCTTTCAGAGTGCCGGGGTGCCGTTCTCCGTGCCCTTTCAGAGTGCCGGGGTGCCGTTCTCCGTGCCCTTTCAGAGTGCCGGGGTGCCGTTCTCCGTGCCCTTTCAGAGTGCCCGGGTGCCGTTCTCCTTGCCCTTCCAGAGTGCCCGGGTGCCGTTCTCCTTGCCCTTCCAGAGTGCCCGGGTGCCGTTCTCCTTGCCCTTCCAGAGTGCCCGGGTGCCGGTCTCCGTGCCCTTCCAGAGGGCCTCGGTTGCGTGTCTCCAAGCCTTTCCAGAGGGCCTCGGTTGCGTGTCTCCAAGCCTTTCCAGAGGGCCTTCTGACCATCCCTGCACCCTCTCTCCTGTCGGATGATGGGGGTGTTGCAGTGCCTTTTTTTCCTCCTTCAGCCCAGGGAAACAGTGGCCAGCAGGGTTGTCTCTGCCTGTGTGCCTGATGCCTTTTGGAGTTATATGGGCTTGTCATGCAGCCCAGGACTTGCAAGGTGGTTCCTGCAGTGCAGGGAAGCCGCTGCAGTGGTGGAGGCTTGCCACATGTCAGCTGTGGGTCCTGGCCACTCCGCATTCTCAGAATTCTGCTGCACTGTGCAACATGGAGAAAGCAGAAAATGTTGACTGCTACAGCAGAAGCAGGTGCCTCATCTCATGCACTTGCCAGGCCAAGGTAAGGGGGGAACGGTGGTGCCTTTTGGTTATCCTTACTTTTGGGATTACTTGTGTGTGGTTTATTGTGCCTTCCTCTCTAGGTGTCAGGGTAAAGGAAGCCTGCTGCTGAAGTGCGCTACAGCTTGGGGGCAGCTTTGCATTGGTGAAAGTTCTCGGAGCTCCTTCCTCTCTCGTCTATTTGCGGTTGATTGACCTTGCATGGGGAGCTTGGGTGGTCACATGGCGGGTGTGGGTCAATTGTTGCTGGAGCCCACTTAAAATGGGATTGTATTTGTTTCCCTTTGTTATTCTTTAAGGTTAAAGCAAATAGAGCTCTCCTGATAAAAGGAAGTGAAGAAAAAAGCCACTTATAGTAGAACTACAAGCAAAACCTTATTTTTGTATAGAGTAATCCCATCAGGGTTGCCCGTGTCCAGCCTATCAGGAGTGCCCGTCTCCATGCCCTTCCAGAGTGCCTGGGTGCCCGTCTCTATGCCCTTCCAGAGTGCCCGGGTGCCCGCTCTCCATGCCCTTCCAGAGTGCCCGGGTGCCCGCTCTACATGCCCTTCCAGAGTGCCCGGGTGCCGTTCTCCATGCCCTTCCAGAGTGCCCGGGTTCTGTTCTCCATGCCCTTCCAGAGTGCCCGGGTGCTCTTCTCCATGCCCTTCCAGAGTGTCGGGGTGCCGGTCTCCATGCCCTAACAGAGTGCCCGGGTGCCGTTCTCCATGCCCTAACGGAGTGCCCGGGTGCCGTTCTCCATGCCCTAACAGAGTGCCCGGGTGCCGTTCTCCATGCCCTAACAGAGTGCCCGGGTGCCGTTCTCCATGCCCTAACAGAGTGCCCGGGTGCCGTTCTCCATGCCCTAACAGAGTGCCCGGGTGCCGTTCTCCATGCCCTAACAGAGTGCCCGGGTGCCGTTCTCCATGCCCTTTCAGAGTGCCCAGGTGCCCGTTCTCCATGCCTTTCCAGAGTGCCCGGGTGCCGTTCTCCATGCCCTTCCCGAGTGCCCGGGTGCCGTTTTCCATGCCCTTCCCGAGTGCCCGGGTGCCGTTCTCCATGCCCTTCCCGAGTGCCCGGGTGCCGTTCTCCATGCCCTTCCCGAGTGCCCGGGTGCCGTTCTCCATGCCCTTCCCGAGTGCCCGGGTGCCGTTCTCCATGCCCTTCCCGAGTGCCCAGGTGCCGTTCTCCATGCCCTTCCCGAGTGCCCGGGTGCCGTTCTCCATGCCCTTCCCGAGTGCCCGGGTGCCGTTCTCCATGCCCTTCCAGAGTGTCGGGGTGCCGGTCTCCATGCCCTAACAGAGTGCCCGGGTGCCGGTCTCCATGCCCTTCCAGAGTGCCCGGGTGCCGTTCTCCGTGCCCTTCCAGAGTGCCCGGGTGCCGTTCTCCGTGCCCTTCCAGAGTGCCCGGGTGCCCGTTCTCCGTGCCCTTCCAGAGTGCCCGGGTGCCCGTTCTCCGTGCCCTTCCAGAGTGCCCGTTCTCCGTGCCCTTCCAGAGTGCCCGTTCTCCGTGCCCTTCCAGAGTGCCCGTTCTCCGTGCCCTTCCAGAGTGCCCGTTCTCCGTGCCCTTCCAGAGTGCCCGTTCTCCGTGCCCTTCCAGAGTGCCCGGGTGCCGTTCTCCGTGCCCTTTCAGAGTGCCCGGTGCTGTTCTCCGTTCCCTTTCAGAGTGCCCGGGTACCGTTCTCCGTGCCCTTCCAGAGTGCCCGGGTGCCGTTCTCCGGGCCCTTCCAGAGTGCCCGGGTGCCGGTCTCCGTGCCCTTCGAGAGGGCCCCGGTTGCGTGTCTCCAAGCCCTTCCAGAGGGCCTCGTTGCGTGTCTCCAAGCCTTTCCAGAGGGCCTTCTGACCATCCCTGCACCCTCTCTCCTGTCGGATGATGGGGGTAATGCAGTGCCTTTTTTTCCTCCTCCAGCCCAGGGAAACAGTGGCCAGCAGGGTTGTCTCTGCCTGTGTGCCTGATGCCTTTTGGAGTTATATGGGCTTGTCATGCAGCCCAGGACTTGCAAGGTGGTTCCTGCAGTGCAGGGAAGCCGCTGCAGTGGTGGAGGCTTGCCACATGTCAGCTGTGGGTCCTGGCCACTCCGCATTCTCAGAATTCTGCTGCACTGTGCAACATGGAGAAAGCAGAAAATGTTGACTGCTACAGCAGAAGCAGGTGCCTCATCTCATGCACTTGCCAGGCCCAGGTAAGGGGGAAACGGTGGTGCCTTTTGGTTATCCTTACTTTTGGGATTACTTGTGTGTGGTTTATTGTGCCTTCCTCTCTAGGTGTCAGGGTAAAGGAAGCCTGCTGCTGAAGTGCGCTACAGCTTGGGGGCAGCTTTGCATTGGTGAAAGTTCTCGGAGCTCCTTCCTCTCTCGTCTATTTGCGGTTGATTGACCTTGCATGGGGAGCTTGGGTGGTCACATGGCGGGTGTGGGTCAATTGTTGCTGGAGCCCACTTAAAATGGGATTGTATTTGTTTCCCTTTGTTATTCTTTAAGGTTAAAGCAAATAGAGCTCTCCTGATAAAAGGAAGTGAAGAAAAAAGCCACTTATAGTAGAACTACAAGCAAAACCTTCTTTTTGTATAGAGTAATCCCATCAGGGTTGCCCGTGTCCAGCCTATCAGGAGTGCCCGTCTCCATGCCCTTCCAGAGTGCCTGGGTGCCCGTCTCTATGCCCTTCCAGAGTGCCCGGGTGCCGGTCTCTATGCCCTTCCAGAGTGCCCGGGTGCCGGTCTCCATGCCCTTCCAGAGTGCCCGGGTGCCGGTCTCCATGCCCTTCCAGAGTGCCCGGGTGCCATTCTCCATGCCCTTCCAGAGTGCCCGGGTGCCATTCTCCATGCCCTAACAGAGTGCCCGGGTGCTGTTCTCCATGCCCTTCCAGAGTGTCGGGGTGCCGTTCTCCATGCCCTAACAGAGTGCCCGGGTGCCGTTCTCCATGCCCTAACAGAGTGCCGGGGTGCCGTTCTCCATGCCCTAACAGAGTGCCCGGGTGCCGTTCTCCGTGCCCTTCCAGAGTGCCCGGGTGCCGTTCTCCGTGCCCTTCCAGAGTGCCCGGGTGCCGTTCTCCGTGCCCTTCCAGAGTGCCCGGGTGCCGTTCTCCGTGCCCTTCCAGAGTGTCGGGGTGCCGGTCTCCATGCCCTAACAAAGTGCCCGGGTGCCGGTCTCCATGCCCTAACAGAGTGCCCGGGTGCCGTTCTCCATGCCCTAACAGAGTGCCCGGGTGCCGTTCTCCATGCCCTAACAGAGTGCCCGGGTGCCGTTCTCCATGCCCTAACAGAGTGCCCGGGTGCCGTTCTCCATGCCCTAACAGAGTGCCCGGGTGCCGTTCTCCATGCCCTAACAGAGTGCCCGGGTGCCGTTCTCCATGCCCTAACAGAGTGCCCGGGTGCCGTTCTCCATGCCCTAACAGTGCCCGGGTGCCGTTCTCCATGCCCTTCCAGAGTGCCCGGGTGCCCGTTCTCCATGCCCTTCCAGAGTGCCCAGGTGCCCGTTCTCCATGCCTTTCCAGAGTGCCGGGTGCCGTTCTCCATGCCCTTCCCGAGTGCCAGGGTGCCGTTCTCCATGCCCTTCCCGAGTGCCCGGGTGCCGTTCTCCATGCCCTTTCAGAGTGCCCGGGTGCCGTTCTCCATGCCCTTTCAGAGGGCCCGGGTGCCGTTCTCCATGCCCTTTCGGAGTGCCCGGGTGCCGTTCTCCATGCCCTAACAGAGTGCCCGGGGTGCCGTTCTCCATGCCCTAACAGAGTGCCGGGGTGCCGGTCTCCATGCCCTAACAGAGTGCCGGGGTGCCGTTCTCCATGCCCTAACAGAGTGCCGGGGTGCCGTTCTCCATGCCCTAACAGAGTGCCGGGGTGCCGTTCTCCATGCCCTAACAGAGTGCCGGGGTGCCGGTCTTCATGCCCTAACAGAGTGCCGGGGTGCCGGTCTCCATGCCCTAACAGAGTGCCGGGGTGCCGGTCTCCATGCCCTAACAGAGTGCCGGGGTGCCGGTCTCCATGCCCTAACAGAGTGCCGGGGTGCCGGTCTCCATGCCCTAACAGAGTGCCGGGGTGCCGGTCTCCATGCCCTAACAGAGTGCCGGGGTGCCGGTCTCCGTGCCCTAACAGAGTGCCGGGGTGCCGGTCTCCGTGCCCTAACAGAGTGCCGGGGTGCCGGTCTCCGTGCCCTAACAGAGTGCCGGGGTGCCGGTCTCCGTGCCCTAACAGAGTGCCGGGGTGCCGGTCTCCGTGCCCTAACAGAGTGCCGGGGTGCCGGTCTCCGTGCCCAAACAGAGTGCCGGGGTGCCGTTCTCCGTGCCCTAACAGAGTGCCGGGGTGCCGTTCTCCGTGCCCTTTCAGAGTGCCGGGGTGCCGTTCTCCGTGCCCTTTCAGAGTGCCGGGGTGCCGTTCTCCGTGCCCTTTCAGAGTGCCGGGGTGCCGTTCTCCGTGCCCTTTCAGAGTGCCGGGGTGCCGTTCTCCGTGCCCTTTCAGAGTGCCTGGGTGCCGTTCTCCGTTCCCTTTCAGAGTGCCCGGGTGCCGTTCTCCGTTCCCTTTCAGAGTGCCCGGGTGCCGTTCTCCGTTCCCTTTCAGAGTGCCCGGGTGCCGTTCTCCTTGCCCTTCCAGAGTGCCCGGGTGCCATTCTCCTTGCCCTTCCAGAGTGCCCGGGTGCCGTTCTCCTTGCCCTTCCAGAGTGCCCGGGTGCCGTTCTCCTTGCCCTTCCAGAGTGCCCGGGTGCCGTTCTCCGTGCCCTTCCAGAGTGCCCGGGTGCCGTTCTCCGTGCCCTTTCAGAGTGCCCGGGTGCCGTTCTCCTTGCCCTTTCAGAGTGCCCGGGTGCCGTTCTCCTTGCCCTTCCAGAGTGCCCGGGTGCCGTTCTCCTTGCCCTTCCAGAGTGCCCGGGTGCCGTTCTCCTTGCCCTTCCAGAGTGCCCGGGTGCCCGCTCTCCATGCCCTTCCAGAGTGCCCGGGTGCCCGCTCTCCATGCCCTTCCAGAGTGCCCGGGTGCCCGCTCTACATGCCCTTCCAGAGTGCCCGGGTGCCGTTCTCCATGCCCTTCCAGAGTGCCCGGGTGCTGTTCTCCATGCCCTTCCAGAGTGCCCGAGTGCTGTTCTCCATTCCCTTCCAGAGTGCCCGGGTGCTGTTCTCCATGCCCTTCCAGAGTGTCGGGGTGCCGGTCTCCATGCCCTAACAGAGTGCCCGGGTGCCGCTCTCCATGCCCTAACAGAGTGCCCGGGTGCCGCTCTCCATGCCCTAACAGAGTGCCCGGGTGCCGTTCTCCATGCCCTAACAGAGTGCCCGGGTGCCGTTCTCCATGCCCTAACAGAGTGCCCGGGTGCCGTTCTCCATGCCCTAACAGAGTGCCCGGGTGCCGTTCTCCATGCCCTAACAGAGTGCCCGGGTGCCGTTCTCCATGCCCTAACAGTGCCCAGGTGCCGTTCTCCATGCCCTTTCAGAGTGCCCAGGTGCCCGTTCTCCATGCCTTTCCAGAGTGCCCGGGTGCCGTTCTCCATGCCCTTCCCGAGTGCCCGGGTGCCGTTCTCCATGCCCTTCCCGAGTGCCCGGGTGCCGTTCTCCATGCCCTTCCAGAGTGCCCGGGTGCCGTTCTCCATGCCCTTCCAGAGTGCCCGGGTGCCGTTCTCCATGCCCTTCCAGAGTGCCCGGGTGCCGTTCTCCATGCCCTTCCAGAGTGTCGGGGTGCTGTTCTCCATGCCCTTCCAGAGTGTCGGGGTGCCGGTCTCCATGCCCTAACAGAGTGCCCGGGTGCCGGTCTCCATGCCCTTCCAGAGTGCCCGGGTGCCGGTCTCCATGCCCTTCCAGAGTGCCCGGGTGCCGGTCTCCATGCCCTTCCAGAGTGCCCGGGTGCCGGTCTCCGTGCCCTTCCAGAGTGCCCGGGTGCCGGTCTCCGTGCCCTTCCAGAGTGCCCGGGTGCCCGTTCTCCGTGCCCTTTCAGAGTGCCCGGGTGCCGTTCTCCGTGCCCTTTCAGAGTGCCCGGGTGCCGGTCTCCGTGCCCTTCGAGAGGGCCCCGGTTGCGTGTCTCCAAGCCCTTCCAGAGGGCCTCGTTGCGTGTCTCCAAGCCTTTCCAGAGGGCCTTCTGACCATCCCTGCACCCTCTCTCCTGTCGGATGATGGGGGTGTTGCAGTGCCTTTTTTTCCTCCTCCAGCCCAGGGAAACAGTGGCCAGCATGGTTGTCTGTGCCTGTGTGCTCGACGCTGTTCGGAGTTATATGGGCTTCTCATGCACCCCAGGACTTACAAGGTGATTCCTGCAGTGCAGGGAAGCTGCTGTAGTAGTGGAAGCTTGCCGGGTCCTGGCCACTTCACATCCTCAGTATTCCGCTGCACTGTGCAGCATGGAGAAAGCAGAAACTGACTGCTGCGGCGGAATCAGGTGCCTCATCTCATGCAATAGCCAGACCCAGGTAAGGGGGGTACATTAGTCCTTACTATTGGGATTTTTTGTGTGGTTTATTGGGCTTTCTTCTTTAGGTGAAGGGGTGATGGAAGCCTGCTGCTGAAGTGTGCTACAGCTGGGGGGCTGCTCTGCATTGGTGAAGGTTTTCGGAGCTCCTTCTTCTCTCCTCTATTTGCGGTTGTTTGACCTTGCATGGGGAGCTTGGGTGGCCTCATGGCGGGTGTGAGTAAATTCTTGTCTTGCTGGAGCCCACTTAATATGGGATTGTATTTGTTTCACTTTGTTATGGTTTAAGGTTAAAGCAAATAGAACTCTCCTGATAAAAGGAAGTGCTCTTCCTGGAAAAAGCCACTTAAAGTAGAACTACAAGCAAAACTTTCTTTATGTATAGAGTAAGGGGGGTTTTATAAACTCAGTCAGATATTTATTTGTCATCTGTCCATTTGCCAAGATTTTCCTAAACTTCCTGTCCCATAGCCAAACTTAGTGAGAAGAAATCCCTGCAGATTGAGGGGTTTCCTTGGGGACTGCCAGGTCACCAGAACTAGTGTCCCTACTGTAATATTTCCCCTTTATTTCTTTTATGGGGACAACCCAAACTTTAGGATTTTTTTACTTTAAATGATGCCACCTGTCTCCAGCCCGTCAGAAGTGCGCAGATGCCTGGCTCCAGCCCGTCAGAAGTGCGCGGATGCCTGTCTCCAAGACCGCCAGAGGGCCCCGGTTGCGTGTCTCCAAGCCCGCCAGAGGGCACTGGTTGCGTGTCTTCAAGCCCTTCCAGAGGGCCCCGGTTGCGTGTCTCCAAGCCCTTCCAGAGGGCCCCGGTTGCGTGTCTCCAAGCCCTTTCAGAGGGCCCCCGGTTGCGTGTCTCCAAGCCCTTTCAGAGGGCCCCCGTTGCGTGTCTCCAAGCCCTTCCAGAGGGCCCCCGGTTGCGTGTCTCCAAGCCTTTCCAGAGGGCCCCGGTTGCGTGTCTCGAAGCCTTTCCAGAGGGCCCCGGTTGCGTGTCTCGAAGCCTTTCCAGAGGGCCCCGGTTGCGTGTCTCGAAGCCTTTCCAGAGGGCCCCGGTTGCGTGTCTCGAAGCCTTTCCAGAGGGCCCCGGTTGCGTGTCTCGAAGCCTTTCCAGAGGGCCCCGGTTGCGTGTCTCGAAGCCTTTCCAGAGGGCCCCGGTTGCATGTCTCGAAGCCTTTCCAGAGGGCCCCGGTTGCGTGTCTCGAAGCCTTTCCAGAGGGCCCCGGTTGCGTGTCTCGAAGCCTTTCCAGAGGGCCCCGGTTGCGTGTCTCGAAGCCTTTCCAGAGGGCCCCGGTTGCGTGTCTCGAAGCCTTTCCAGAGGGCCCCGGTTGCGTGTCTCGAAGCCCTTCCAGTGGGGCCCCGGTTGCGTGTCTCGAAGCCCTTCCAGAGGGGCCCCCGGTTGCGTGTCTCGAAGCCCTTCCAGAGGGGCCCCGGTTGCGTGTCTCGAAGCCCTTCCAGAGGGGCCCCGGTTGCGTGTCTCGAAGCCCTTCCAGAGGGGCCCCGGTTGCGTGTCTCGAAGCCCTTCCAGAGGGGCCCCGGTTGCGTGTCTCGAAGCCCTTCCAGAGGGGCCCCGGTTGCGTGTCTTGAAGCCCTTCCAGAGGGGCCCCGGTTGCGTGTCTCCAAACCCTTCCAGAGGGGCCCCGGTTGCGTGTCTCGAAGCCCTTCCAGAGGGGCCCCGGTTGCGTGTCTCGAAGCCCTTCCAGAGGGGCCCCGGTTGCGTGTCTCGAAGCCCTTCCAGAGGGGCCCCGCTTGCGTGTCTCGAAGCCCTTCCAGAGGGGCCCCGGTTGCGTGTCTCGAAGCCCTTCCAGAGGGGCCCCGCTTGCGTGTCTCGAAGCCCTTCCAGAGGGGCCCCGGTTGCGTGTCTCGAAGCCCTTCCAGAGGGGCCCCGCTTGCGTGTCTCGAAGCCCTTCCAGAGGGGCCCCGGTTGCGTGTCTCGAAGCCCTTCCAGAGGGGCCCCGGTTGCGTGTCTCGAAGCCCTTCCAGAGGGGCCCCGGTTGCGTGTCTCGAAGCCCTTCCAGAGGGGCCCCGGTTGCGTGTCTCGAAGCCCTTCCAGAGGGGCCTCGGTTGCGTGTCTCGAAGCCCTTCCAGAGGGGCCTCGGTTGCGTGTCTCGAAGCCCTTCCAGAGGGGCCCCGGTTGCGTGTCTCGAAGCCCTTCCAGAGGGGCCCCGGTTGTGTGTCTCGAAGCCCTTCCAGAGGGGCCCCGGTTGCGTGTCTCGAAGCCCTTCCAGAGGGGCCCCGGTTGCGTGTGTTCAAGCCCTTCCAGAGGGGCCCCAGTTGCGTGTGTTCAAGCCCTTCCAGAGGGCTCCAGTGCCTGCCTCCATGCCCTTCCAGAGGGCCTTCTGACCATCCCTGCACCCTCCCTCCTGTCAGATGATGGTCGTGTTGCAGTGCCTTTTTTTCCTCCTCCAGCCCAGTGGAGTAGTGGCCAGCAGGGTGCCTGTGCGCCCGATGCCTTTTGGAGTTATATGGGCTTGTCATGCAGCCCAGGACTTGCAAGGTGGTTCCTGCAGTGCAGGGAAGCCGCTGCAGTGGTGGAGGCTTGCCACATGTGATTTGTGGTTACCTGGCCACTCCGCATTCTCAGAATTCTGCTGCACTGTGCAACATGGAGAAATCAGAAACTGTTGGCTGCTACAGCAGAAGCTTGTGCCTCATCTCATGCACTTGCCAGGCCCAGGTAAGGGGGGGCACAGTGGTGCCTTTTGGTTATCCTTACTTTTGGGATTACTTGTGTGTGGTTTATTGTGCCTTCCTCTCTAGGTGTCAGGGTAAAGGAAGCCTGCTGCTGAAATGCGCTACAGCTTGGGGGCAGCTTTGCATTGGTGAAAGTTCTCGGAGCTCCTTCCTCTCTCGTCTATTTGCGGTTGATTGACCTTGCATGGGGAGCTTGGGTGGTCACATGGCGGGTGTGGGTCAATTGTTGCTGGAGCCCACTTAAAATGGGATTGTATTTGTTTCCCTTTGTTATTGTTTAAGGTTAAAGCAAATAGAGCTCTCCTGATAAAAGGAAGTGAAGAAAAAAGCCACTTATAGTAGAACTACAAGCAAAACCTTCTTTTTGTATAGAGTAAGCCCATCAGAGGTACCCGTGTCCAGCCTATCAGGAGTGCCCGGGTGCCGGTCTCCATGCCCTTCCAGAGTGCCCGGGTGCCGGTCTCCGTGCCCTTCCAGAGTGCCCGGGTGCCGGTCTCCGTGCCCTTCCAGAGTGCCCGGGTGCCGGTCTCCGTGCCCTTCCAGAGTGCCCGGGTGCCGGTCTCCGTGCCCTTCCAGAGTGCTCGGGTGCCGGTCTCCGTGCCCTTCCAGAGTGCCCGGGTGCCGGTCTCCGTGCCCTTCCAGAGTGCCCGGGTGCCGGTCTCCGTGCCCTTCCAGAGTGCCCGGGTGCCGGTCTCCGTGCCCTTCCAGAGTGCCCGGGTGCCGGTCTCCGTGCCCTTCCAGAGTGCCCGGGTGCCGGTCTCCGTGCCCTTCTAGAGTGCCCGGGTGCCGGTCTCCATGCCCTTCCAGAGTGCCCAGGTGCCCGTTCTCCATGCCCTTCCCGAGTGCCCGGGTGCCGTTCTCCATGCCCTTCCCGAGTGCCCGGGTGCCGTTCTCCATGCCCTTCCCGAGTGCCCGGGTGCCGTTCTCCATGCCCTTCCCGAGTGCCCGGGTGCCGTTCTCCATGCCCTAACAGAGTGCCGGGGTGCCGGTCTCCATGCCCTAACAGTGTGCCGGGGTGCCGGTCTCCATGCCCTAACAGAGTGCCGGGGTGCCGGTCTCCATGCCCTAACAGAGTGCCGGGGTGCCGGTCTCCATGCCCTAACAGAGTGCCGGGGTGCCGGTCTCCATGCCCTAACAGAGTGCCGGGGTGCCGGTCTCCATGCCCTAACAGAGTGCCGGGGTGCCGTTCTCCATGCCCTTCCAGAGTGCCGGGGTGCCGTTCTCCATGCCCTTCCAGAGTGCCGGGGTGCCGTTCTCCATGCCCTTCCAGAGTGCCCGGGTGCCGTTCTCCATGCCCTCCCAGAGTGCCCGGGTGCCCGTCTCTATGCCCTCCCAGAGTGCCCGGGTGCCCGTCTCTATGCCCTCCCAGAGTGCCCGGGTGCCCGCTCTCCATGCCCTTCCAGAGTGCCCGGGTGCCCGCTCTCCATGCCCTTCCAGAGTGCCCGGGTGCTCGCTCTCCATGCCCTTCCAGAGTGTTGGGGTGCTGTTCTCCATGCCCTAACAGAGTGCCCGGGTGCCGTTCTCCATGCCCTTCCAGAGTGCCGGGGTGCCGTTCTCCATGCCCTTCCAGAGTGCCCGGGTGCCGTTCTCCATGCCCTTCCAGAGTGCCCGGGTGCCGTTCTCCATGCCCTTCCAGAGTGCCCGGGTGCCGTTCTCCATGCCCTCCCAGAGTGCCCGGGTGCCGTTCTCCATGCCCTCCCAGAGTGCCCGGGTGCCCGTCTCTATGCCCTCCCAGAGTGCCCGGGTGCCCGCTCTCCATGCCCTCCCAGAGTGCCCGGGTGCCCGCTCTCCATGCCCTTCCAGAGTGCCCGGGTGCCCGCTCTCCATGCCCTTCCAGAGTGCCCGGGTGCCCGCTCTCCATGCCCTTCCAGAGTGCCCGGGTGCCCGCTCTCCATGCCCTTCCAGAGTGCCCGGGTGCCCGCTCTCCATGCCCTTCCAGAGTGCCCGGGTGCCCGCTCTCCATGCCCTTCCAGAGTGCCCTGGTGCCCGCTCTCCATGCCCTTCCAGAGTGCCCGGGTGCTCGCTCTCCATGCCCTTCCAGAGTGTTGGGGTGCTGTTCTCCATGCCCTTCCAGAGTGCCGGGGTGCCGTTCTCCATGCCCTTCCAGAGTGCCGGGGTGCCGTTCTCCATGCCCTTCCAGAGTGCCGGGGTGCCGTTCTCCATGCCCTTCCAGAGTGCCGGGGTGCCGTTCTCCATGCCCTTCCAGAGTGCCCGGGTGCCCGTCTCTATGCCCTCCCAGAGTGCCCGGGTGCCCGTCTCTATGCCCTCCCAGAGTGCCCGGGTGCCCGCTCTCCATGCCCTTCCAGAGTGCCCGGGTGCCCGCTCTCCATGCCCTTCCAGAGTGCCCGGGTGCCCGCTCTCCATGCCCTTCCAGAGTGCCCGGGTGCCCGCTCTCCATGCCCTTCCAGAGTGCCCGGGTGCCCGCTCTCCATGCCCTTCCAGAGTGTTGGGGTGCTGTTCTCCATGCCCTAACAGAGTGCCCGGGTGCCGTTCTCCATGCCCTAACAGAGTGCCCGGGTGCCGTTCTCCATGCCCTAACAGAGTGCCCGGGTGCCGTTCTCCATGCCCTAACAGAGTGCCCGAGTGCCGTTCTCCATGCCCTTCCAGAGTGCCCGAGTGCCGTTCTCCATGCCCTTCCAGAGTACCCAGGTGCCCGTTCTCCATGCCCTTCCCGAGTGCCGGGTGCCGTTCTCCATGCCCTTCCCGAGTGCCCGGGTGCCGTTCTCCATGCCATTCCCGAGTGCCCGGGTGCCGTTCTCCATGCCCTTCCAGAGTGCCCGGGTGCCGTTCTCCATGCCCTTCCAGAGTGTCGGGGTGTCGGTCTCCGTGCCCTAACAGAGTGCCGGGGTGCCGGTCTCCGTGCCCTAACAGAGTGCCGGGGTGCCGGTCTCCGTGCCCTAACAGAGTGCCGGGGTGCCGTTCTCCGTGCCCTTCCAGAGTGCCGGGGTGCCGTTCTCCGTGCCCTTCCAGAGTGCCCGGGTGCCGTTCTCCATGCCCTAACAGAGTACCGGTCTCCATGCCCTAACAGAGTGCCGGGGTGCCGTTCTCCATGCCCTTCCAGAGTGCCCGGGTGCCGTACTCCATGCCCTAACAGAGTGCCCGGGTGCCGTACTCCATGCCCTAACAGAGTGCCCGGGTGCCGTTCTCCATGCCCTAACAGAGTGCCCGGGTGCCGTTCTCCATGCCCTAACAGAGTGCCCGGGTGCCGTTCTCCATGCCCTAACAGAGTGCCCGGGTGCCGTTCTCCATGCCCTAACAGAGTGCCCGGGTGCCGTTCTCCATGCCCTTCCAGAGTGCCCAGGTGCCCGTTCTCCATGCCTTTCCAGAGTGCCCAGGTGCCCGTTCTCCATGCCCTTCCCGAGTGCCCGGGTGCCGTTCTCCGTGCCCTTCCAGAGTGCCCGGGTGCCGTTCTCCGTGCCCGGGTGCCGTTCTCCGTGCCCTTCCAGAGTGCCCGGGTGCCGTTCTCCTTGCCCTTCCAGAGTGCCTCGGTTGCGTGTCTCCAAGCCCTTCCAGAGGGCCTCGGTTGCGTGTCTCCAAGCCTTTCCAGAGGGCCTCGGTTGCGTGTCTCCAAGCCTTTCCAGAGGGCCTTCTGACCATCCCTGCACCCTCTCTCTTGTCGGATGATGGGGGTGTTGCAGTGCCTTTTTTTCCTCCTTCAGCCCAGGGAAACAGTGGCCAGCAGGGTTGTCTCTGCCTGTGTGCCTGATGCCTTTTGGAGTTATATGGGCTTGTCATGCAGCCCAGGACTTGCAAGGTGGTTCCTGCAGTGCAGGGAAGCCGCTGCAGTGGTGGAGGCTTGCCACATGTCAGCTGTGGGTCCTGGCCACTCCGCATTCTCAGAATTCTGCTGCACTGTGCAACATGGAGAAAGCAGAAAATGTTGACTGCTACAGCAGAAGCAGGTGC
The DNA here is from genome assembly GCF_965119305.1 of Pelophylax lessonae. Taxonomy (NCBI): domain Eukaryota; kingdom Metazoa; phylum Chordata; class Amphibia; order Anura; family Ranidae; genus Pelophylax; species Pelophylax lessonae. Next base: position 189,215,393 of record NC_138776.1, on the reverse strand, counting down.
CTCATCTCATGCACTTGCCAGGCCCAGGTAAGGGGGGGGGGTACGGTGGTGCCTTTTGGTTATCCTTACTTTTGGGATTACTTGTGTGGTTTATTGTGCCTTCCTCTCTAGGTGTCAGGGTAAAGGAAGCCTGCTGCTGAAGTGCGCTACAGCTTGGGGGCAGCTTTGCATTGGTGAAAGTTCTCGGAGCTCCTTCCTCTCTCGTCTATTTGCGGTTGATTGACCTTGCATGGGGAGCTTGGGTGGTCACATGGCGGGTGTGGGTCAATTGTTGCTGGAGCCCACTTAAAATGGGATTGTATTTGTTTCCCTTTGTTATTGTTTAAGGTTAAAGCAAATAGAGCTCTCCTGATAAAAGGAAGTGAAGAAAAAAGCCACTTATAGTAGAACTACAAGCAAAACCTCCTTTTTGTATAGAGTAATCCCATCAGGGTTGCCCATGTCCAGCCTATCAGGAGTGCCCGTCTCCATGCCCTTCCAGAGTGCCTGGGTGCCCGTCTCTATGCCCTTCCAGAGTGCCCGGGTGCCCGTCTCTATGCCCTTCCAGAGTGCACGGGTGCCGGTCTCCATGCCCTTCCAGAGTGCCCGGGTGCCCGCTCTCCATGCCCTTCCAGAGTGCCCGGGTGCCCGCTCTCCATGCCCTTCCAGAGTGCCCGGGTGCCATTCTCCATGCCCTTCCAGAGTGACCGGGTGCTGTTCTCCATGCCCTTCCAGAGTGTCCGGGTGCTGTTCTCCATGCCCTTCCAGAGTGCCCGGGTGCTGTTCTCCATGCCCTTCCAGAGTGCCCGGGTGCTGTTCTCCATGCCCTTCCAGAGTGCCCGGGTGCTGTTCTCCATGCCCTTCCAGAGTGCCCGGGTGCCGGTCTCCATGCCCTAACAGAGTGCCCGGGTGCCGTTCTCCATGCCCTAACAGTGCCCGGGTGCCGTTCTCCATGCCCTAACAGAGTGCCCGGGTGCCGTTCTCCATGCCCTAACAGAGTGCCCGGGTGCCCGTTCTCCATGCCCTTTCAGAGTGCCCAGGTGCCCGTTCTCCATGCCTTTCCAGAGTGCCGGGTGCCGTTCTCCATGCCCTTCCCGAGTGCCCGGGTGCCGTTCTCCATGCCCTTCCCGAGTGCCCGGGTGCCGTTCTCCATGCCCTTCCCGAGTGCCCGGGTGCCGTTCTCCATGCCCTTCCCGAGTGCCCGGGTGCCGTTCTCCATGCCCTTCCCGAGTGCCCGGGTGCCGTTCTCCATGCCCTTCCAGAGTGCCCGGGTGCCGTTCTCCATGCCCTTCCAGAGTGCCCGGATGCCGTTCTCCATGCCCTTCCAGAGTGCCCGGGTGCCTTTCTCCATGCCCTTCCAGAGTGCCCGGGTGCCGTTCTCCATGCCCTTCCAGAGTGCCCGGGTGCCGTTCTCAATGCCCTTCCAGAGTGCCCGGGTGCCGTTCTCCATGCCCTTCCAGAGTGCCCGGGTGCCGTTCTCCATGCCCTTCCAGAGTGCCCGGGTGCCGTTCTCCATGCCCTTCCAGAGTGCCCGGGTGCCGTTCTCCATGTCCTTCCAGAGTGCCCGGGTGCCGGTCTCCATGCCCTAACAGAGTGCCCGGGTGCCGTTCTCCATGCCCTAACAGAGTGCCCGGGTGCCGTTCTCCATGCCCTAACAGAGTGCCCGGGTGCCGTTCTCCATGCCCTAACAGAGTGCCCGGGTGCCTTTCTCCATGCCCTTCCAAAGTGCCCAGGTGCCCGTTCTCCATGCCCTTCCAGAGTGCCGGGGTGCTGTTCTCCATGCCCTTCCAGAGTGCCGGGGTGCCGTTCTCCATGCCCTAACAGAGTGCCGGGGTGCCGTTCTCCGTGCCCTTTCAGAGTGCCCGGGTGCCGTTCTCCGTGCCCTTTCAGAGTGCCCGGGTGCCGTTCTCCGTGCCCTTTCAGAGTGCCCGGGTGCCGTTCTCCGTGCCCTTTCAGAGTGCCCGGGTGCCGTTCTCCGTGCCCTTTCAGAGTGCCCGGGTGCCGTTCTCCGTGCCCTTTCAGAGTGCCCGGGTGCCGTTCTCCGTGCCCTTTCAGAGTGCCCGGGTGCCGTTCTCCGTGCCCTTTCAGAGTGCCCGGGTGCCGTTCTCCGTGCCCTTTCAGAGTGCCCGGGTGCCGTTCTCCGTGCCCTTTCAGAGTGCCCGGGTGCCGTTCTCCGTGCCCTTTCAGAGTGCCCGGGTGCCGTTCTCCGTGCCCTTTCAGAGTGCCCGGGTGCCGTTCTCCGTGCCCTTTCAGAGTGCCCGGGTGCCGTTCTCCGTGCCCTTTCAGAGTGCCCGGGTGCCGTTCTCCGTGCCCTTCCAGAGTGCCCGGGTGCCGTTCTCCGTGCCCTTCCAGAGTGCCCGGGTGCCGGTCTCCGTGCCCTTCCAGAGGGCCCCGGTTGCGTGTCTCCAAGCCCTTCCAGAGGGCCTCGGTTGCGTGTCTCCAAGCCTTTCCAGAGGGCCTTCTGACCATCCCTGCACCCTCTCTCCTGTCGGATGATGGGGGTGTTGCAGTGCCTTTTTTTCCTCCTCCAGCCCAGGGAAACAGTGGCCAGCAGGGTTGTCTCTGCCTGTGTGCCTGATGCCTTTTGGAGTTATATGGGCTTGTCATGCAGCCCAGGACTTGCAAGGTGGTTCCTGCAGTGCAGGGAAGCCGCTGCAGTGGTGGAGGCTTGCCACATGTCAGCTGTGGGTCCTGGCCACTCCGCATTCTCAGAATTCTGCTGCACTGTGCAACATAGAGAAAGCAGAAAATGTTAACTGCTACAGCAGAAGCAGGTGCCTCATCTCATGCACTTGCCAGGCCCAGGTAAGGGGGGGGGTACGGTGGTGCCTTTTGGTTATCCTTACTTTTGGGATTACTTGTGTGGTTTATTGTGCCTTCCTCTCTAGGTGTCAGGGTAAAGGAAGCCTGCTGCTGAAGTGCGCTACAGCTTGGGGGCAGCTTTGCATTGGTGAAAGTTCTCGGAGCTCCTTCCTCTCTCGTCTATTTGCAGTTGATTGACCTTGCATGGGGAGCTTGGGTGGTCACATGGCGGGTGTGGGTCAATTGTTGCTGGAGCCCACTTAAAATGGGATTGTATTTGTTTCCCTTTGTTATTGTTTAAGGTTAAAGCAAATAGAGCTCTCCTGATAAAAGGAAGTGAAGAGAAAAGCCACTTATAGTAGAACTACAAGCAAAACCTCCTTTTTGTAATCCCATCAGGGTTGCCCATGTCCAGCCTATCAGGAGTGCCCGTCTCCATGCCCTTCCAGAGTGCCTGGGTGCCCGTCTCTATGCCCTTCCAGAGTGCCCGGGTGCCCGTCTCTATGCCCTTCCAGAGTGCACGGGTGCCGGTCTCCATGCCCTTCCAGAGTGCCCGGGTGCCCGCGTGCCCGCTCTCCATGCCCTTCCAGAGTGCCCGGGTGCCCGCTCTCCATGCCCTTCCAGAGTGCCCGGGTGCCATTCTCCATGCCCTTCCAGAGTGACCGGGTGCTGTTCTCCATGCCCTTCCAGAGTGCCCGGGTGCTTTTCTCCATGCCCTTCCAGAGTGCCCGGGTGCTGTTCTCCATGCCCTTCCAGAGTGCCCGGGTGCCGGTCTCCATGCCCTAACAGAGTGCCCGGGTGCCGGTCTCCATGCCCTAACAGAGTGCCCGGGTGCCGGTCTCCATGCCCTAACAGAGTGCCTGGGTGCCGTTCTCCATGCCCTAACAGTGCCCGGGTGCCGTTCTCCATGCCCTAACAGAGTGCCCGGGTGCCATTCTCCATGCCCTAACAGAGTGCCCGGGTGCCCGTTCTCCATGCCCTTTCAGAGTGCCCAGGTGCCCGTTCTCCATGCCTTTCCAGAGTGCCGGGTGCCGTTCTCCATGCCCTTCCCGAGTGCCCGGGTGCCGTTCTCCATGCCCTTCCCGAGTGCCCGGGTGCCGTTCTCCATGCCCTTCCCGAGTGCCCGGGTGCCGTTCTCCATGCCCTTCCCGAGTGCCCAGGTGCCGTTCTCCATGCCCTTCCCGAGTGCCCGGGTGCCGTTCTCCATGCCCTTCCCGAGTGCCCGGGTGCCGTTCTCCATGCCCTTCCAAAGTGCCCGGGTGCCGTTCTCCATGCCCTTCCAGAGTGCCCGGGTGCCGTTCTCCATGCCCTTCCAGAGTGCCCGGGTGCCGTTCTCCATGCCCTTCCAGAGTGCCCGGGTGCCGTTCTCCATGCCCTTCCAGAGTGCCCGGGTGCCGTTCTCCATGCCCTTCCAGAGTGCCCGGGTGCCGTTCTCCATGCCCTTCCAGAGTGCCCGGGTGCCGTTCTCCATGCCCTTCCAGAGTGCCCGGGTGCTGTTCTCCATGCCCTTCCAGAGTGTCGGGGTGCCGGTCTCCATGCCCTAACAGAGTGCCCGGGTGCCGTTCTTCATGCCCTAACAGAGTGCCCGGGTGCCGTTCTCCATGCCCTAACAGAGTGCCCGGGTGCCTTTCTCCATGCCCTTCCAGAGTGCCCAGGTGCCCGTTCTCCATGCCCTTCCAGAGTGCCGGGGTGCTGTTCTCCATGCCCTTCCAGAGTGCTGGGGTGCCGTTCTCCGTGCCCTTTCAGAGTGCCCGGGTGCCGTTCTCCGTGCCCTTTCAGAGTGCCCGGGTGCCGTTCTCCGTGCCCTTTCAGAGTGCCCGGGTGCCGTTCTCCGTGCCCTTTCAGAGTGCCCGGGTGCCGTTCTCCGTGCCCTTTCAGAGTGCCCGGGTGCCGTTCTCCGTGCCCTTTCAGAGTGCCCGGGTGCCGTTCTCCGTGCCCTTTCAGAGTGCCCGGGTGCCGTTCTCCGTGCCCTTTCAGAGTGCCCGGGTGCCGTTCTCCGTGCCCTTTCAGAGTGCCCGGGTGCCGTTCTCCGTGCCCTTTCAGAGTGCCCGGGTGCCGTTCTCCGTTTCCTTTCAGAGTGCCCGGGTGCCATTCTCCGTGCCCTTTCAGAGTGCCCGGGTGCCGTTCTCCGTGCCCTTCCAGAGTGCCCGGGTGCCGTTCTCCATGCCCTTCCAGAGTGCCGGGGTGCCGTTCTCCATGCGCTAACAGAGTGCCCGGGTGCCGTTCTCCGTGCCCTTCCAGAGTGCCCGGGTGCCGTTCTCCGTGCCCTTCCAGAGTGCCCGGGTGCCGTTCTCCGTGCCCTTCCAGAGTGCCCGGGTGCCGTTCTCCGTGCCCTTCCAGAGTGCCCGGGTGCCGTTCTCCGTGCCCTTCCAGAGTGCCCGGGTACCGTTCTCCGTGCCCTTCCAGAGTGCCCGGGTGCTGGTCTCCGTGCCCTTCAAGAGGGCCCCGGTTGCGTGTCTCCAAGCCCTTCCAGAGGGCCTCGGTTGCGTGTCTCCAAGCCTTTCCAGAGGGCCTTCTGACCATCCCTGCACCCTCTCTCCTGTCGGATGATGGGGGTGTTGCAGTGCCTTTTTTTCCTCCTCCAGCCCAGGGAAACAGTGGCCAGCAGGGTTGTCTCTGCCTGTGTGCCTGATGCCTTTTGGAGTTATATGGGCTTGTCATGCAGCCCAGGACTTGCAAGGTGGTTCCTGCAGTGCAGGGAAGCCGCTGCAGTAATGGAGGCTTGCCACATGTCAGCTGTGGGTCCTGGCCACTCCGCATTCTCAGAATTCTGCTGCACTGTGCAACATGGAGAAAGCAGAAAATGTTGACTGCTATAGCAGAAGCAGGTGCCTCATCTCATGCACTTGCCAGGCCCAGGTAAGGGGGGGTACGGTGGTGCCTTTTGGTTATCCTTACTTTTGGGATTACTTGTGTGGTTTATTGTGCCTTCCTCTCTAGGTGTCAGGGTAAAGGAAGCCTGCTGCTGAAGTGCGCTACAGCTTGGGGGCAGCTTTGCATTGGTGAAAGTTCTCGGAGCTCCTTCCTCTCTCGTCTATTTGCGGTTGATTGACCTTGCATGGGGAGCTTGGGTGGTCACATGGCGGGTGTGGGTCAATTGTTGCTGGAGCCCACTTAAAATGGGATTGTATTTGTTTCCCTTTGTTATTGTTTAAAGTTAAAGCAAATAGAGCTCTCCTGATAAAAGGAAGTGAAGAAAAAAGCCACTTATAGTAGAACTACAAGCAAAACCTCCTTTTTGTATAGAGTAATCCCATCAGGGTTGCCCATGTCCAGCCTATCAGGAGTGCCCGTCTCCATGCCCTTCCAGAGTGCCTGGGTGCCCGTCTCTATGCCCTTCCAGAGTGCCCAGGTGCCCGTCTCTATGCCCTTCCAGAGTGCACGGGTGCCGGTCTCCATGCCCTTCCAGAGTGCCCGGGTGCCCGCTCTCCATGCCCTTCCAGAGTGCCCGGGTGCCCGCTCTCCATGCCCTTCCAGAGTGCCCGGGTGCCCGCTCTCCATGCCCTTCCAGAGTGCCCGGGTGCTGTTCTCCATGCCCTTCCAGAGTGTCCGGGTGCTGTTCTCCATGCCCTTCCAGAGTGCCCGGGTGCTGTTCTCCATGCCCTTCCAGAGTGCCCGGGTGCTGTTCTCCATGCCCTTCCAGAGTGCCCGGGTGCTGTTCTCCATGCCCTAACAGAGTGCCCGGGTACCGTTCTCCATGCCCTAACAGAGTGCCCGGGTGCCCGTTCTCCATGCCCTTTCAGAGTGCCCAGGTGCCCGTTCTCCATGCCTTTCCAGAGTGCCGGGTGCCGTTCTCCATGCCCTTCCCGAGTGCCCGGGTGCCGTTCTCCATGCCCTTCCCGAGTGCCCGGGTGCCGTTCTCCATGCCCTTCCCGAGTGCCCGGGTGCCGTTCTCCATGCCCTTCCCGAGTGCCCGGGTGCCGTTCTCCATGCCCTTCCCGAGTGCCCGGGTGCCGTTCTCCATGCCCTTTCAGAGTGCCTGGGTGCCGTTCTCCATGCCCTTCCAGAGTGCCCGGGTGCCGTTCTCCATGCCCTTCCAGAGTGCCCGGGTGCCGTTCTCCATGCCCTTCCAGAGTGCCCGGGTGCCGTTCTCCATGCCCTTCCAGAGTGCCCGGGTGCTGTTCTCCATGCCCTTCCAGAGTGTCGGGGTGCCGGTCTCCATGCCCTAACAGAGTGCCCGGGTGCCGTTCTTCATGTCCTAACAGAGTGCCCGGGTGCCGTTCTCCATGCCCTAACAGAGTGCCCGGGTGCCTTTCTCCATGCCCTTCCAGAGTGCCCAGGTGCCCGTTCTCCATGCCCTTCCAGAGTGCCGGGGTGCCCGTTCTCCATGCCCTTCCAGAGTGCCGGGGTGCCGTTCTCCGTGCCCTAACAGAGTGCCGGGGTGCCGTTCTCCGTGCCCTTTCAGAGTGCCCGGATGCCGTTCTCCGTGCCCTTTCAGAGTGCCCGGGTGCCGTTCTCCGTGCCCTTTCAGAGTGCCCGGGTGCCGTTCTCCGTGCCCTTTCAGAGTGCCCGGGTGCCGTTCTCCGTGCCCTTTCAGAGTGCCCGGGTGCCGTTCTCCGTGCCCTTTCAGAGTGCCCGGGTGCCGTTCTCCGTGCCCTTCCAGAGTGTCGGGGTGCCGGTCTCCATGCCCTAACCGAGTGCCGGGGTGCCGGTCTCCATGCCCTAACCGAGTGCCGGGGTGCCGGTCTCCGTGCCCTAACAGAGTGCCGGGGTGCCGGTCTCCGTGCCCTAACAGAGTGCCGGGGTGCCGGTCTCCGTGCCCTAACAGAGTGCCGGGGTGCCGGTCTCCGTGCCCTAACAGAGTGCCGGGGTGCCGTTCTCCGTGCCCTTCCAGAGTGCCGGGGTGCCGTTCTCCGTGCCCTTCCAGAGTGCCGGGGTGCCGTTCTCCGTGCCCTTCCAGAGTGCCGGGGTGCCGTTCTCCGTGCCCTTCCAGAGTGCCCGGGTGCCGTTCTCCGTGCCCTTCCAGAGTGCCGGGGTGCCGTTCTCCGTGCCCTTCCAGAGTGCCCGGGTGCCGTTCTCCGTGCCCTTTCAGAGTGCCCGGGTGCCGTTCTCCGTGCCCTTTCAGAGTGCCCGGGTGCCGTTCTCCGTGCCCTTTCAGAGTGCCCGGGTGCCGTTCTCCGTGCCCTTCCAGAGTGTCGGGGTGCCGGTCTCCATGCCCTAACAGAGTGCCGGGGTGCCGGTCTCCATGCCCTAACAGAGTGCCGGGGTGCCGGTCTCCATGCCCTAACAGAGTGCCGGGGTGCCGTTCTCCGTGCCCTTCCAGAGTGCCGGGGTGCCGTTCTCCGTGCCCTTCCAGAGTGCCGGGGTGCCGTTCTCCGTGCCCTTCCAGAGTGCCGGGGTGCCGTTCTCCGTGCCCTTCCAGAGTGCCGGGGTGCCGTTCTCCGTGCCCTTCCAGAGTGCCCGGGTGCCGTTCTCCGTGCCCTTCCAGAGTGCCCGGGTGCCGTTCTCCGTGCCCTTCCAGAGTGCCCGGGTGCCGTTCTCCGTGCCCTTCCAGAGTGCCCGGGTGACGTTCTCCGTGCCCTTCCAGAGTGCCCGGGTGCCGTTCTCCATGCCCTAACAGAGTGCCGGGGTGCCAATCTCCATGCCCTAACAGAGTGCCGGGGTGCCAATCTCCATGCCCTAACAGAGTGCCGGTCTCCATGCCCTAACAGAGTGCCGGTCTCCATGCCCTAACAGAGTGCCGATCTCCATGCCCTAACAGAGTGCCGGTCTCCATGCCCTAACAGAGTGCCGGGGTGCCGGTCTCCATGCCCTAACAGAGTGCCGGGGTGCCGTTATCCATGCCCTTCCAGAGTGCCCGGGTGCCGTTCTCCATGCCCTTCCAGAGTGCCCGGGTGCCGTACTCCATGCCCTTCCAGAGTGCCCGGGTGCCGTACTCCATGCCCTTCCAGAGTGCCCGGGTGCCGTTCTCCATGCCCTTCCAGAGTGCCCGGGTGCCCGTTCTCCATGCCCTTCCAGAGTGCCCAGGTGCCCGTTCTCCATGCCTTTCCAGAGTGCCCAGGTGCCCATTCTCCATGCCCTTCCCGAGTGCCCGGGTACCGTTCTCCATGCCCTTCCCGAGTGCCCGGGTGCCGTTCTCCATGCCCTTCCAGAGTGCCCGGGTGCCGTTCTCCATGCCCTTCCAGAGTGCCCGGGTGCCGTTCTCCATGCCCTTCCAGAGTGCCCGGGTGCCGTTCTCCATGCCCTTCCAGAGTGCCCGGGTGCCGTTCTCCATGCCCTTCCAGAGTGCCCGGGTGCCGTTCTCCATGCCCTTCCAGAGTGCCCGGGTGCCGGTCTCCATGCCCTTCCAGAGTGCCCGGGTGCCGGTCTCCATGCGCTAACAGAGTGCCGGGGTGCCGGTCTCCATGCGCTAACAGAGTGCCCGGGTGCCGTTCTCCGTGCCCTTCCAGAGTGCCCGGGTGCCGTTCTCCGTGCCCTTCCAGAGTGCCCGGGTGCCGTTCTCCGTGCCCTTCCAGAGTGCCCGGGTACCGTTCTCCGTGCCCTTCCAGAGTGCCCGGGTGCCGGTCTCCGTGCCCTTCCAGAGGGCCCCGGTTGCGTGTCTCCAAGCCCTTCCAGAGGGCCTCGGTTGCGTGTCTCTAAGCCTTTCCAGAGGGCCTTCTGACCATCCCTGCACCCTCTCTCCTGTCGGATGATGGGGGTATTGCAGTGCCTTTTTTTCCTCCTCCAGCCCAGGGAAACAGTGGCCAGCAGGGTTGTCTCTGCCTGTGTGCCTGATGCCTTTTGGAGTTATATGGGCTTGTCATGCAGCCCAGGACTTGCAAGGTGGTTCCTGCAGTGCAGGGAAGCCGCTGCAGTAATGGAGGCTTGCCACATGTCAGCTGTGGGTCCTGGCCACTCCGCATTCTCAGAATTCTGCTGCACTGTGCAACATGGAGAAAGCAGAAAATGTTGACTGCTACAGCAGAAGCAGGTGCCTCATCTCATGCACTTGCCAGGCCCAGGTAAGGGGGGGTACGGTGGTGCCTTTTGGTTATCCTTACTTTTGGGATTACTTGTGTGGTTTATTGTGCCTTCCTCTCTAGGTGTCAGGGTAAAGGAAGCCTGCTGCTGAAGTGCGCTACAGCTTGGGGGCAGCTTTGCATTGGTGAAAGTTCTCGGAGCTCCTTCCTCTCTCGTCTATTTGCGGTTGATTGACCTTGCATGGGGAGCTTGGGTGGTCACATGGCGGGTGTGGGTCAATTGTTGCTGGAGCCCACTTAAAATGGGATTGTATTTGTTTCCCATTGTTATTGTTTAAAGTTAAAGCAAATAGAGCTCTCCTGATAAAAGGAAGTGAAGAAAAAAGCCACTTATAGTAGAACTACAAGCAAAACCTCCTTTTTGTATAGAGTAATCCCATCAGGGTTGCCCATGTCCAGCCTATCAGGAGTGCCCGTCTCCATGCCCTTCCAGAGTGCCTGGGTGCCCGTCTCTATGCCCTTCCAGAGTGCCCAGGTGCCCGTCTCTATGCCCTTCCAGAGTGCACGGGTGCCGGTCTCCATGCCCTTCCAGAGTGCCCGGGTGCCCGCTCTCCATGCCCTTCCAGAGTGCCCGGGTGCCCGCTCTCCATGCCCTTCCAGAGTGCCCGGGTGCCCGCTCTCCATGCCCTTCCAGAGTGCCCGGGTGCTGTTCTCCATGCCCTTCCAGAGTGTCCGGGTGCTGTTCTCCATGCCCTTCCAGAGTGCCCGGGTGCTGTTCTCCATGCCCTTCCAGAGTGCCCGGGTGCTGTTCTCCATGCCCTTCCAGAGTGCCCGGGTGCCGGTCTCCATGCCCTAACAGAGTGCCCGGGTGCCGTTCTCCATGCCCTAACAGAGTGCCCGGGTACCGTTCTCCATGCCCTAACAGAGTGCCCGGGTGCCCGTTCTCCATGCCCTTTCAGAGTGCCCAGGTGCCCGTTCTCCATGCCTTTCCAGAGTGCCGGGTGCCGTTCTCCATGCCCTTCCCGAGTGCCCGGGTGCCGTTCTCCATGCCCTTCCCGAGTGCCCGGGTGCCGTTCTCCATGCCCTTCCCGAGTGCCCGGGTGCCGTTCTCCATGCCCTTCCCGAGTGCCCGGGTGCCGTTCTCCATGCCCTTCCCGAGTGCCCGGGTGCCGTTCTCCATGCCCTTCCCGAGTGCCCGGGTGCCGTTCTCCATGCCCTTCCCGAGTGCCCGGGTGCCGTTCTCCATGCCCTTCCAGAGTGCCCGGGTGCCGTTCTCCATGCCCTTCCAGAGTGCCCGGGTGCCGTTCTCCATGCCCTTCCAGAGTGCCCGGGTGCCGTTCTCCATGCCCTTCCAGAGTGCCCGGGTGCCGTTCTCCATGCCCTTCCAGAGTGCCCGGGTGCCGTTCTCCATGCCCTTCCAGAGTGCCCGGGTGCCGTTCTCCATGCCCTTCCAGAGTGTCGGGGTGCCGGTCTCCATGCCCTAACAGAGTGCCCGGGTGCCGGTCTTCATGTCCTAACAGAGTGCCCGGGTGCCGTTCTCCATGCCCTAACAGAGTGCCCGGGTGCCTTTCTCCATGCCCTTCCAGAGTGCCCAGGTGCCCGTTCTCCATGCCCTTCCAGAGTGCCGGGGTGCCGTTCTCCGTGCCCTAACAGAGTGCCGGGGTGCCGTTCTCCGTGCCCTTTCAGAGTGCCCGGGTGCCGTTCTCCGTGCCCTTTCAGAGTGCCCGGGTGCCGTTCTCCGTGCCCTTTCAGAGTGCCCGGGTGCCGTTCTCCGTGCCCTTTCAGAGTGCCCGGGTGCCGTTCTCCGTGCCCTTTCAGAGTGCCCGGGTGCCGTTCTCCGTGCCCTTCCAGAGTGTCGGGGTGCCGGTCTCCATGCCCTAACAGAGTGCCGGGGTGCCGGTCTCCATGCCCTAACCGAGTGCCGGGGTGCCGGTCTCCATGCCCTAACAGAGTGCCGGGGTGCCGGTCTCCGTGCCCTAACAGAGTGCCGGGGTGCCGGTCTCCGTGCCCTAACAGAGTGCCGGGGTGCCGTTCTCCGTGCCCTTCCAGAGTGCCGGGGTGCCGTTCTCCGTGCCCTTCCAGAGTGCCGGGGTGCCGTTCTCCGTGCCCTTCCAGAGTGCCGGGGTGCCGTTCTCCGTGCCCTTCCAGAGTGCCGGGGTGCCGTTCTCCGTGCCCTTCCAGAGTGCCGGGGTGCCCGTTCTCCATGCCCTTCCAGAGTGCCGGGGTGCCCGTTCTCCATGCCCTTCCAGAGTGCCGGGGTGCCGTTCTCCGTGCCCTAACAGAGTGCCCGGGTGCCGTTCTCCGTGCCCTTTCAGAGTGCCCGGGTGCCGTTCTCCGTGCCCTTTCAGAGTGCCCGGGTGCCGTTCTCCGTGCCCTTTCAGAGTGCCCGGGTGACGTTCTCCGTGCCCTTCCAGAGTGCCCGGGTGCCGTTCTCCGTGCCCTTTCAGAGTGCCGGGGTGCCGGTCTCCATGCCCTAACAGAGTGCCGGGGTGCCAATCTCCATGCCCTAACAGAGTGCCGGTCTCCATGCCCTAACAGAGTGCCGGTCTCCATGCCCTAACAGAGTGCCGGTCTCCATGCCCTAACAGAGTGCCGATCTCCATGCCCTAACAGAGTGCCGGTCTCCATGCCCTAACAGAGTGCCGGGGTGCCGTTCTCCATGCCCTAACAGAGTGCCGGGGTGCCGTTCTCCATGCCCTTCCAGAGTGCCCGGGTGCCGTTCTCCATGCCCTTCCAGAGTGCCCGGGTGCCGTACTCCATGCCCTTCCAGAGTGCCCGGGTGCCGTACTCCATGCCCTTCCAGAGTGCCCGGGTGCCGTTCTCCATGCCCTTCCAGAGTGCCCGGGTGCCCGTTCTCCATGCCCTTCCAGAGTGCCCAGGTGCCCGTTCTCCATGCCTTTCCAGAGTGCCCAGGTGCCCATTCTCCATGCCCTTCCCGAGTGCCCGGGTACCGTTCTCCATGCCCTTCCCGAGTGCCCGGGTGCCGTTCTCCATGCCCTTCCAGAGTGCCCGGGTGCCGTTCTCCATGCCCTTCCAGAGTGCCCGGGTGCCGTTCTCCATGCCCTTCCAGAGTGCCCGGGTGCCGTTCTCCATGCCCTTCCAGAGTGCCCGGGTGCCGTTCTCCATGCCCTTCCAGAGTGCCGGGGTGCCGTTCTCCATGCCCTTCCAGAGTGCCGGGGTGCCGTTCTCCATGCCCTTCCAGAGTGCCGGGGTGCCGTTCTCCATGCCCTTCCAGAGTGCCGGGGTGCCGGTCTCCATGCGCTAACAGAGTGCCGGGGTGCCGGTCTCCATGCGCTAACAGAGTGCCGGGGTGCCGGTCTCCATGCGCTAACAGAGTGCCGGGGTGCCGTTCTCCATGCGCTAACAGAGTGCCCGGGTGCCGTTCTCCGTGCCCTTCCAGAGTGCCCGGGTGCCGTTCTCCGTGCCCTTCCAGAGTGCCCGGGTGCCGTTCTCCGTGCCCTTCCAGAGTGCTCGGGTGCCGTTCTCCGTGCCCTTCCAGAGTGCCCGGGTGCCGGTCTCCGTGCCCTTCCAGAGGGCCCCGGTTGCGTGTCTCCAAGCCCTTCCAGAGGGCCTCGGTTGCGTGTCTCCAAGCCTTTCCAGAGGGCCTTCTGACCATCCCTGCACCCTCTCTCCTGTCGGATGATGGGGGTGTTGCAGTGCCTTTTTTTCCTCCTCCAGCCCAGGGAAACAGTGGCCAGCAGGGTTGTCTCTGCCTGTGTGCCTGATGCCTTTTGGAGTTATATGGGCTTGTCATGCAGCCCAGGACTTGCAAGGTGGTTCCTGCAGTGCAGGGAAGCCGCTGCAGTGGTGGAGGCTTGCCACATGTCAGCTGTGGGTCCTGGCCACTCCGCATTCTCAGAATTCTGCTGCACTGTGCAACATGGAGAAAGCAGAAAATGTTGACTGCTACAGCAGAAGCAGGTGCCTCATCTCATGCACTTGCCAGGCCCAGGTAAGGGGGGGTACGGTGGTGCCTTTTGGTTATCCTTACTTTTGGGATTACTTGTGTGGTTTATTGTGCCTTCCTCTCTAGGTGTCAGGGTAAAGGAAGCCTGCTGCTGAAGTGCGCTACAGCTTGGGGGCAGCTTTGCATTGGTGAAAGTTCTCGGAGCTCCTTCCTCTCTCGTCTATTTGCGGTTGATTGACCTTGCATGGGGAGCTTGGGTGGTCACATGGCGGGTGTGGGTCAATTGTTGCTGGAGCCCACTTAAAATGGGATTGTATTTGTTTCCCTTTGTTATTGTTTAAGGTTAAAGCAAATAGAGCTCTCCTGATAAAAGGAAGTGAAGAAAAAAGCCACTTATAGTAGAACTACAAGCAAAACCTCCTTTTTGTATAGAGTAATCCCATCAGGGTTGCCCATGTCCAGCCTATCAGGAGTGCCCGTCTCCATGCCCTTCCAGAGTGCCTGGGTGCCCGTCTCTATGCCCTTCCAGAGTGCCCGGGTGCCCGCTCTCCATGCCCTTCCAGAGTGCCCGGGTGCCCGCTCTCCATGCCCTTCCAGAGTGCCCGGGTGCCCGCTCTCCATGCCCTTCCAGAGTGCCCGGGTGCCCGCTCTCCATGCCCTTCCAGAGTGCCCGGGTGCCCGCTCTCCATGCCCTTCCAGAGTGCCCGGGTGCCGTTCTCCATGCCCTTCCAGAGTGACCGGGTGCCGTTCTCCATGCCCTTCCAGAGTGTCCGGGTGCCGTTCTCCATGCCCTTCCAGAGTGCCCGGGTGCTGTTCTCCATGCGCTTCCAGAGTGCCCGGGTGCTGTTCTCCATGCCCTTCCAGAGTGCCCGGGTGCCGGTCTCCATGCCCTAACAGAGTGCCCGGGTGCCGGTCTCCATGCCCTAACAGAGTGCCCGGGTGCCGTTCTCCATGCCCTAACAGTGCCCGGGTGCCGTTCTCCATGCCCTAACAGTGCCCGGGTGCCGTTCTCCATGCCCTAACAGAGTGCCCGGGTGCCCGTTCTCCATGCCCTTTCAGAGTGCCCAGGTGCCCGTTCTCCATGCCTTTCCAGAGTGCCCAGGTGCCGTTCTCCATGCCCTTCCCGAGTGCCCGGGTGCCGTTCTCCATGCCCTTCCCGAGTGCCCGGGTGCCGTTCTCCATGCCCTTCCCGAGTGCCCGGGTGCCGTTCTCCATGCCCTTCCAGAGTGCCCGGGTGCCGTTCTCCATGCCCTTCCAGAGTGCCCGGGTGCCGTTCTCCATGCCCTTCCAGAGTGCCCGGGTGCCGTTCTCCATGCCCTTCCAGAGTCCCCTGGTGCCGTTCTCCATGCCCTTCCAGAGTGCCCGGGTGCCGTTCTCCATGCCCTTCCAGAGTGCCCGGGTGCCGTTCTCCATGCCCTTCCAGAGTGCCCGGGTGCCGTTCTCCATGCCCTTCCAGAGTGCCCGGGTGCCGTTCTCCATGCCCTTCCAGAGTGCCCGGGTGCCGTTCTCCATGCCCTAACAGAGTGCCCGGGTGCCGTTCTCCATGCCCTAACAGAGTGCCCGGGTGCCTTTCTCCATGCCCTTCCAGAGTGCCCAGGTGCCCGTTCTCCATGCCCTTCCAGAGTGCCCAGGTGCCCGTTCTCCATGCCCTTCCAGAGTGCCCGGGTGCCGTTCTCCGTGCCCTTCCAGAGTGCCCGGGTGCCGTTCTCCGTGCCCTTCCAGAGGGCCCCGGTTGCGTGTCTCCAAGCCTTTCCAGAGGGCCTTCTGACCATCCCTGCACCCTCTCTCCTGTCGGATGATGGGGGTGTTGCAGTGCCTTTTTTTCCTCCTCCAGCTCAGGGAAACAGTGGCCCACAGGGTTGTCTCTGCCTGTGTGCCTGATGCCTTTTGGAGTTATATGGGCTTGTCATGCAGCCCAGGACTTGCAAGGTGGTTCCTGCAGTGCAGGGAAGCCGCTGCAGTGGTGGAGGCTTGCCACATGTCAGCTGTGGGTCCTGGCCACTCCGCATTCTCAGAATTCTGCTGCACTGTGCAACATGGAGAAAGCAGAGAATGTTGACTGCTACAGCAGAAGCAGGTGCCTCATCTCATGCACTTGCCAGGCCCAGGTAAGGGGGGAACGGTGGTGCCTTTTGGTTATCCTTTTGGGATTACTTGTGTGTGGTTTATTGTGCCTTCCTCTCTAGGTGTCAGGGTAAAGGAAGCCTGCTGCTGAAGTGCGCTACAGCTTGGGGGCAGCTTTGCATTGGTGAAAGTTCTCGGAGCTCCTTCCTCTCTCGTCTATTTGCGGTTGATTGACCTTGCATGGGGAGCTTGGGTGGTCACATGGCGGGTGTGGGTCAATTGTTGCTGGAGCCCACTTAAAATGGGATTGTATTTGTTTCCCTTTGTGATTCTTTAAGGTTAAAGCAAATAGAGCTCTCCTGATAAAAGGAAGTGAAGAAAAAAGCCACTTATAGTAGAACTACAAGCAAAACCTTCTTTTTGTATAGAGTAATCCCATCAGGGTTGCCCGTGTCCAGCCTATCAGGAGTGCCCGTCTCCATGCCCTTCCAGAGTGCCCGGGTGCCCGTCTCTATGCCCTTCCAGAGTGCCCGGGTGCCCGTCTCTATGCCCTTCCAGAGTGCCCGGGTGCCCTCTCTCCATGCCCTTCCAGAGTGCCCGGGTGCCATTCTCCATGCCCTTCCAGAGTGCCCGGGTGCCGTTCTCCATGCCCTTCCAGAGTGCCCGGGTTCTGTTCTCCATGCCCTTCCCGAGTGCCCGGGTGCTGTTCTCCATGCCCTTCCAGAGTGTCGGGTGCCGGTCTCCATGCCCTAACAGAGTGCCCGGGTGCCGTTCTCCATGCCCTAACAGAGTGCCGGGGTGCCGTTCTCCATGCCCTAACGGAGTGCCGGGGTGCCGTTCTCCATGCCCTAACGGAGTGCCGGGGTGCCGTTCTCCATGCCCTAACGGAGTGCCGGGGTGCCGTTCTCCATGCCCTTCCAGAGTGCCCGGGTGCCGTTCTCCATGCCCTTCCAGAGTGCCCGGGTGCCGTTCTCCATGCCCTTCCAGAGTGCCCGGGTGCCGTTCTCCATGCCCTTCCAGAGTGCCGGGGTGCCGTTCTCCATGCCCTTCCAGAGTGCCGGGGTGCCGTTCTCCATGCCCTTCCAGAGTGCCGGGGTGCCGTTCTCCATGCCCTTCCAGAGTGCCGGGGTGCCGTTCTCCATGCCCTTCCAGAGTGCCGGGGTGCCGGTCTCCATGCCCTTCCAGAGTGCCGGGGTGCCGGTCTCCATGCCCTTCCAGAGTGCCCGGGTGCCGGTCTCCATGCCCTTCCAGAGTGCCCGGGTGCCGGTCTCCATGCCCTTCCAGAGTGCCCGGGTGCCGGTCTCCATGCCCTTCCAGAGTGCCAGGGTACCGGTCTCCATGCCGTTCTCTGTGCCCTTCCAGAGTGCCCGGGTGCCGTTCTCCGTGCCCTTCCAGAGTGCCCGGGTGCCGTTCTCCGTGCCCTTCCAGAGTGCCCGGGTGCCGTTCTCCGTGCCCTTCCAGAGTGCCCGGGTGCCGTTCTCCGTGCCCTTCCAGAGTGCCCGGGTGCCGTTTTCCATGCCCTTCCAGAGTGCCCGGGTGCCGTTCTCCATGCCCTTTCCAGAGTGCCCGGGTGCGTGTCTCCATGCCCTTCCAGAGTGCCCGGGTGCCTGTGGTGTGGGTCTGCACTTGAACCCCCCTGTGTCAAGAAGGTTGACCACCACTGCCTTAAATAATGCTCTTAAAAAGATGGGGGGTCTATTGAATTCAAGCTTCTGGTTCATGTGGTCTCTTCTTCCATTCAGCTCTTTAATAGGTTTCTGCAGTTCATCCATGGACCATGGCTGGAAGGTGTGTGTGCATGGACTTAAGAAGCATTGAACAAATATTGGCATTGAGCTCTGTTTTCATCCAGCATCGGGTATAATTAACCTTTTACACTTCCCCATTCATCTATTAGGACTGCACCTGGAGAGAGAGTTGCTGCACACAAATTCTCAGGAAACACTACAGCAAGCCTTTAAGTTCTACGTCTTCCACTCTTCCACCATGCCCTCGGTTATGGTGTTTCCTCCACTATGGAGGCACTACAGGAAACTTTTGTAGTGGGGGCTATGCTCTCACTGGACGGGGGGGGTGGTAGTGGTGGCCTTACCCAGGGTTTTTTCTGACCATCCCTGCACCCTCCCTCCTGTCAGATGATGGGGGTGTTGCAGTGCCTTTTTTTCTCCACCAGCCCAGGGGACCAGTGACCAGCATGGTTGTCTGTGCCTGTGTGCTCGACGCTGTTCGGAGTTATATGGGCTTCTCATGCACCCCAGGACTTACAAGGTGATTCCTGCAGTGCAGGGAAGCTGCTGTAGTAGTGGATGCTTGCCGGGTCCTGGCCACTTCACATCCTCAGTATTCCGCTGCACTGTGCAGCATGGAGAAAGCAGAAACTGACTGCTGCGGCGGAATCAGGTGCCTCATCTCATGCAATAGCCAGGCCCAGGTAAGGGGGGTACATTAGTCCTTACTATTGGGATTTTTTGTGTGTGGTTTATTGGGCTTTCTTCTTTAGGTGAAGGGGTGATGGAAGCCTGCTGCTGAAGTGTGCTACAGCTGGGGGGCTGCTCTGCATTGGTGAAGGTTTTCGGAGCTCCTTCTTCTCTCCTCTATTTGCGGTTGTTTGACCTTGCATGGGGAGCTTGGGTGGCCTCATGGCGGGTGTGAGTAAATTCTTGTCTTGCTGGAGCCCACTTAATATGGGATTGTATTTGTTTCACTTTGTTATGGTTTAAGGTTAAAGCAAATAGAACTCTCCTGATAAAAGGAAGTGCTCTTCCTGGAAAAAGCCACTTAAAGTAGAACTACAAGCAAAACTTTATGTATAGAGTAAGGGGGGTTTTATAAACTCAGTCAGATATTTATTTGTCATCTGTCCATTTGCCAAGATTTTCCTAAACTTCCTGTCCCATAGCCAAACTTAGTGAGAAGAAATCCCTGCAGATTGAGGGGTTTCCTTGGGGACTGCCAGGTCACCAGAACTAGTGTCCCTACTGTAATATTTCCCCTTTATTTCTTTTATGGGGACAACCCAAACTTTAGGATTTTTTTACTTTAAATGATGCCACCTGTCTCCAGCCCGTCAGAAGTGCACAGATGCCTGGCTCCAGCCCGTCAGAAGTGCGCGGATGCCTGTCTCCAAGACCACCAGAGGGCCCCGGTTGCGTGTCTCCAAGCCCTTCCAGAGGGCCCCGGTTGCGTGTCTCCAAGCCCTTCCAGAGGGCCCCGGTTGCGTGTCTCCAAGCCCTTCCAGAGGGCCCCGGTTGCGTGTCTCCAAGCCCTTCCAGAGGGCCCCGGTTGCGTGTCTCCAAGCCCTTCCAGAGGGGCCCCGGTTGCGTGTCTCCAAGCCCTTCCAGAGGGCTCCGGTGCCTGCCTCCATGCCCTTCCAGAGGGCCTTCTGACCATCCCTGCACCCTCCCTCCTGTCAGATGTTGGGGGTGTTGCAGTGCCTTTTTTTCCTCCTCCAGCCCAGTGGAGTAGTGGCCAGCAGGGTGCCTGTGCGCCCGATGCCTTTTGGAGTTATATGGGCTTGTCATGCAGCCCAGGACTTGCAAGGTGGTTCCTGCAGTGCAGGGAAGCCACTGCAGTGGTGGAGGCTTGCCACATTTGAGCTGTGGTTACCTGGCCACTCCGCATTCTCAGAATTCTGCTGCACTGTGCAACATGGAGAAATCAGAAACTGTTGACTGCTACAGCAGAAGCTTGTGCCTAATCTCATGCACTTGCCAGGCCCAGGTAAGGGGGGGCACAGTGGTGCCTTTTGGTTATCCTTACTTTTGGGATTACTTGTGTGTGGTTTATTGTGCCTTCCTCTCTAGGTGTCAGGGTAAAGGAAGCCTGCTGCTGAAATGCGCTACAGCTTGGGGGCAGCTTTGCATTGGTGAAAGTTCTCGGAGCTCCTTCCTCTCTCGTCTATTTGCGGTTGATTGACCTTGTATGGGGAGCTTGGGTGGTCACATGGCGGGTGTGGGTCAATTGTTGCTGGAGCCCACTTAAAATGTGATTGTATTTGTTTCCCTTTGTTATTGTTTAAGGTTAAAGCAAATAGAGCTCTCCTGATAAAAGGAAGTGAAGAAAAAAGCCACTTATAGTAGAACTACAAGCAAAACCTTCTTTTTGTATAGAGTAAGCCCATCAGAGGTACCCGTGTCCAGCCTATCAGGAGTGCCCGGGTGCCGGTCTCCGTGCCCTTCCAGAGTGCCCGGCTGCCGGTCTCCGTGCCCTTCCAGAGTGCCCGGCTGCCGGTCTCCGTGCCCTTCCAGAGTGCCCGGCTGCCGGTCTCCGTGCCCTTTCCAGAGTGCCCGGCTGCCGGTCTCCGTGCCCTTTCCAGAGTGCCCGGCTGCCGGTCTCCGTGCCCTTTCCAGAGTGCCCGGCTGCCGGTCTCCGTGCCCTTTCCAGAGTGCCCGGCTGCCGGTCTCCGTGCCCTTTCCAGAGTGCCCGGCTGCCGGTCTCCGTGCCCTTTCCAGAGTGCCCGGGTGCCGGTCTCCGTGCCCTTTCCAGAGTGCCCGGGTGCCGGTCTCCGTGCCCTTTCCAGAGTGCCCGGGTGCCGGTCTCCGTGCCCTTTCCAGAGTGCCCGGGTGCCGGTCTCCGTGCCCTTTCCAGAGTGCCCGGGTGCCGGTCTCCGTGCCCTTTCCAGAGTGCCCGGGTGCCGGTCTCCGTGCCCTTTCCAGAGTGCCCGGGTGCCGGTCTCCGTGCCCTTTCCAGAGTGCCCGGGTGCCGGTCTCCGTGCCCTTTCCAGAGTGCCCGGGTGCCGGTCTCCGTGCCCTTTCCAGAGTGCCCGGGTGCCGGTCTCCGTGCCCTTTCCAGAGTGCCCGGGTGCCGGTCTCCGTGCCCTTTCCAGAGTGCCCGGGTGCCTGTGGTGTGGGTCTGCACTTGAACCCCCCTGTGTCAAGAAGGTTGACCACCACTGCCTTAAATAATGCTCTTAAAAAGATGGGGGGTTTATTGAATTCAAGCTTCTGGTTCATGTGGTCTCTTCTTCCATTCAGCTCTTTAATAGGTTTCTGCAGTTCATCCATGGACCATGGCTGGAAGGTGTGTGCATGGACTTAAGAAGCATTGAACAAATATTGGCATTGAGCTCTGTTTCATCCAGCATCGGGTATAATTAACCTTTTACGCTTCCCCATTCATCTATCAGGACTGCACCTGGAGAGAGAGTTGCTGCACACAAATTCTCAGGAAACACTACAGCAAGCCTTTAAGTTCTACGTCTTCCACTCTTCCACTCTTCCACCATGCCCTCGGTAATGGTGTTTCCTCCACTATGGAGGCACTACAGGCAACTTTTGTAGTGGGGGCTATGCTCTCACTGGACGGGGGGTGGTAGTGGTGGCCTTACCCAGGGTTTTTACTGACCATCCCTGCGCCCTCCCTCCTGTCAGATGAAGGGGGTATTGCAGTGCCTTTTTTTCTCCACCAGCCCAGGGGAGCAGTGGCCAGCATGGTTGTCTGTGCCTGTGTGCTCGACGCTGTTCGGAGTTATATGGGCTTGTGTCATGCAGCCCAGGACTTACAAGGTGGTTCCTGCAGTGCAGGAGGCTTGCCACATGTGAGCTGCGGGTCCTGGCCACTCCGCATTCTCAGAATTCTGCTGCACTGTGCAACATGGAGAAAGCAGAAACTGTTGGCTGCTACAGCAGAAGCAGGTGCCTCATCTCATGCACTTGCCAGGCCCAGGTAAGGGGGGAACAGTGGTGCCTTTTGGTTATCTTTACTTTTGGGATTACTTGTGTGTGGTTTATTGTGTCTTCCTCTCTAGGTGTCAGGGTAAAGGAAGCCTGCTGCTGAAGTGCGCTACAGCTTGGGGGCAGCTTTGCATTGGTGAAAGTTCTCGGAGCTCCTTCCTCTCTCGTCTATTTGCGGTTGATTGACCTTGCATGGGGAGCTTGGGTGGTCACATGGTGGATGTGGGTCAATTGTTGCTGGAGCCCACTTAAAATGGGATTGTATTTGTTTCCCTTTGTTGTTGTTTAAGGTTAAAGCAAATAGAGCTTTCCTGATAAAGAAGTGAAGAAAAAAAGCCACTTTTAGTAGAACTACAAGCAAAACATTCTTTTTGTATAGAGTAAGCCCATCAGGGGTGCCTGTGTCCATCCTATCAGGAGTGCCCGTCTCAATGCCCTTCCAGAGTGCCCGTCTCAATGCCCTTCCAGAGTGCCCGTCTCAATGCCCTTCCAGAGTGCCCGGGTCCCCGTCTCCATGCCCTTCCAGAGTGCTTGGGGGCTGCTCTGCATTGGTGAAGGTTTTCGGAGCTCCTTCCTCTCTCGTCTATTTGCGGTTGTTTGACCTTGCAGGGGGAGCTTGGGTGGTCACATGGCGGGTGTGAGTCAATTCTTGTTTTGCTGGAGCCCACTTAATATGGGACTGCATTTGTTTCACTTTATTGTTTAAGGTTAAAGCAAATAGAACTCTCTTGATAAAAGGAAGTGCTCTTCCTCGAAAAAGCCACTTAAAGTAGAACTACAAGCAAAACTTTCTCTATGTAGAGAGTAAGGGGGGGGGGGGTTTATAACCTCAGTCAGATATTCATTTGCCATCTGTCCATTTGCCAAGATTTTCCTAAACTTCCTGTCCTGTAGCCAAACTTAGTGAGAAGAAATCCCTGCAGATTGACGAGTGCCCGGGTGCCTGTCTCTGGCCCTTGCAGAGTGCCCGGGTGCCTGTCTCTGGCCCTTGCAGAGTGCCCGGGTGCCTGTCTCTGGCCCTTGCAGAGTGCCCGGGTGCCTGTCTCTGGCCCTTGCAGAGTGCCCGGGTGCCTGTCTCTGGCCCTTGCAGAGTGCCCGGGTGCCTGTCTCTGGCCCTTGCAGAGTGCCCGGGTGCCTGTCTCTGGCCCTTGCAGAGTGCCCGGGTGCCTGTCTCTGGCCCTTGCAGAGTGCCCGGGTGCCTGTCTCTGGCCCTTGCAGAGTGCCCGGGTGCCTGTCTCTGGCCCTTGCAGAGTGCCCGGGTGCCTGTCTCTGGCCCTTGCAGAGTGCCCGGGTGCCTGTCTCTGGCCCTTGCAGAGTGCCCGGGTGCCTGTCTCTGGCCCTTGCAGAGTGCCCGGGTGCCTGTCTCTGGCCCTTGCAGAGTGCCCGGGTGCCTGTCTCTGGCCCTTGCAGAGTGCCCGGGTGCCCGTCTCTGGCCCTTGCAGGGTGCCCGTCTCTGGCCCTTGCAGGGTGCCCGTCTCTGGCCCTTGCAGGGTGCCCGTCTCTGGCCCTTGCAGGGTGCCCGTCTCTGGCCCTTGCAGGGTGCCCGTCTCTGGCCCTTGCAGAGTGCCCGTCTCTGGCCCTTGCAGAGTGCCCGTCTCTGGCCCTTGCAGAGTGCCCGTCTCTGGCCCTTGCAGAGTGCCCGTCTCGGGCCCTTGCAGAGTGCCCGGGTGCCTGTCTCGGGCCCTTGCAGAGTGCCCGGGTGCCTGTCCCCTGCCAGAAGGGCCCGGGTGCCTGCTACTATCACACCTATATATGGCTAGGTGTCTATATACATATAATTATGTGTGTATATATACCACTATACACAAGTTCAGATGTTTTGCCTGCCTCAAAAGAACCCAAAAAAATGCCAAAAAACGCTAGCTTTAAAAAAATGCCCAGGTGTGTTTTTGCTGGCATTTTTTGGGGGGTTTGGGAGGCAGGCAAAACATCAGAACTTGTGTATAGTGGTATATATACACACATAATTATATGCATATAGACACCTAGCCATATATAGGTGTGATAGTAGCAGAAATATATTACTGTAAATGATTTCATTAGCGCAAGCATTTATTTCTGCTACTAACACACCTATATATGTCTAGGGGTATATATACAGACATATATGTGTATATATACCCCCTATACACATGTTCAGATGTCATGTCTGACATCAAACATGTCCTCAAAAAAGCACTGCCCCTGCAGCATAAAAAATGTTTGGCTGGTGAGAAGCCATATTCCAGTTCCGAAGCAACTCAGAGAAATGATCATTTCTCTATAGCGGTCACCCTGCTATGGAAGGGTTTTGTCACCCTTCCATAGCAGTCACTGTCAGTTAACCCTACACTACACTACGGTCCCCTTACACTTAACACTTTCCCTACAGAAACTACATTTTTGAAGCTAACTTAAGTGTAAAGGAGCACTCGAACTACACTAGATATCCCTTTCCTCACACTAATAGCTAAATGACACTTTTAAAGTAAAATTAACAGAACTGCTTCCACTCTCTTCCATGTCCAGTATAACAATGCTAGGAATATGGCGGGGGCGATCTTATATACTGGGGGGCGTATTCACTAATGATTGGTCTAGGGACCCCCTAGTCACTCCAATCACATTCCTAGCATTCTCCTGCCCCCTCAATTGGCTTTTGCTAATGGTTCTGGTCCAATAACGGGCTTTTAAAGCCCACTTCCTGAAGCATTGCATTTTGGTCGGTTCTGGTTGCCGAATTCCAAACTTTTTGGGCAAAAAGTTCTAAATTCGGCCGAACCTCGAACACCCAATGTTCGGGCCGAACTGATGGTCGACCCGAACCGTTCGATCATCCCTACTGGAGACTGCTGATTCTCTTGAAAAACTAAAACTTGCTATAGATGGATCACAATTCAAGCAGTTCAGCAGGGACTGGGCTGCATTTTCAGTTAATCTATGGCTGTTCTATTCCAGAAATGTAGATCTAATGATAAGACTTCTCTCGAGCCAGCTTGTTGTTCCTTTCAAGTGATGATCAGTGTATTCTGACAGCGGAGGAGTCTCCCCGCTGTAAAATACATTTACAAAATTGGAAGGACTTCTCTTTCCAACTTGCTTGTGTGGATGGGGAAATCTGTTCAGTTAAACAGTTCCATGTATGGCCAGCCTTAAAGTAACAAAACTCTGACATGTATTCAGAAAGAGTTGTAACTTCCTTAAGCTGGCCATACATGGATTAAAATGTGGCTGGTTCAGCAGGGCCCAGCTGAATTTTGATCCATGTGTGGCCAATATGGTTTACAGAAGTCAGTATATTCCCGCTCGATCAGTGCAGTAGGCTGCAGAGCTGATCTGTATATTTTGACAGCAGGGGAGTCTCCTCGCTGTCAGAATACAATGCCACAGCAGGGAAGCCAGATTTATTATAACAACCATGCAGCAAGCATTGTAGGTTCAAGGCGAAAGTCTTTCTCATGACGTGGTTTACATTTTGTATTTTTAACCCAAATCTCATATTTCATTATCTCTGAAAACATAGGCATGATGCTGTTGTAAATTTTATCTTTTCCATTAATAGGTGGAAGCAATGAACAGCAAAATGGGAAGCCATGAACACTCCAAGCAAGATGAAATCCCTTTCCTGCTCCTGCGGCATTGGCGGATGGTGGGTATCAATGTAACTCATGGCTTGGGTTAGCCTCTCAATTTTGTGGACCGAAAAATATTTAATGTTTTGTTATGCTGAGTAAGGAAGGAGATGAACTGAGTTATGAGCTTTCATTCTAACTCGTTGCTTGAGTTTAGCCACTCAGTTTTGTGGACCCAAAGCTTAACATACTTTTATTATGCCATTAATTCCCCTTTGTTGCTCACTTATATGCCCACCCTGGAGCAGTGTAGAATGCATTGCAAATGATTTCCCCTTTCACATATGCTCTTTGTGGTCCCAACAAAGCAGAGTTCATAGGCAATGCATATAGTGATTGGCTGCTTTACTAGAGCCGTGTTTCATTCATCTGAAATGCAAATGATATGTTGTGTAATCAAGCCCTCTCTAGCATTGTTTGTATACAATGCCAGTAATTCCCCTTCCCTGCTGATTTATGCCCAGCCTCTTTCTAAATCTCTTTGCGGATCAGAATGAGCAGCATGGTTGGGCTCTGGCAAGACTTTGCTGTTTGGGTTAGTTTGGTAAATTGGTAAGCATACAATTTAGTCGTTGGAATATGCAACCTATGTTTTTTATATTTAGAGGAAAATCTAGGAGGATCATGGGATATAAGGAAAGGGTACACACTTTTTTTTTTCCTGCAATAATATGTGCATTTTACGATTTTTTTTTCCCACCCTCAAGGGTAAACTTCGCTTTTAATTGTATGTGCGTCCCTTTGGTCTGCACTTGAAACCCCCTGTGTCAAGAAGGTTGACCACCACTGCCTTAAATAATGCTCTTAAAAAGCTGGGGGTCTATTGGATTCAAGCTTCTGGTCCATGTGGTCTTTTCCTCCATTCAGCTCTTTAATAGGTTTCTGCAGTTCATCCATGGACCTCCTATGGTTGGAAGTGGTGTGTGTAAGGACTTAGAAGCATTGAACCAAATTTTGCACTTAGCTCTCCTTTGTTTTCATCCAGCATCGGGTATAATTAACCCTTTACACTTTCCCCAATCATCTTTCACGACTGCACCTGGAGAGAGAGTTGCTCCACCCAAATTCCCAGGAAACACTATAGCAAGCCTTTACGTTCTACCCCTTCCACCATGCCCTCGGTTATGATGTTTCCTCCACTATGGAGGCACTGCAGGCAACTGTTGTAGTGGGGGCTATGCTCTCACTGGAGGGGGTGGGGGGGAAGAGTGGTGGCCTTACACAGGGTTGTTTCTGATTTTCTGACCATCCCAGCACCCCCTCCTGTTGGATGATGGGGTTGTTGCAGTGCCTTTTTTCCTCCACCAGCCCAGGGGAGCAGTGGCCAGCCGGGTTGTCTGTGCCTGTGTGCCTGAAGCTGTGTGAAGTTATGTGAGCTGGTGTCATGCAGCCCAGGACTTACAAGGTGGTTGCTGCAGTGCAGGGAAGCCGCTATAGTGGTGGAGGCTTGCCACATGTGAGCTCCAGGTCCTAGTCACTCCGCATTCTCAGTTTTCCGCTGCACTGTGCAACATGGAGAAAGCAGAAACTGCTGGCTGCTACAGCGTAAGCAGGTGCCTCATCTCATGCACTAGCCAGGCCCAGGTAAGCGGGGTACAGTGGTGCCTTTCGGTTATCCTTACTATTGAGCTTTTTTGTGTGTGAAATTGTGCCTTCCTCTCTGGGTGTTAGGGTAAAGGAAGCCTGCTGCTTAAGTGCGCTACAGCTTGGGGGTTGCTCTGCATTGGTGAAGGTTCTTGGAGTTCCTTCCTCTCCTCTGTTTGCGGTTGTTTGACCTTGCATGGGGAGCTTGGGTGGTCACATGGTGGGTGTGGGCCAATTCTTGCTGGAGCCCACTTAAAATGGGATTTTATTTGTTTCCCTGTGTTATTGTTTAAGGTTAAAACAAATAGAGCTTACCTGATTAAAAGGAAGTGCCCTTCCTGGAAAAAGCCACTTAAAGTATAACTACAAGTAAAACTTTCTTTTTGTATAGAGTAAGGGGGGGGGGGTTATATCCTCAGTCAGATATTTTTTCACCATTTTTCCCATTGCTGATGTTTTCCTTCACTTCGTCTCCCATAGCCAAACAGGAAGTTAGAAGAAATCCCTGCAGATTGAGGGATTTCCTTGGGAACCGCCAGGTCACCAGAACTAGTGTCCCCATTGGAATATTTCCCCTCTATTTCTTTTATGGGGACAACCCAAACTTTGGGATTTTTTTACTTTCACTGATACCACCTGTCTCCAGCCCATCAGAGTGCCCGGGTGCCTGTCTCCAGCCAAGAGCATGTAACTATTTTAAGCAAATAAAATGCATGTAAAAAGGCAATTTTTTTAAAGTTTGAAATAATGCTATGTTAATAGGAGCATCTAACAATATAAAGTACATGTTACATTCCACTTTGGCTCCAAAAGTGGAAATATGCTTTAAGGACTGCTTTACAAATGTTTTGTCTCTAACCCTATACCTCTCTCTTTTTTAGCTCCTGCCTTCATTTCAACGAGTCTGCCTAACTGGACTAGCAGTGCTTGTCAGCAAGGTCGAGGTGAACTGCAATCAACGCAAAGATGTCATCTTCATCAATTTGCCTGACTTGCTTCGCAATTTTGTTCTGTAATGTGCATGAAGATGTAGCCCCTTTCTGATGACTTGAAGGACTGTCCTCTACCATTCTTTATAACATGGTGTCATTGAATATAGCTAAAAAATAAATGTTGACCTGATTTTTAAACCTTAGTTATGTCTTCCCATTTTTTTCTCGGTGTTTCTAACCTGGATGGTAGTATTAAGATGCATGCACTTTGAATTCAGATACCATTTAATCCATCAGAATAAAGCAGCCCATACATGATTTATTTTATTCGTTTTGATCAACTCTTCCCACACACTTAATGTGGATGGGGAAATCACTCCTGCTGAGGTATTGTATTCTGATGGTGGGGAAAGTTCCCTGCTGTCAGAATACACTGATCAGCACTGCCGGATGTCACTTCAGTGTTGATCGTGCAGACTTTTTCAAATAGGCTATTGTACAACCAGCCCGCCCTTACATGGGTCGACACTTGGCTGGTTCCTGCTGAACCAGGGCCGGATCCAGGGTGGGGGGGGGGCACAACTGGGCAATTGCCCCTCAAAAAAGTATTACTCCCAGTACCAAGTCCAAACTGAGCGGAGCCGACACCTTCCTCTTCCGCCGCATGCCTAGTGGGTGTTGGCTTCACCCACCTCCTCCCTTAAGCGTCTCAAGGCTCCAGCACTGTGAAAGATGAAAACATCTGTGTGATGCTGGCTGCCTCCTTATTAGTCTCTATTCCTCTTCCATGGGAGCCCCCCACCAAAGCACCAAAGTATTACCTATAATAGTGTGTACAATATTACATGTCTAATATCACAGAATACAGTCAGGTATGGATGCCATTAGTTATGAAAAAAAAGTGCTGCCCTTTTAGTATTGACATTATTGTCTAGTTCAATCTTAACCACTTAAGGACCAGGTCTATTTCTGACACTTGTTTACAAGTTAAAATCAATATTTTTTGCTAGAAAATTATTTAGAACCCTCAAAACATTATATTTGTTTGTTTTTTTTTAGCAGAGACCCTAGAGAATAAAATGGAGATCGTTGCAATATTTGTCACACCGTATTTGCACAGCGGTCTTACAAATACAATTTGTTTGGAAAAAATACACTTATGTGAATAAAAAAATATGAAAACAGTAGTTGGCCCAATTTTTTTCTCTAATGTGAAAGAGAATGTTACACCAAGTAAATTGATACCTAACATGTCATGCTTCAAAATTGCACACGCTCGTGGAATGGTAACAAACTTTGGTACTTAAATGTCCATAGGCGTTGCTTTAAACATTTCTACAGGTTACCAGTTTAGGGTTTCAGAGGAGGTCTAGTGCTAGAATTATTGCTCTCGCTTGAACAATCGTGACGATACCTCACGTGTGGTTTGAAAACCATATAAATATGTGGGCGCGACTTGTGTATGTGTTCGCATTTGCGCGCAAGCACAGAAGGACGAGGTGCTTTTTTTTTTTTCTTTTTCTTATTTTTTCTTCTTGTATTTTTTACACTGTCCCTTTAAAAACGTTTTTCTCTCCCCGTCTTCCAGGACGGCCCAACAGTGAGAGATGAGAGGCTCCTCCTACCGGAAACACAATCAAGTAAGATTAGTTAAAAGGCCCCACCCTTCCCTCAGGCCCTCAGTTTAGATTGTGTTTCTTCCTACAAGATACGTGTGTTATTACTAACCTTCAGACTTATGGAGTCAAAAGGTAACCCTGTGAGCCAGGTTCAGCGGAAGGCCACGGGTTCCCCCTGGGGGACCCCATGAGCGGAGCTTTACCTGCTGCCCCATCCAGGCTTCTCACAGGTCGCCCAATGTGGTGCAAGCCCTCGGTCACCTGCGGGATGTTTCCAGGTCTTGCGATCCGGCGCCAGCAGCTCTCCTCCACCGAAGGTTTTTGAATTTCCCGCCGGACGGGCACTTCAAGCCTCATCTTCAAAACCGGAACTTCCGGTGCAACGTCATACACGCGCGACACGGGAAAGCGAAAGAACGTGGAGGAGATGCCGGAGCCACTTACGAGCGGCAAAGCAGAATCCAAGGCTATTGGAGCTCGGATGTCTGCTGTGGAAATGAAGCCCTCCACGACTCATCCTCCGGGGGAAGGAAGAGGAGAGGCAGATCCAGGTGTCGGCAGCCAAACCCAGGCCTGAGCAGGGTAAGTGCTGAAGTGAACATGTAACCCTTATTGGGTCTATGCATTTTTTAAGACTGCTGGTTACCAACATAAAAAATACCTGGAAGTTGTATAATTTCCTTGAACTTATTGGAACCCACCATGTTCTTTCTATGGTCCTCAAAAGTGGACAAAGGGTCCCCCTGGGTTGCGGGATTTTAGCGGTGATACACTTCCACAAGAAAGTAAAATTTAAATAATTTTACATATTAAAATCGATCTGTAAAAGATCTAGAATGTAGACATATTACAATATATACAGAGAGTGTGTATGGATGTAAAACCAGGACAATAAAGATGATAGTGGTACATATACTCAGTGGCATATGTTTGCTTTGAAGGAAATCCTCCAACCCGACGCGTTTCAGGCACGCAGGCCTTTCTTCAGGGGTCTGGATGCGGAGAGATTTTGATTTCCTACATAACATAGCAGATAGTAGTTTTGTTAGTTACACAGGTTGTGGTATGTTAAATATATGTTCATATACAGATATAACAGAGTAGTTAATCATTACATGTGTGAATATCATTTGATGTACAGAAATGCATACCAGTAGAGTGATCCGAATGTGACAAGAGACTCACAGCTGATAAAAGCAGAGAAGGGAGAGGTCCGCTGCATAGGGTGCCGACAGTGCTCCAAGAGGGGTCCTAGGGGTACCGATCCTCCCACATGTGGTCCCAGCGAGGATACCCAGTGGAAGGTCACAATGGCGTCTGTGTTGGCATATATAGGGGGATATGTAGAGCAGTTACTTTATTTGGAAATATCCTGCGAGTTATAGGTGAAATATATACTATGGTAAGAGAGGAGGTATACCTTGTGGAAACATTAGTACGTCTATGGAGGCGAGATCCTGTATTAAGCGGGTCCGAGTGCAGGAGAGTATGTTTCCAACCGGAATCACCTTCCTGCAATGTATATATCCTTATATGAGAGCTGGTCTAGGGGTAACATAATTTTAAGTTGTAGGATCTGTGTTACATCGTACCTTGGTATGTCAGTGGGTGAATGATGGTGTGATCGGGTCCTCCAAAAAGAAGCGTTATGGGGGTCCAGTGTTCCCCCAAATAAACAAGATGTGTGTAGGGATAGGGTGGTTAAGGATAGGTACTGAAATAGGAACATATGTTGTTATATATCACTGTTAATCATGTCTTCATCTATATATGGAGTTAATTGGTGCGGATATACCTCAGGAGTAGAGATTCAAGCGTATCCAATTCTTGAATTGAGTAGTTGAATCATACACCTGGAAAAATAGCATAGTGTGTATGAAATCATAGTGTAATGTAATCATTGTCTAAACAGAGGAGGGTATAAAAATGGGGAAAAGTACCTGGAGTAGCTGGACCTAGATAGTAGGAGCTATAAATAGGGTGCAGCTTCCTGTTAGGTTCCTAGGATAGCAAATTTCTAATCAGATGCAGTGAAATGATTCAAAAACAGATGGTCCTCATGTCATAATTTATTATAGGAAGGGTGATACTTACTGTATACTATCTTGTATCCTGTCTTCCAGAGTCCTTGAGCGGTCCACAAGAAACCTCTGTCTCTACACCAGCATTGTCAGGGCACGTTGTTCATAGGAAGTGTGGTAATTGCTCAGATAAGTTGCCCAGCTCCCACACTAAGGCCTTTTGCTATAAATGCCTTTATAGAATGACAGCAATGGAAACTTCAGGAATGATGAAAGACTTTATTAAGACAATGCAGGAGGAAATGCTGTCCACTATGATGACAGTTACAGTTGTGTTCAAAATTATTCAACCCCCAATGCTGTAAAGGGTTTTAGGGAATTTAGTATACATTTGTAATTGTATTCAGAATGAAATCCTGCAAGGACTTCTTAAAGAACCATATGCAACTAAAATGACATCAATTGGTTCTGTAATACAGTAGTAAATGTTTATTTTGTGAATTTTTCATTGACACAATTATTCAACCCCTTAAAGACTACCACTCTGAAGAACAGAGGTTCATTGAAGTGTTTGAAGTGTTTTCAATCAGGTATTGAAAACACCTGTGGATGTCAGGGAGCAGCAATAAAGCCTAATAAGCACCAATTAGGCAGCTTTAAAATGACTGTGATACTCAGCTCCTTCTAGACATTTACTGGTGTGGTTACAAACATGGTGAAGTCAAAAGAATGGTCCAGGAAGACATGAGAAGAGGTGATTACTCTTCACAGGAAGGGCAATGGCTATAAGAAGATTGCAAAGATGTTAAACATACCAAGAGACACCATAGGAAGCATCATTCGCAAATTCAAGGCAAAGGGCACTGTTGAAACGCTACCTGGTCGTGGCAGAAAGAAGATGCTGACTTTGACTGCTGTGCACTACCTAAAGCGTAGAGTGGAGAAAAGTCCCCGTGTGACTGCTGAGGAACTGAGAGAAGATTTGTCAGATGTGGGTACTAAAGTTTCCCCTCAGACAATACGGCGCACACTGCATAATGAAGGCCTCCATGCCAGAACTCCCAGGCGCACCCCCCTTGCTGTCTCCAAAGAATAAGAGTCGACTGCAGTATCCCAAAAGTCATGTGGACAAACCACAGAAGTTTTGGGATAGTGTTCTGTGGACTGATGAAACAAAATTATAACTGTTTGGGCCCATGGATCAACGCTATGTTTGGAGGAGGAAGAACAAGGCCTATGAAGAAAAGAACACCTTGCCTACTGTGAAGCATGGCGTGGGGTCAATCATGCTTTTGGGCTGTTTTGCTTCTGCAGGTACAGGGAAGCTTCAGCATGTGCAAGGTACCATGAATTCTCTTCAGTACCAGGAGATATTGGATGACAATGTGATGCAGTCCGTCACAAACCTGAGGCTTGGGAGACGTTGGACCTTTCAACAGGACAATGATCCCAAGCAGGAGTTACAGACCACTTAGAGAGACGCAGCCACCTCCCCCCCAAAAGGGAAAGGGAAGGAATAGATGGGAAGAAAAGAAGAAAAAAGAGCATGTAAAAACAGGGCAGAATAGAAGGGATCGATCGGATGAGAGGAACCAGAGAAGGTCAAGGTCCAGATCTCCGCTTAAAGGACAGGTGGACTACACAGGATATTATTCCGAATCACCCTATACACCGCAAGGACCCGGGTATTCTATGCCAAATAGATATGAGTCATTAGACTACGAGGACTCGGATGAAGATGAAAGATATCCACAAACAAGAGGCCCGCCGCAAACCCCTATCAGCTCCAAACCACGGGGTTTTTTAGACCAGGGACCAGGGAAAGCCAAAAGAAAAAAAACAGTAGAGGCTGCAGGGGGGGCAGCGCACGGAAAAAAGAAAAAGTAGATACCCCTGAAATTTTCAATTTGAGTGGAGTGGTTCTGACAGAAACAGAAAAACGAACCCTTAATAAAGGGCTGAAGTATGCCCCAAAGAAGCCACTCAATAAGTTCCAGACGTTTGTGGACGTGCATAAATTTATACGCAAACTTAACGTCAAGCGACACTTTTTATGCAACGCCAAGGAGAGGAATTACGTGTCATACAATCAGACCGCATATATACCTACCAATCTCAGGAATGCCTCCCTGTTCAACCCGGGAGGAAAATCCAGTGATCATGTCAAAATTTTCAAGGAAGTCATCCTGGGAGAACTAGAGGAGAAAAATACAAAATTAAAATCCCAAAGAGATTTATCTACAGGGATTAAATCTATATGCGACAACAAAGATCTGATTGTTCGTCCGGCCGACAAGGGGGGGGGGGGGACGGTACTCCTCAAGAGGGAAGACTACCTTGAGGAGATGGATAACCTCCTATCGGACCGGGACACATATCAAATCCTCCATAACGATCCCACTGGAACATACAAGAGGAAACTTGATAAGATTGTGAGAAGAGGTTTTGAAGATGGCATCATCAGTGAGAAAGAGAAACAATTTCTGGTTCCACTGGCTCCACGCATACCAATCATTTATTACCTCCCGAAAGTCCACAAGAATTCGATTAAACCGCTAGGGAGGCCTATAGTGAGCGGAATAGACTCCGTAACATCCAGAATAGGCAAATATGTGGACTTCTTCCTGCAACCTTTGGTCAGAGATACCCCGGCCTACTTGAAGGACACCTCCCAGTGTATACAGGAGATAACCAACTTAGAAGTGGATGGTGATGTTCTATTAGTCACCGCGGACGTCACGTCCTTATACACGGTCATTCCTCATGACCTGGGGTATGAGGCGGTCAGTGTGTTTCTAGACCAGGCCCATGAGATTTCACTCCAGCAGAGGCAATTCATTCTTGAATTATTAACATTCGGCATGGAACACAACTACTTCTATTTTGGGAACAAGTTCTTCCTTCAAAAGAAAGGCGTGGCGATGGGGGCTAAATTTACCCCCAGCCTCGCCAATCTGTTTATGGCACTTTGGGAGGATAGGAACATCTTCTCTGACAGGATACAGGAATTGCTATTCTGGCGGCGTTACATAGATGATGCCATCTTCATCTGGAGAGGAAATGAGGAGAGTTTACATCAATTTATGGTAAACCTTAACCGTAACAGTTGGGGTATTAGGTTCACCTATTCCTGGAGTACGGAGGCAGTACACTATCTTGATCTGATCATCTTAAGAAGAGGGAATAGATTTGTAACAAGTGCTTACCATAAGCCCACTGATAAAAACGGGTTTATCTCCCTTGATAGCTGCCATCATCCAGCATGGCTAAAGTCCATCCCCAGAGGGCAATTCAGGCGGATACGAAGAAATTGCACGGAACGCTCCGACTACTGTACACAAGCGGGGATCTTGAAACAGCGCTTTATAGAGAAGGGATATCGGAAAACCCTAGAGAGTGAGATGAAGGATTTGGAAGATTGCAAACAAGAACTGGTTATTCAACGTAGCGAAGAAGTAGTCAAGAAAAGTTTCGACTTCGCCTTCGTTACACAGTTCTCCAGCAACTATAGGTGGATGAACCATGTTTTTCGTAAACATTGGAACATACTAAGGCAGGACAAGATCCTGGGCCCAGTCCTTCCGACAGGACCACAGATGATCTTCAGAAGAGCTAAAAACCTGAAAGAAACAATAGCCCGGACACCTGTAGAACCACCTCCGATTCCTAAGTTTTTCCCCAACCTGAAGGGATATTTTCCCTGCAGGAGCTGCAATCTATGTAGAAGTGCCAAAACCAAGAGAACCAATTCCTTCGTGTCAACCGTCACTGGAGAAAGTTTCCCCATAAAAGACTTTATCACCTGCCACACCAAAGGGGTCATATACCTCGTGACATGCAGTTGTAAGAAACAGTATGTAGGCAGGACCATTAGAACAGCCAATATCCGTGTCTGTGAACATCTGGCAAACATCCGGAAAGGCTTCCCAGGTCATAGCTTATCTAAGCATTGTGCCACACATCACCACAAAAACCATCAAGATTTGGAGGTGATAGTAATAGAAAAATACACCCCCCACTGGCGAGGAAGCAATTTGAAGAGGACCATATCCAGAAGGGAAACCTTCTGGATATATCAGCTAAAGAGCTCCCGCCCCTTAGAACATAATGTAGATCTGGATATTAATGCATTTATCAACAATAGCTGAACACGTACCAGATCGATTAGAATAGTCGCTCATAACATCTTCCCCACCTTACATTGGGACATTCCATTCGATTAATCGGATGAATTGGTCCCAATTGGCTTTCATATTTTCTTAGAGCTTTTATCCATTGCCTATTAAGCTTAAGATATAATACAAGGCAATTTTTATATTGGTATATTGTTTTATTGTTTTATGATTTTAATTGGTGTATGTTACTTAATTAGCAGAGTATGTTCCACCGCTGTATTGCAAAACAGCGGAATGGAATATCGTGCTTTAGATTACCTTTTTTATGTATACATTCAGTTTCTTAAGACCCAGCTTCCGGTCACTGCAAGTCCTATTCAGCCTACAATTCAGCTGTTGATAGGCTCAGGAGAACGGTGACATCCCCGGCCTTTAACCCGGATGTTTACCTTCTTCAAAGACAGGAAGTCTCCTAGGCAGACCCGAGTGTGAAGTCACTTCCTGTGTGCACTGGGGAAGACTGACATCCCCGGCCTTTGACCCGGATGTTTATCCCCTTCAGAGACAGGAAGTCTCCTAGGCAGACCCGGATGTGAG
This sequence comes from Pelophylax lessonae, assembly GCF_965119305.1. Classification (NCBI taxonomy): domain Eukaryota; kingdom Metazoa; phylum Chordata; class Amphibia; order Anura; family Ranidae; genus Pelophylax; species Pelophylax lessonae. The sequence goes on along the minus strand of NC_138776.1, from coordinate 189,179,591 downwards.
GTCACTTCCTGTGTGCACTGGGAAAGACATACATTGCAGACACCGGAAGTTCGGCGTACATCAGGATATTTAAGGGCGGATGATGGCAGTGCTGGCTTACTCCTATTTCCGTAGACGACTGTTTAGTGGAAACGCGTCACAGAGGAGCGCCGCATCGTCATTGAAAGTTACCGAGGACCGCACTGCAGGCGGCCACGGCCTCTCCAATATTGGTATCGGTTTCCTGTGTCCATTAGTTAACATCTAACTGTAAGTGCACTGGATACTTTTGTTTTAATAAATTGTCAAAGGTACTGCGCTATGGTCTGATTCTGTTTCTGTGAGATACACGTGGAAGCCCTCACCTGTGCGGAGAGTAACACCCAGAACAAGAGTGGACCGGGATTGGGTTGAGACACCGAAAGATCAGTGAGACAGTCGCCTTTTGGTTTGAGCGATCCGGTAAGAGGCCACACTTACTATCTGATTATTTCACGGTGACCTCCCTGAATTCCCAAGACACTACTGGGCTGATTATCCGTCCTTAACCTCTTTTCTCTATGGTAAGGGGCTAATCCCCACAAAGGTGGTGGAACCCATCTGCACCCCACGGATCTAGAGGAACCCACAGAGTGGATTTTACTTTAGCCTGTGAGGGGACGATTGGGACTTTATGCACTTTTATATGTATATGGACTATACACTGAGGTGGCAACCATTGAAATATTGGACACTTTTTCTTTGAATTACTTGTGCACTTTGTTGGTTTATGTTGGTATCACATTATCCATTTATCATCACCTATTCACCATAACACACCCAAGTATATGCACCAGGGTGCATAGTATTTACTGTACACCCGTTCAAGTGCACATCAATTTTGGAAACACATCACAGGTATATGGGGGACACTCATTATAGTGTCACACCTTTTCCTGATTTGTGACACTAGTGAATTTTAGCGCACCTGATTTCTTTTCTACACAATTTTATCACCATTTGGTTCGAAGGTTGCAGCTATTCACACTATTGATCCTGCGCACTTATTTAATTTTATACACAATGATCCCAAGCATACCTCCAAGTCCACTAGAGCATGGTTGCAGATTAAAGGCTGGAACATTTTGGAGTGGCCATCACAGTCATCAAACTTAAATCCGATTGAGAACCTCTGGTGGGACTTAAAAGAAAGCAGTTGCAGTGCACAAGCCTAAGAATGTGCCTGAACTGGAGGATTTTGCCCATGACGAATGGGCGAAGATACCCACAGATCGCTGCAAGACACTTGTGTCAAGCTATGCTTCACATTTAAAAGCTGTTATAACTGTAAAAGGATGTTGTACTAAGTACTAAGATTGAATGTCACTTGGGGGTTGAATAAAACTGATAATGACGTGAGCACAGAAAAGACATTTGTGGTTATTTCATTATAAATGTTGTTTGTCTGACCTACACGTGCCTCTTTGATTTAATTGTAAGCAGGATGACTGAATGTAAAGAGCAAAGGTGACCAGCGCTATGGAGTATGAGGTAGAACAGTGAAGAGTGGGTAAATAGGTGTAAGCAGCCAACAACCAAACCCCGAAGGGTTAAGAATAAAGTGAATGTGCAGAGGGGTTGAGACGGCGCTACCTAAAAATTAATAAAGTGCTGATAAAGGTGCAATAATGTGCAGAGAAACCCCTTTAAAAAGGGGGTGATACCAATTAATCTAAAATATAAATATTAATTTAAATTCTCAAAGGGTTAAAAATCACACAATTCCGTGTCGGTAAAACAACCGATGTAATCTGTCAATGTATGGTGAATTTTATCTGCAAATAATAATTGTGCCACAAGTGAACAAGTGTTATAGTGGGTTTATTCCAATAAAGTGATACAGTGCACTGCTGATTAAAACAAATGGATGCAAATCCCTGGTAGTGAAGTGGTGAAAATATATAAACAAATAAAATCCTGGAGTGATATATTCCTCAGAGGTGATAGTGCTGTTTTACCCTCAGTGACCACTAGGTGTAGTATATACGACCTGATCCAATAGAGTGGTCCACAGAGGTAGATCCTGGGGTTCCTCTCTTGATCCAGCAAGGCACCAGCTGGTGATCTCACAAAAAGAAAGGAGAGGGGAGCCCCATAAAGTAGTATATAACAATGTGCCAATACAGATAGTAATATCGACTCATGGTGAAGCTGCCTCGGATCAGTGTAGAGCAACGCCGGGAGGCTTCCGCGTTCCACGGCTGCAAAGTGCGAGACCGGAAGTGACGCAATGACTCAATGGACCCGCCCTACGCTCCAGCAGACGTCCTCTGACGAAACGCGTAGGGCGGGTCCATTGCGTCATTGCGTCACTTCCGGTCTCGCACTTTGCAGCCGTGGAACGTGGAAGCCTCCCAGCGTTGCTCTACACTGATCCGAGGCAGCTTCACCGTGAGTCGATATTACTATCTGTATTGGCACATTGTTATATACTACTTTATGGGGCTCCCCTCTCCTTTCTTTTTGTGAGATCACCAGCTGGTGCCTTGCTGGATCAAGAGAGGAACCCCAGGATCTACCTCTGTGGACCACTCTATTGGATCAGGTCGTATATACTACACCTAGTGGTCACTGAGGGTAAAACAGCACTATCACCTCTGAGGAATATATCACTCCAGGATTTTATTTTTTTATATATTTTCACCACTTCACTACCAGGGATTTGCATCCATATGTTTTAATCAGCAGTGCACTGTATCACTTTATTGGAATAAACCCACTATAACACTTGTTCACTTGTGGCACAATTATTATTTGCAGATAAAATTCACCATACATTGACAGATTACATCGGTTGTTTTACCGACACGGAATTGTGTGATTTTTAACCCTTTGAGAATTTAAATTAATATTTATATTTTAGATTAATTGGTATCACCCCCTTTTTAAAGGGGTTTCTCTGCACATTATTGCACCTTTATCGGCACTTTATTAATTTTTAGGTAGCGCCGTCTCAACCCCTCTGCACATTCACTTTAGGATGACTGAATGATCAAAATCAATGTCAAACTGGCCAAAACAATCAATTTCAGTGGGGGTTGAATAATTTTGAACACAACTGTATACTATCTTGTATCCTGTCTTCCAGAGTCCTTGAGCGGTCCACAAGAAACCTCTGTCTCTACACCAGCATTGTCAGGGCACGTTGTTCATAGGAAGTGTGGTAATTGCTCAGATAAGTTGCCTAGCTCCCACACTAAGGCCTTTTGCTATAAATGCCTTTATAGAATGACAGCAATGGAAACTTCAGGAATGATGAAAGACTTTTAAGACAATGCAGGAGGAAATGCTGTCCACTATGATGACAGTTAGGTCCACTCTAGGAGCTAATAGAGTGGACCCTATAGATCCCTCTTCAATGGAAGGGACTTCTTCTAAAGGAAGAGCTCTATCAAGAGCGGGACAGTCCGGTATTACTCCAAACTACAGAAAACCTTCCCCCAACTAGAGTCAGGACAGAAGGTTTATCTCCAGAGGAGAGCCGCTCAGATTCCCCATCCTGCTCAGATGCTGAAGGGAATAAGGACTCAGATGCCCCAGACGAGGCAGAGTCAGCAAAAAACCTTTTTGGGTTAGAAAATATGCAGGTTCTCCTTCAGGCCATCTATGCCTCAGAAGAGATACCTGGTTTGCCTAGAGAAACCACGGCACAGGATAAACTCTACAAAGGGACAGGGAAGAGTCCCTCTAGAGTTTTTCATGTTCACCATTCACTGAAGACTTTGATTCTTCAGCAATGGCAATTACCTGAGAACAGGTTAAATGGAGCTCTGCTGGAAGAGGAGATTCCCCTTTAAGGAGGAGGATACAAGCAAATTCCTAAAAATACCAAAACTGGATGCTCCCCTGGCACAAGTTTCTAGAAAATCAGATCTCTCCTTTCTAGATGCTGGTAGCATCAAGGATGCCATGAGCCGAAAAGCAGAAACTTACTGGGAAAAGCTTGGGATGCCAATGCAGCTACTATGGCTTCAGGTCTAACAGCCTCCTGTGTGGCCAGAAATGCCTTTTCCTGGGTGGATAGACTCAGTAAAAGTCTGTCTCAGACAAAAACCCAAGAAATCCAGGACTCCCTGTCGGTGATAAGTAAGGCATTGGCCTACCTGGCAGACGCCGCACTAGAATCAGAAGCATCTGCCAAAACAGGAGCTCTCCTGAACTCAGCCAGAAGAGCTATTTGGCTTAAGGAGTGGGAAGGTAACCTCACATCCAAGACCAAGCTTTGTGGTCTTCCATTTGAGGGGACCCTTTTGTTTGGTTCAAGTTTGGACGATGTCCTTTCCAGATCTTCAGAAAAAGGGAAGAAATTTCCCGCAAAACTTAGAGAGGCTAACAGGAATTTTTTCGTGGCCCCAGGGATAATAAACAACAAAGAAGGAAAAGGGAACCTTCAAAGAGCTGGAATTTTCGGAAGGAAAGATCAAGAAACAGTGCGTCCGTTCCTTCAACCTCAGCTGTAAAGGATTAAAAATGACTTAAAAGTCAAAGTAGGGGGCAGACTGAGTCAATTTCTTTCCGGCTGGGAAGAGATAAGTCTCCCCATATATCCGCAGCACCATAAAAGAAGGCTACAGACTGGAATTTGCATCAATACCACCTCCCTACAGTAACCCTTACACATATCCCCAAGGGAACTCAAAAAGGGCAAGCCCTACTATTAGAGATTCAGGAACTGGCGGAACAACTGGTAATCATCCCAGTACCAAAGGAACGTTTCTGAGGTTTGCAATAGTGACAGAGAAAGGAACCTCTCACTGGCAGTTCAGGGCACTACCATTTGGATTAACCTCCAGTCCAAGAATCTTTACCAAGATCCTAGCGGAAGCAGCGGCTTGGTTACGCGATCAAGGGATAGCTCTAATCCCTTACCTGGACGACCTGCTGGTTTTTGCAAAAACAGAGGCCCAACTAAAGACAGACACCCAGCAAGAGCAACCTACAAGAGTTAGGATGGCTTCTAAATTGGGAAAATTCGTCCCTGGTGCCAACACAGGTACAATCCTTCCTGGGATTTCAGGTGGACTCGGTGTCACAAACTCTTTCTTCCCAAAGAGAAGAGGGAATTAATAGTTTTGGCAGTATTAGACTTAAAGAATGCTCAATCTTAACCAGGAGAAAAGTATTAAAAGTCTTAGGCCTTTTGTCAGCCAGTATCCCAGCCATTGTGTGGGCACAGCTGCATGCAAGAGAACTACTGTTCTTCCATCTGTCCTCTTGGGACAGAAGAATAGAGTCGCTAGACGAAATAGTTGTCCTCACTCCACAGGTCCAGACCTCCCTGGAATGGTGGACCAATTCAAACAACCTAGCGGAAGGCAGGCCATGGGGTCAGTGGGACCCACTAAGGATTACCACAGATGCCAGTACCAGAGGCTGGGGAGCCCACCTAGAGGGGGCACAAACCCAGGGAATATGGGGCAAAAGAACAGCACAAGCCTCATCCAACTTCAGAGAACTGAAGGCAGTAGGAAAAGCCCTAAAAGCCTTTCGGAAACTCATATGGAACAGAGAGGTTCTGATATTATCAGACAACACCACAACTGTGGCCTATCTGAACCGACGGGGATGGACCAGATCGAGATCTCTCCTTACCCTAACCCAAGACATCTTGGGGAGGACCGAAGGGAGGGTAATCTCACTAGCAGCTGTCCACATCAGGGGAAAGGACAGCCTGCAGGCGGATTTTCTCAGCCGCTACAGGATCAAAGAAGGGGAATGGGAATTGAATCCCAAAGTCTTCCAGTCTGTAGTAGAGAGGTTTGGGCAACCAGAGATAGACCTATTTGCCTCAGCTCTGAACAAGAAGGTGAAGAACTTCTTCTCCCTAACCAGGTCCAAAGAAATGGTAGGGCTGGATGCCTTAGCTCAGCCCTGGAAGTTCAATCTGGCCTACGCCTTTCCACATCTGATGCTAATTCTCTGAGTGCTCCAGAAATTGAGCAGGACGCAGGATCTGAATTTAATTCTGATCGCTCCCTGGTGGCCCAAAAGGCCATGGTTCCCAATCCTGAAAGCCATGTCCATAGCCTGTCCTTGGCATCTCCCAGTCTCCCCAGACCTTCTGTCTCAGGGACCAGTACAGTGTCAGAACCCAGGTTTCTTCCATCTGACGGCCTGGTTACTGAACACCAATTGCTTAGAGCAAAGGGATGCTCAAATACTCTCTTACTGAGCAGAAAAACAGTCACTAGAAAAATGTATTTGAAAGTATGGAAAAAATTCTGTGCCTGGAAGAAGCAAAAGGACTTTGCTGCTACCTCTACTCCCATGATCCTGGAATTTTTGCAAGATGGAGTAGATAAGGGTGTGGTGGTGAACACCCTTAAGGTACAGATAGTGGCTCTTTCAGTTTTTTTGGACTCCAGTCTGGCAAAAGAGCCGTTAAAAGAAAGGGTTACCCCTATTACTAAAGACTAGAGTTGAGCGGACACCTGGATGTCCGTGTTCGGCGGGTTCGGCCGAACTTTAAAAAAAAGTCCGGGTCCGTGTCCTGGACTTTTGCCGAACTTTTCCCGGACACCGAACCCCATTGAAGTCAATGGGGACCCGAACTTTCAGGCACTAAAATGGCTCTAAAACACCAATGGAAAGGGCTAGAGTGCTGCAAATGGCAGCAAAATGTAGTTAAGAGCATGGCGAGTGCTCTGCAAACAAATGTGGATAGGGAAATAACTTAAAACAACAAAAAAAAACAGAAAAATAAAACAATGTTCTTCATCTCTGAAGGACGAGGCCCATATGGAGTAGGAGGGAGGTTGAGGTGGTGGTGGATGTGGCGGTGTCATAGGCGTGCGCACAGGGTGTGCCGGGTGTACCTGGGCACACCCTAATCACCTAGGGCACATAGCATTATCGCTCTGTTTGCCAGTGAGGAGATGGGAAAGATCTCCCTCGGACCTGCTCTGCTCTATTTCTCTTTGCCAGCAGGGAGAGTAATGTATCGGGGCCATGTACATGTAGGCAAAACACATGCATGTGTATTTAAACTTTGGGGTGCACACCCTAATGCAATAGGCTGCGCTCACCTATGGGCGGTGTAGGTGGAAGCGGCGGTGGAGGAGGAAAAGGGCCGGATTAAGAGCATCATGGGCTTGGTGCTGAGGATTTTGAAGGGCCTTAAGGGCCGTGCCTTGGCATGCACCCAGAGGAGGAAGGGTGCAGCCATGCATGCCTAATTCCACATGGGATGCTGTCTCTGAAGCCCATAAACACATCCATGCATTGGCAACTGTCCCTCCTTGTCCGGCCTTCGTGCTGTGTGGGGAGGTTCTGAGGGAGCTGCCTGGGGAATCGAACATAGAAGCCAGACTTCTGTGTTTACAAGTGACAGAAGAGCGGTAACAGTGAATATGGCCAACCCGGGGCCTATATTAAGGTAGGGGCCTGGAGCTGCAGCTCCAATAGCCCCTATGTTAATCTGGCCCTGAGGAGGACGAGGTAGCCAACACTGCTTTTTTTCAGAAATTTTAAATGAGGGTACACCCCAAAAGAGTGAGAGCAAAAATAGAACAATGGCTGGGTAAGGTCGGTATCCATCGCTATTCTGCACAAGGTACGGAAAAGTCCCGTGGGATCCATGCCTGGTTAATTTTAATGAACGTCAGCTTGTCCACATTGACTCTGGACAGGCGGCTGCGCTTGTCTGTGATAACGCCCCCAGCCGTGCTAAATACCCGTTCAGATAATCCACTGGCTGCAGGGCACGCCAGCACCTCCAAGGCGTAAAGGGCAAGCTCAGGCCATGTGCCCAACTTGGAGACCTAGAAGTTGAAGGGGGCAGACCCGTCATTCAGTACGTCTAGGCGTGTGCACACATACTGCTCCACCATGTTGGTGAAATGCTGCCTCCTGCTAAGACGTTCCATATGAGCTGCTGGTGCTGCTGTTGTGGCATGCTGACAAAGCTTTTCCACATTTCGGCCATGCTAACCCTGCCTTCTGAGGTGCTGGTGGTGCCCTGGTTGCGTTGGCAACCTCTTCCTCCTCCTCCTCCTCTGCCTTGGCCTTGTGCTTCCACTGTGGCCCCGCTGTCAGGTGGGAATGCCAGCAGCATCGCGTCTACCAGCGTGCGCTTGTACTCGCGCATCTTGCGATCGCGCTCCAGTGAGTGAATTAAGGACGGTACGTTGTCCTTGTAACAGGGATCCAGCAGCGTGGCCACCCAGTAATCAGCACAAGTTAGAATGTGGGCAACTCGGCGGTCGTTGTGGAGACACTGCAGCATGTAATCGCTCATGTGTGCCAGGCTGCCCAGAGGCAACGAAAGGCTGTCCTCTGTGGGAGGTGTATCGTCTGTGTCCTCTGTATCCCCCCAGCCACGCACCAGTGATGGCCATGAGCTGGCCTGGGTGCCACCCTGCTGTGAACATGGTTCCATCTCCTCCTCCAGCTCCTCCTCCTCATCCTCCAGAACTGTGCCCCTGCTGGACAATTGTGTCCCTGGCGTTTGTGTGTGCAGGAACCCACCCTCGGAGCCCCTTGTGAATGACTGCCCTGAAAGCCTTGGAAATGTTACCTCTTCATCCTCCTCCTCCTCCTCCTCATCCTGTGCCACATCCTCTTCCATTATCGCCCAAATTGTTTTTTCAAGGAGGCATAGAAGTGGGATAGTTAAGCTGACAACGGCGTCATCGGCAATGGCCATGTTGGAGGGGTACTCAAAACAGCGCAACAAGGCACACAGGTCTCGCATGGAGGCCCAGTTATTGGTGGTGAAGTGGTGCTGTTCCGCAGAGCGACTCACGCGTGCGTGCTGCAGCTGAAACTCCACTATGGCCTGCTGCTGCTCGCACAGTCTTTCCAGCATGTGCAAGGTGGAGTTCCACCTTGTGGGCACGTCACATATGAGGCGGTGAGCGGGAAGGCCGAAGTTACGCTGCAGCGCTGACAGGCGAGCAGCAGCAGGGTGAGAACGCCGAAAGTGCGCACAGACGGCCCGCACTTTCTGCAGCAGCTCTGACATATCGGGGTAGTTTTTAAGGAACCTCTGCACCACCAAATTCAGCACATGCGCCAGGCAAGGGATGTGCGTCAAACCGGCTAGGCCCAGAGCTGCTATGAGATTTTGCCCGTTATCGCACACCACCAGGCCGGGCTTGAGGCTTGCTGGCAGCAACCACTCATTTGTCTGCTGTTCCATGCTCCTCCACAACTCCTGCGCGGTGTGTGGTTTTTCCCCCAAACAGGCAAGTTTTAAAACTGCCTGCTGTCGTTTACCTCTGGCCGTGCTGAAGTTGGTGGTGAAGGTGTTACGCTGTCCGGATGAGGTGGCGGTAGAGGATGAGGAAGCGGAGTAGGAGGAGTTAGGAACAGGAAGCAAACTGAAGCGCCCTGCAATCCTCGGTGGTGGAAGGACATGCGCCAAATTGCTATCCGCCTCAGGCCCATCCGCCACTGCATTTACCCAGTATGCCGTTAGGGAGATATAACACCCCTGACCATGCTTACTGGTCCACGTATCGGTAGTTAGGTGTACCTTGCCACAGATTGCGTTGCGCAGTGCACACCTGATTTTTTCCCCCACTTGGTTGTGCAGGAAAGGGATGGCTTCCCTGGAAAAGTAGTGGCGGCTGGGCACGACGTACTGTGGGACAGCCACCGACATAAGGTTTTTAAAACTGTGCGTCTCCACCAGACGGAATGACAGCATTTCAAAGGCCAAGAATTTTGAAATGCTGGCATTCAGGGCCAGGGATCGCGGGTGGGTAGGGGGGTACTTCCTCTTCCTCTCAAGTGTTTGGGAGATGGAAAGCTGAACGCTTCCACGGGACATTGTGGAGATGGTTGGTGACCCAGGTGGTGGTGTTGCTGACAGATCGTCTGTTTGCGGGGTGGCAGGTGCCGGTATCACTACAGATGTGGCTGGAGCAGCCGAGACTGCAGCAGAAGAGGAAGCAGGATGATCCAGAGACGTTTCTTGGTTTTGAAGGTGTCTACTCCACTGCAGCTCGTGCTTTGCACTTAGATGCCTGATCATGCAGGTTGTGCTCAGGTTGAGAAGGTTTATGCCTTGCTTCAGGCTCTGATTGCACAGGGTGCAAACCACTCGTGTCCTGTCATCAGCATATTTTCTAAAGAACTTCCACGCTAGAGAACTCCTTTGAGCTGGCTTTGGTGCGCTCGTTCCCTTGCTCCGTTGGGCAGTAGCAGGCGTAGAGTCTAGGGCACGGCCGCTCCGCTTCTGCACCCTGCTCCCTCTTCTTCTGTGCTGGTTGCTCTGTGCGACCACCGCCTCTTCCTCCAAACTACTCAGGTCACCTGCATGACCTTCATTCCATGTGGGGTCGAGGACCTCATCGTCCTCCACATCATCTTCCACCCAGTCTTCACCCCTGCCCTCCTTGTCGGTCTCCACAATTCTGAGCGCAGCAGCAGTTGGCACCTGCGTTTCGTCATCATCGGAGACGTGCTGCGATGGTCCTTGCATGTACTCATCTTGAGAAATAAGTGGTTGGGCATCGCTGCACTCAATCTCTTCCACTTCTGGGGCAGAGCTAGGTGGATGGCCCTGGGAAATCCTGCTGACAGAGTCCTCAAAAAGAAGAGACTGCTGTATGGCTTGGGGCTCAGACTGCTTGCCTGATTTGCAAGGGGGTGAAGTGAAAGACGGTTGGACATCGGCTGCAGGTGCCAACTCTGACCTTTCTGCAGTAGACTGGGTGGGAGACAATGTGAAGGAACTGGAGGCACTGTCAGCAGCAAACCGATCTACTATCACCTCTACGTGTTCTGGCATCATCACTTCTAGAGGCCTATGATGCCCTACCAAATACTGCTGCAGGTTCTGTCGCCTACTAACACTTGAGGAAGGTGTTTCACTTGTGCGTGTAGCTGGCACAGATCGACCACGTCCTCTCCTTGCAACAGGAGCTCTACCAGCAGCACCACGACCCAGGCCACGGCCCCTATTTGACAGTCTCCTCATATTTCTGTAATTTATGATCTTGCCCTAGAAAGGTGTTTATTGAATAGCGGAACAAAACAACAACAGTATCACACGGGTGTATCTCACAGTCAAATATGCAAACTATGCCGCAATTTAATGTTTTTTACCCCAAAAGGGTGTATATTGAATAGCAGAATAGGAAAAAGGATAAAAAACGGTGTAGCTCACACGTACAAACACAGACTAGGCCCTGATTAAATTTTTTTGTACCCTAAAGTGAGGATGAGGAAGAGGAGTAGGAGGAGTTGGGAACAGGAGGCAAACTGAAGCACCCTGCAATCTTTGGCGGTGGAAGGAGATGCGCCAAACAAATTTAAAAGGTGTATCTCACACGTACCGATACAGACTATGCCGTAATTTAATTTTCTTACACTCAAACAGGGTGTATATTGAATAGCGGAATAGGACAAATTTTACAAAACGGTGTATCTCACACGTACAAACACAATCTAGGCCCCGATTACAATTTTTTGTACCCTAAAGGCAGGATGAGGAGTAGGAGAAGTTTGGAACAGGCAGGAGGCAGACTGAGGCACTCTCAAATCAGCGGCAGTATGAGATGCGCCCCAAAAATTGGAAAGGTGTATCTCACACGTACCGACACAGACTATCCCGCAATTTAATTGTTTATACCCAAAGGTTTTTATTGAATAGCGGAATAGAAAATATAAAAGTGTATGTATCTCACACGTACACAACCAGACAAGGCCCCAATTACTATTTTTTGTACCCCTAAAAGGCAGGATGAGGAGTAGGAGGAGTTTGGAACAGGCAGCACCCTCAAATCTTCAGAAGTATGAGATGAACCCCAAAAATTGGAAAGGTGTATCTCACACGTACCAACACAGACTATCCCGCAATTTAATTGTTTATACCCAAAGGTTTTTATTGAATAGCGGAATAGAAAATATGATCAAAAAAAGTGTATGTATCTCACACGTACACAACCAGACTAGGCCCCAATTACTATTTTTTGTACCCCTAAAGGCAGGATGAGGAGTACGGAACAGGCAGCACCCTCAAATCTTCAGAAGTATGAGATGAACCCCAAAAATTGGAAAGGTGTATCTCACACGTACCAACACAGACTATCCCGCAATTTAATTGTTTATACCCAAGGGTTTTTATTGAATAGCGGAATAGAAAATATGATCTAAAATTGGTGTGATTTATCAATAGCACATGTGAACAGCAGTGTCTTATATCATTCAGCTCTGCTGCAGGCCACAATTTAATTTTTTTAACCCAAGGCTGTATATTGAATAGTGGAATAGAAAAAAGTGTGTGATTTTTGAAACCACTCAATAATAGCACATGTGAACACTGAACACAGCAGTGTATGATCAGAGTCAGCACAGCACAGCTGAACGAAAAACGCTGCACACAGTGACTGATAGAAAAAGACTTTTCTCCCTCCTCCTCAGTGGGCAAAAAAGATTGTGTTCACTGCACCCCACACACAGCAAAATCGATGTGGACAACTGACACCTGCCTATCTCCAGCCTCTCCCTAAAAGGATTGATAAGATCGGTCACTGCAAACCCCCCCCACACAGCAATATCGATTGTAGAACACACTGTCTGACCCTAAAAATCAGCAGCCTCTCCCTAAAAGGATTGATAAGATCGGTCACTGCAAACCCCACCCAGCAATATCGATTGTAGAACACACTGTCTGACCCTAAAAATCAGCAGCCTCTCCCTAAAAGGATTGATAAGATCAGTCACTGCAAACCCCACCCAGCAATATCGATTGTAGAACACACTGTCTGACCCTAAAAATCAGCAGCCTCTCCCTAAAAGGATTGATAAGATCGGTCACTGCAAACCCCACCCAGCAATATCGATTGTAGAACACACTGTCTGACCCTAAAAATCAGCAGCCTCTCCCTAAAAGGATTGATAAGATCGGTCACTGCAAAATCGATTGTAGAAAACTGACCCTAAAAATCAGCAGCCTCTCCCTAAAATGCCCTACAACTTGCCCTGCCTAACACACTCCGACCTGTCCCTCAATTCTATCCGGACACAAATGGTTTTTGCCTGTCTGTCCCTAATCAGCAGCCAGCACGTATGATGTGTGCTCTGTCCCTGAACTAACACAGCAGAATGACACAGCGGCGCTCCGTCTTGGACTTATAAATACTTGGTCACATGCTTCAGATGGCCAATCACAGCTACTAATACATTTGTAGGCATGGCTGGGATGGCTTAAGGCACACCAGTTAAACGCTTGTTGATTGGCTGTTGAAAGCCCGCCATGAAAAGAGCGCCAATGCATACAAAACCCGGAAATAAAATGACCGAACACGGATTTTTACCCGAACATACAGTAAAGTTTTCGGGTCCGTGTTCGGGTAACAAAAATCCAATTATTCGGTACCAACACGAATAATACAGTTCGTGTTCGCTCAACCCTACTAAAGACAGGTTCCCTCCTTGGGACCTGAACAGGGTTCTAGAGGCGTTATCTAAGGACCCTTTTTGAACCTTTTAAAGGAAATCTCATTAAAATTTCTTTCTCTAAAAGTAGCCATCACTACAGCAAGAAGAATTGGTGATCTACAGGCTCTTTCCATTAAAGAGCCCTTTATGGACCTCAAATCACTGAACCGCTTTGTCCCGGTGTAGAACTTTCAATTTGTGGCTATCCAGACTGTCAGGCAGTGAACTTTCTAGCAGATCCTGTTGCCGTGGGGAGGTTAATCTCTTTCCTGTACCCCTCACACTGTCACAGATAATGCCCAAAAGGAGAATAAAACAGGCAATAGTGCATTGCCTCTTATAAGACTTTATTAGTAAAGGTAGAACACTTACATTTAAAGTTGGATAAATAGTGTCGTGGAAAATAAATAGGCTTGTACTGAAAAGTACAAATGGCCCGCTCTTTTGCATAACGATTTACCAAGCTCTCGGCGATAAAGAAAAGAACAAACGTGCTGGGTCATTTCGATGCCATCTGCCAGGTCTCTCTCCATTGGATATATATGTGTGTGCATGTGTATAAGAGCTAGTGTTTGTGTGTGAGAGTTTATGTGTCTCTTAGCTGCTGTGTGAGCTTGTGAGTGTGTGTATGTATGTCTGTGTGTGAGTGTGTGTGTGTGTGTGTGAGTGTGTCTCCTTCTGTGTTCTGAAGTGTTCTGTTGTGTTCTGAGCAGGGCTTGTTTATTTACATCAAGTGGACAAAAGGAAGTTACAGGGAGTGGCTTCACAACCACCAATCACAGAAAGTACAATGGGCAGGGCTTATGTACAAACACAGCCATGTGCAGAGATGGCAGAAATGGCTGCCATCTTATCACTAACAAGTCTTTCAATGACTGTTAAAGCAATAATCACTGTAAATATCGATTATCAGTAAAACTTGACACTGGGAGACATTATGACTATTTAAACTAAAGAAAATGTCCACAATCAAAATTTCCACAACAGTCCCTCCTCTTTGTCATATGCTCCCATGTGTCCCTTGATGAATCTTCTTCTTCTTCCAAATAAACAGAACAGTTCTTCTCACGATAAAAACAATCCATTTCAAAAAGTTTATAAAAAGAAAAAGATAACGGGTAAAAACAATCCATCGAAAGGAAACGACACTTGGGTTCCGTTCTTCGGGAGATGACTTCAGAGGGAGGGCATGAGATGAGTGGATGCGCTGACCAGCGGTCGGGCTGGAGTCCTTGGCGTCGGATGCAGGGGCGGAATCTTGGGGGCGTCTCGTCTCAGCAATCAGGACGAGGTCATCTGCTCGGGCTTTGGTGACTCGGTCGACCAGACAACAGGATCATATAGGAGGAATAGAAACAAGAACAACATAAGTATATATACTTCTATTTCCTTCAACCAAGATCCAATGGAGAACAAAAAAATCCCCAGAACCTCCCAAAGCATTAAAAGGATTCCAACCCTCATTAGCTATAGCTCTGGTTCTGCCTTGCAATGAAGTTACCTTATCCATATGGGCTTGGACCTTATCACTGGTGTTTGCTATCCCGGAACAGCAGTCTTCCCCTACAGAAACCCCCCTTGGAAGCTAACAGAAAATCTAGTACCATTTTCTCCTACAGTAAAAACACCCGGAGTTTCATTGGTGAGATGACTGCTATACCTGTCCTACAGGTTGTAGATCCTACAAATCTAGTTCCGGTGCCAAAACTAAAATTAAAGCCCAGCCGTGGACTACCTGATTGTCCCGATACCCAAATTGTATTGACCAGAAAAGAACAGGAGCCAGAGCTAACATTAAAACTGAAACTGATGTTACCCTCCAGGAATGTGTCATTAAATTCTGTGCACAAGTGTCTCTCGGTTGTCTTCATGATGATACGAATGTCTGCCATTGCTTGGGGTGTAATAGCTAGGTGGGGGTTTGGAGCACACCCAGCCATTAGACCTGTTTGCCATCTTGGCCAGCTGAAAATTCATTACCCTTGCTAAAACTCACTTGCTAAATATGTAAATAAAAATGATACTCCTCATTAGCATTCTTGGATGGAGTTGAGCAGCTTTTTGCAGTGGTTGGCATGGATCCAGAACCTCAAGGAAGTCGGTGTTGTCAGCTGAACCTGGTAATTCCTCCGCTCCAATCCCGTCCCTTGACGTTTACTCAGTCACCTGCTTGGACAGAATGTACACCGGTTATCGTGTCAGGGTCCGGGAGAGACTCCCGAACCCTATGATGGACCTTTTGGAGCTCCCTTTGCCAGGACTGCACCCACCCCGTCAGCTGAGAATGTAAAAATGACAGCTGCTGAGGAAAGCACAATCCAGGCTCTGGTTGACTCCCAAACAAAACTTTGTAGGGTGATAACCCATGGGACATTCCTGTTGGGGTAAAGAGCAATGAGAAAACATTCGAGCCATGGCTCTTTCTATTCAGCCGTTCAACCTTACCGCTAATCCCTGAAGCGCCGTACATACCTCTAAAAAGATCTGACCAGTGAAGTGTGATCCGCGATCTGACTCGATCGTTCCAGGCAGCCCCCTTGCGACAAACTATCTCAGACAGGATCTTTTTCGTGGTGGCAGTGGCAATGGCATTGTGCACAGACCAAGCCTCTGGACACCCAGAAAACCTATCCGGACAGACCAAGACATGCTCGTTAACCGGCAAAGTGATATAGTCTATCTGAATGCGCTAAAAGGGATATTCCGGTTTGGGTGGGTGCCTTCTCGGCTGCGGTCCAGGGCCAATCCAATGCTCCTCCACCTATGCACACATAACCATCTTTGACTGGTGCCCAAGGTAATGAGTCGAGTGGGCCATCATTGGAAAAAGGGATCTGGGTAAACACCATTTACCATCAAGACCCCAGATGTCATCTGGACCCTGTGTAGTCCCCAAAACCATCCATCTCCTCTTCTCCTGCACTTCCGCTTGGGACTGCAGCTTCTTCAGAGGGGATGGCTAGCATCAGGGTCTCTGTCACAGAGCTCAGAGCACCTTCCTTAGCAGCTCTATCTGCCAAGGCATTTCCATTGGCTTCCATAGTCGTCTCAGTAGTATGAGCCTTTCCCTTCAGAATGGTTATCACGTGTGGCAAGCAAAAGGCAATGAACAGCTCTATTAACCCCGCACGTTTCACCGACCTCCCCAAACTAGTCAAGAACCCTCTTGCCTTCCAGACAGGACCACAATCATGTGCCAGTCCAAAAAGCGTATCTCAAATCTGTATAGAAATTGATCCCCTGATCTCTATGTCTTGCCATCTGGGGTGTAGTACCTGGAACCATCGACAAAAAGGTTAGCAACTGGAATGGGGGTCTCATTCACTGGACTGACAGCCGCTGATTGCCACTCCATCAAAGAAAGACAATCATGTTGTCCCTACTAAAGTTGGAAATTGATGAGAGAGAGAGAGAGAGAGAGAGAGAAAAGAGAGAGAGAGAGAGAGAAAAAGAAAGAGAGCGAGATAAAGTTTTGAAAATTACCATTTTTCTGCACGGCCTTCTCCCCCCTTCTCTTCATCCTTAACAGGAAGAAGAGACGCAGGGTTCCAAAATAGTGCATCGTTTAAGGTTACGAGGACTTTGGGGGTCCTTCAATGTCTGTATTCTCTGAGTGGTTAGATGTTGGGTACCTAGAGAAATGCAATGACCTAAAAAAAAAACAAGCTTCTCCTTGCAAAGCTGGCCTAGCCTGCAATAGAGAGGTTCAGTCACTGACACTGTCTGGCCCGAGAGACCTACAGTGGGAGTTGTCTTCCCTGGAAGGGGAACCTTGCCTCTAGGTTTTTGAGATCTTAAAACCGTGTTGGCTGCATCGGTGTCAGCGAGGCAAGGGAGGGGATATTTTAATTCCTCTAGGATGTGAGCTGACACCGGTTTATCAATGCCCTATGATAAGTCATAGTCGTTTCTGACCATACCTACCTTGAATTTTCCGGATCCTCCGGAATAAATTGCCACTTACCCCACGGACCAGCCGGGTTGGTAGGGCAATTATGCCTGATGTACCCTGACTTTCCACATCCATAGCAGACCTGTTAAAAGAACTTCTAGTTTGCCACAGTGTTAGAAGGAGAGGGTTCAGCTGTTATGACAGGCTGTTGAGAGATAAGAGACACTGTGAGGTGGGAGGGCGTTACCAGTATCAAAATCTGCACCGTGAACTGAAGAAAACGGAGATTAAAGTGCAGAGACAGTGACAGGTTCAGTGTCAGCGGATCTGGCTCGTCTCTGTAAAGTTAGCCCAGGAAGAGCTTCCTCCACTTCTCTCACCAGATCGCTGGACTCGGCTATCTCATCAGCCCAAGTGTACATAATGCGGTTCTTCCGGACTGAACCCGCCTCATGCACGCCTTGCTGATTGACCATAATAGATCTCTGAAGCCACAATTGCGCTACACTTAGCATCTCTGTTGCCTGGAGCCTAGTTCTGAATTCAAAAACGAACTCCTCCAATCTCCAGACATCAAAAACACCTTCCAAAAAGGGATGTACCAACTGTTTCCCTTGGTTATTCCCCTTCCTGAGGGGTCTCATGGCCCGAGCCCCAAACTCAGACTTCATGTACCGCGAAACTGTTTGGCTAGCCTGGGGGACCTGTGTTACCCCCCTTTGCATGGATAAACCATTAACCATGACGATTCGAATCGCTTTCTTTGCACCTGGTTTAGGAGCAACACTGTTAGGTGCCAACTTTGACAGTGTTGGCCTGCTTCCGGACTCCCGCGCCGGTCAGCTAGAAGACTTCAACCCGGTGGCTTCGTACGGCTATACAGCTCATCAACCCCCACACATACCCCAACTTCCGGTTATCTTACACGGCCTAATGTGGGGCGGGTTTCGGTATCTACTCCTCACACGTTGAAGGCTGAAACAAGCGTGTCGCAATCACCCGTTTCACGTAGACGGCTCAAAGTACACACGTTCGTTTCGACCTAACCCATGCAGCCAAACAACCCCCAAAAGTACAATGAAAGTCCTCCCTATACAAACCTTGGCTTCAGTCTATTCCTTGATGTTGCATTAAAAATTTAAATTAAGATGCCGGTAACTGATTGCACACTGGAAGATATAACCTCTCTACCTAAAATCCAACCTGCAGTACCGAAAACTACCTCTGTGAGAAACAACCACTACTCAGCACAAAACAACCCTGAAAACTGAATCCAATATCAGTCACTCCACAATGTACTCTTATCATTGGAAAAAACTTAGTTACAACAAAAATGAGACAAAATACACCACAAAAACAGCTTAACCAAAAACTTACAAAACAAAAAAATAAATAGTTACCCCTGAAAAACAGACAAAAACACAAAAAACAAAAACTGATGAGTTGGATATGTATATATCTGTGCTAAATATGAACAAAAAGATGAACAAAGCTAGCTAGAAAAACAACTGCCTAGATGCCAGATTTCAATCAAAATGAAAAAAACATTACTTTTAAACTGAAATACAGTGCAAAAATAACATCACAAAGTTGCCCTTTAAAACTACCAAAAAAGAGAAAAATGTTTTAAAGCTCAAAATAGCACACATGAGTCTCAACTCCATTTAACAAAATAGCTGCCAAGCACATGGTCCACACAAAGGAAATGACATCACAAAATGGCTGCCATCCGAGCACATGGCCCACACAAAGGAAATGACATCACAAAATGGCTGCCATCCGAGCACATGGTCCACACAAAGGAAATTACATCACAAAATGGCTGCCATCCGAGCACATGGCCCACACAAAGGAAATTACAGCACAGAATGGCTGCCATCCGAGCACATGGTCCACACAAAAGAGTTGCACAAAACAAAGAGTTTAAGCAACCATGTGCTTCTTTGTACACAACAACAAAAGACAGGAAAAACAGGTTTTTACAGGATCAGCTGTATTTCAGAGACAATAGCTATCCTGGTGGAAATGCTGGTTTTGGGGCTGCACAATACAATCTGCTACTTAAAAACAGAAACTCAGTCCAAAACCGTCTGCTCTATGCTCAATTCAAACATCAGAGTCCAAAGCAAAAACCAGTTTCACTAATAAACGAGTTCCCGCCAAAAACCAATCCAGCACACACACCAACCAATCTGCGGAATATATTGTTATCTCATCGAACAAAGCTGATATTACAACAGATGTTACAAGGCAATATTTAACACATATATCACAACCCCAGGATGTATTAACTGAGAACGTAACAGACCTGATCCCTAGCCACAAATATTAATAGAAATAACCCCATAGTTATATAAAAGAGCGAACGCTGCAAATGAAAAGGTTCTTTTGCTAAGCTTTTGTTTCTAACTTCCACAGCGGACAAAGAAAGTAAGCCCTGGTTTAGAACAACAACAAATTTTCAAAAACTGAAATGAAATGTCTTACCACACGGCGCCTTTGTTGTAACAAAACTGGACTCACTTCCCTCCTGTTTGTCCGCTGAGAAGCTAGGAACGATGTGTTAGGGCTACCAAGCTCGCCATTAATGTCGTGGAAAATAAATAGGCTTGTACTGAAAAGTACAAATGGCCCGCTCTTTTGCATAACGATTTACCAAGCTCTCGGCGATAAAGAAAAGAACAAACGCGCTGGGTCATTTCGATGCCATCTGCCAGGTCTCTCTCCATTGGATATATATGTGTGTGCATGTGTATAAGAGCTAGTGTTTGTGTGTGAGAGTTTATGTGTCTCTTAGCTGCTGTGTGAGCTTGTGAGTGTGTGTATGTATGTCTGTGTGTGAGTGTGTGTGTGTGTGTGTGTGTGTGTGTGTGTGTGAGTGTGTCTCCTTCTGTGTTCTGAAGTGTTCTGTTGTGTTCTGAGCAGGGCTTGTTTATTTACATCAAGTGGACAAAAGGAAGTTACAGGGAGTGGCTTCACAACCACCAATCACAGAAAGTACAATGGGCAGGGCTTATGTACAAACACAGCCATGTGCAGAGATGGCAGAAATGGCTGCCATCTTATCACTAACTAGTCTTTCAATGACTGTTAAAGCAATAATCACTGTAAATATCGATTATCAGTAAAACTTGACACTGGGAGACATTCTGACTATTTAAACTAAAGAAAATGTCCACAATCAAAATTTCCACAACAATAGGCAAATGTTATTTCAATCGTGGCCGCTCTGCAGCGCGGACCACAGGTGGTGACAGCACAGGCTTCTCCCCCTGACACGTTTTCCCTCATGAGGCATCGACTGGGAATGGAGATAGGGGCCGCGCCGTCACATTGCACAAATTATTTTTTATAATTGCAGTTGCCTGGCCTGCCAGTGAATGTCCGGTCCACAGAGTGTACTGTGCCCACTGCAGTGCCCACCACTCATATATATACAGTGGCACAGCACCTTGCAAATTAAAAACAAAATTATTTTTTATAATTGCAGTTGCCTGGCCTGCCAGTGAGTGTCAGGTCCACAGAGTGTACTGTACCCACTGCAGTGCCCACCACTCATATATATACGGTGGCACAGCACCTTGCAAATTAAAAATATATATATTTTTTATAATTGCAGTTGCCTGGCCTGCCAGTGAGTGTCAGGTCCACAGAGTGTACTGTGCCCACTGCAGTGCCCACCACTCATATATATACGGTGGCACAGCACCTTGCAAATTAAAAAAAATATATTTTTTATAATTGCACTTGCGTGGCCTGCCAATGAGTGTCAGGTCCACAGAGTGCACTGTGCCCACTGCAGTGCCCACCACTCATATATACGGTGGCACAGCACCTTGCAAATTAAAAAAATATATATATTTCCTATAATTGCAGTTGCCTGGCCTGCCAGTGAGTGTCGGGTCCACAGAGTGTACTGTGCCCACTGCAATGCCCACCACTCATACGGTGGCACAGCACCTTGCAAATTAAAAAAATATATATATTTTATAGTTGCCTGCCAGTGAGTGTCAGGTCCACAGACTGTACTGTACCCACTGCCCAACACTCATATAGGGTGGCACAGCACCTTGCACGCTGTAACGCTTCTGCGTTTCTTATATGGTGTGGATTTTCAGCTGCAGAAATAGTTCCACGTCAGTAGTCATGTAAGAGATATGCTGAGATACCATTCCCAACCTCAATGACTCATCATGTGTGGAAGGTCTTATTTCAGCCAGTAAATACACACAATTAGCAAGCTGGTTCCTAGTGTGACTTTATGTATGTGGTAACACAATGATGAGGGTTTGAGGGATAGGTTGAGTGAAGGTGGTAGGTGATAGACACTTGAAGGTGAGACAGTAGCAGATGGATGCAGGAAGGTTTAGCAGTCATGTATGGTAGCAGATGACAGAGTAGCAGGTGGACATACAAGAGTGATCAACCCAGTGCAGGAAAGTAGCAGTAGCCTCAAGAGCTAGCAATCTAGTTATGCAGATGTGATAAACAGTCTTTACTATGCAGAGCTAGATAGTGTAAGCTTAGTATAAGTTTATAGAGAATTCCCCTGCGGGGTACTTAGCACTATTAGCGATACAGCCGAAGGGTGGTTCAGGAGAGGCGGATGATCCAGTAGCGGGATACAGGGATCAGCGCAGCGAGGTTCCGTCAGCGAGGTGAGCTTGCAAGCATGGAAGCTTCAAGCAAGGTTAGCATCCAGGTAAGGGTGTTTGAACGAACACATGTGAGTGAGAACCGGCGCTTTAAATAGCCATCTAGTCCGGCGCTGGGTGATGACAGCTCCAGTCTTAAAGGTGTATGCGCACCTTTCCAAAAGTAAATGGTGGGGCGCATACACTTGTGGAAAGTGTAATTTAGGGTACCAAAGGTACCGGAACATTACACACGCATAGTACCACAAATCTAAAAAAAATCACAGGCAGAGGCAGGCCACCCCTCAGGGGCCGTCGTGGTCATGGTGCTGTGATAATGCCCATAATTGGCCCTAGAATAATGCCCAGTGTTCAGAAGCCACGTACCCTGAACTCAAAAAATTCTGAGGACATAGTTGACTGGCTTACACAGGACACCCAATCTTCTACAGCTTCCGCTCAGAACCTTAAAGCACCATCCTCCTCCAGCTCAGCTTCGGGCACCTCTCAATTTACCACTCGCCCACCCACCGGCACCACCACCAACACTAGCACCACAGCCGCTTCACTTGATCTGTCAGAGGAGTTATTTACACATCAGTTGGAAGAAATAAGTGATGCGCAACCATTAGTGCCAGAGGATGTAGATAACGGGAATATGTCTCAGTCAGGCAGCATTATAAACATGGACGTACATTGTGATGATGATGATGATGATGTTGTACCTGCTGCTGCTGCCTTTGCTGAGTTGTCAAGTGAAGCGGCTGATGATGACAATGTGTCTGTGGATGTCACCTGGGTGCCTGCTCGAAGAGAAGAAGAAGAGGGGGAAAATTCAGATGGGGAGACGGAGAGGAGGAGGAGACGAGTTGGAAGCAGGGGGAGGTCATCGCAAGGAGCGAGTGGCACAGTCAGACTGCATGTATCGGCACCCGGGGTCAGCCAGACAGCACGCCAATCAACGCAAGCTGTTGCCACCACCAGAATGCCGTCATTGCAAAGCTCAGCAGTGTGGCATTTTTTTTTGTGTGTCTGCCTCTGATAACAGCGATGCCATTTGCAACCTGTGCCAAAAGAAACGTCGTGGGAAGTCCAACACCCACCTAGGTACAACTGCTTTGTGAAGGCACATGATCTCACATCACAAACGCCTATGGGATCAACACATGAGTACAAGCAGCACACAAACTTAAAGCCACCATCCTCCTCCTGGTCCAGCATCTTCAGCCACGTCAACCACTGCTGTCCTCCTTGCCCCCTATCAACAACCCGCCACTCCACCTCTCACCTTCAGCAGTTCCTGCTCACCTGCCCACAGTCAGGTGTCTGTCAAGGAAATGTTTGAGCGTAAGAAGCCAATGTCACAGAGTCATCCCCTTGCCCGGCGTCTGACAGCTGGCTTGTCGGAACTCTTAGCCCGCCAGCTTTTACCATACAAGCTGGTGGAGTCTGAGGCCTTCAAAAAATTTGTCGCTATTGGGACACCGCAGTGGAAGGTACCCGGCCGAAATTTTTTTTCACAAAAGGCAATCCCCAACCTGTACTCTATTGTGGAAAAGGAAGTCATGTCATGTCTGGCACACAGTGTTGGGGCAAGGGTCCATCTAACCACTGATACCTGGTCTGCAAAGCACGGTCAGGGCAGGTATATCACTTACACTGCGCATTGGGTAAACCTGCTGGCGGCTGCCAAGCATGGAATGCGTGGCTCTGCAGAGGAGTTGGTGACACCGCCACGACTTGCAGGCAGGCCTGCTGCCACCTCCTCTACTCCTCCTACTCCATCCTCTTTGCTAACCTCCTCAGCTGAGTCCTCTTCTGCTGTTGCGTCTTGCTCCACACCAACTGCACCCCCCCAGCTCCCCAGGGGCTATTCCACATGCCGGATATGACAGTGTCACGCCGTCTTGGGGTTGGTTTGCCTGAAAGCAGAGAGTCACACCGGACCAGCACTACTGTCCGACCTGAACGCACAGGTGGATCAGTGGCTGACCCCGCACCAACTGGAGATCGGCAAAGTGGTGTGTGACAACGTAAGCAATTTGTTGGCGGCATTGAATTTGGGCAAGTTGACACATGTACCGTGCATGGCACATGTGTTGAATCTGATTGTACAACGCTTTGTGCATAAGTACCCAGGCTTACAGGACGTCCTCAAGCAGGCCAGGAAGGTGTGTGGCCATTTCAGGCGTTCCTACACGGCCATGGCGCACTTTTCAGATATTCAGATGTTCGACCGCCTGCTCCAACAAGAAAAAGCCGTCAACGAATATTTGTATGACCGGGGTGCAGACTTGTATAAAGTACTCAAAATTTCTACTTGAGTAAAAGTACAAGTGCTCGATCAAAAAGTGACTTGAGTAGAAGTGGAAGTGCTCGCAGAAAAAGTTACTTAAGTAGAAGTACTAAAGTATTCAACATTTTTTTAATTAAGTATTGCAAGTAGTTTTTTCAAAAAAATTGCTACTTAAGTACTAAAAGTAAAAAGTACCAGTAGTTTTGAAAAATAAATTCTACTCAAGTACTGAAAGTAGAAGTACAAGTACTGTGTTATGTAGTTATTAAAGAAAGAAGTCAAAAGTTTGAACATCATATTGTTTTTTATTATTTAAAATGATTTATTCAAATGATTAACCCAAAGGACAATCACAATTCCTTAGGCTGTAACTTTTTGTAAACAAAAAACAGATAAAGTATGTCCCTCCCTTCCCCTTTTAAAGCATCCACCTTTTAAAGCCAGGGGTGGTCTCCTTCCTGAGCTTCCTCACTCTCACAGCCAGGCAGATCACTTGAAGTTGAAGGGCCAGGGGTGGAAGGTAGTGTTTTTGGTTCGTCCATCTTTTCAGCTGATCAAAAGGCAGAACAGGAGCATGCGCAGTCTTCTTAATCGCGGTTTGATTTGATTTGCTCAATTGATGATGATGTGCCAGGCCAGCTTCATCAAACCTACAACGCTTAAAGTGAAAAATGCATCAAAAACTACTAACAAAGTGGCTGTGCTAAAAATGCTAATAAAGTGCCTGCAATTATATATATATATATATATATATATATATTCTTCGTGTATTCAAAATCATCGCCCACAGTATCAAAAATAAAGTGACATGTCTGTGCTAAATGCAGTGCAAATTATTCCCACAATGTAAATTTAATTCATATAAAATATATATGACAATACCACAATAAAATAAGTTATGATTGTGAATAATTTAGGTGCAAGTTTAAGTGTGTAAACTAAACTTTATAACGAAAAGTCCATAACTGAATTCCAGTGTGCAATCTAAGAAGTGCTTGTCACTTGCTGTCAGATGCTTCCACCTTTCTTCTGTGATCTGCTCAAGTAAAGTGGTGGACTGGATAGCCTCTCACCTTAGTAGCACTGGCACTGCACTGGTTCAAAAAGCTGTTTATATTATTTTCATTATAAGAACTTGTCAGAACATGCTTCCACCACCTGTCCTTCACACTAGTAGTGCTCATTTGCTTTGCTCAAGTCAAGTGTCACTGCCAGTGGCCACTGCAGTGCAGGCACAGCCGCACAGGCAGAGGCAGGCCACAGGAAGCACAGGCACCACCACAACACTTATGGTCCATGGACCATGGATGGTCGGATAATCATCATAGCCGTCAGTCTCACTCTTCTTGGTTCAAAAAAGCCACCCATGACCCATGTGTATATAATATATTAATATTTTATATTGATTATTTGTTTCTCAAATGGCACATTTGCCATGGCAAGGATTAGGCCCTCTCCACGGTCCACCTCACTCACCTCATAGAGAAGAAGATGAGATGACAAAGAAAATGCTCCGAGTCCTGCTCCCGCGTCCCGCCGCCTGCGTCACAACTCCTCTCAATAAGGGCCCTAAGGGGTGGAGTCTGAGTGACACACAACACGTTTAGAGGCGGAGACATCGAGCGGGAAGACGGCAGCATGGCTCCTCCAGTGCGGTCTCTTAACTTGATGATCATGACAGTGATTCCGCAGGCCGCGGCGCGAGCGAGGCTGTGGGATTGATTGAATTGAGTTGTGCTGCCTATTGCTACACGCTTCCTACTACTACTACTAAATTGTGAGTCAGTATATTTTATTTCATTTTTATATATAAAAGCGGTATTGTTGAGCACTACTAGCCACTAGATCTCCTGGCTGTCACTTTGTCACATGTTGGGGAATCACAGCGGCTCGGCTCCAGAAATGGCGGTTGTCCCCGTCATCCTGCCAGGGCCGCCAAGAAGTTCATCACCTAATCTTAAGTTATTAATATCTTATGAGGAGAGGACCTATGAGATTGAGAATTGAAATAATTAAATATATATGGCTTTTTGAACCAGTGCAGTCAGTGCCAGTGCCACCCAGACGCGATCCACCAGTGCCACCACCATTAAGTGTGTTGGTCGGTCACTCGAGCACTGAAGGAGGTGGAAGCATCTGACAAGTGAAGTGACACTTTAGATTTGCACACTGGAATTAATTTATGGACTTTTCCTTATAGATAGGTTTACACACTTCAACTTGTTGCACGCACCTGACCTAACTTATTTCGTAACTTATTTTATTGTGATTTATTGTCATATTTTATATGTATGGAATTTACTGTTACATTGTGGGAATAATTATTTTCACTGCATTTAGGCTTTAGCACGTTCATGTCACTTTATTTTTGATACTGTGTGGAGTGTGGGCAGGGCACTGGGGGCAACGATGATATTATATCGATTGCACAGGCACTTTATTCGCACAGCCAAGTTGTGTTTGTTAGTAGTTTCTTGATGCACTTTAAGTGCTGTAGCACCATTTAATTGTTTGTTTCATATTTTCTTTTTATTGGAAAGATTTGGTATAGCAGCTTTTATTATACACAGCCTTTATTTTCGTATGCACTGATTTACAAATGACATTATACACATTTTTTTGAGCTTTATGCAACCTGCCATCTACTGTTCTGGCAGTGGTAATTTTTTTAAAAGTGTAACGATGCAGCACAAAAAAAAAATATCGGAGTAAAAGTATCGAAATCATCGAAAAAATGTAGTGAAGTAAAAGTAGAAGTAGGAGAAAAAAATTCTACTCTAGGAAAGTACAGATACCGCATTTCGGTACTTAAGTACAGTACTTAACCACTTAAGCCCCGGAGGATTTGGCTGCTAAAAGACCAGGGGGTATTTTGCGATTCGGCACTGCGTGAATTTAACGGACAATTGCGCGGTCGTGCGACGCTGTACCTAAACGAATTTGACGTCCTTTTTTCCCACAAACAGAGCTTTCTTTTGGTGGTATTTGATCACCTGTGCGATTTTTTGATCACGCGCTATAAACAAAAAAAGAGCGTCAATTTTGCAAAAATAACAATATTTTTCACATTTTTTTATATGAAATTCCCCCAAAAAAAAAAGTAAAAATCAAAATTTGTTTTATGCTACATATGTTTGGTAAAAAAAAATCGCAAAAAAACGTATTTTGATTGGTTTGCGCAAAAGTTATCGCGTTTACTAACAAAGGGAAAGATTTTTGTCATTTTTGTTGTTTTTTTTTTAACGCATAATGGCGGCAATCTGCGATTTTTTTTGCGGTACTGCGACATTGCGGCGGACAGATCGGACCCTTGACTGACATTTTTGACACTTTTGGTGTCATTTCTACAGTAATCAGTGCTATATATATGCACTGTTACTGTAAAAATACACTGGCAGTGAAAGGGTTAACTTTATTTTAGAGGGAGGGGCTGTGTGTGTCCCTAGGGGCGTGATTCTAACTGTGATTGGCTGTGGCTTGAGGTGTAGTTACACTGATCAACAGTTCTACATAGTAGAACCGTATGATCAGTGTCTCTACACCCTCTCCCCCGACGATCGCAGAGTGACCGGCGGACATCGGGTCTGCCGGTCACACGCGCGGGGGGTGCGTGACCGCACCGCCGGCGGCGTGCGCTCACTCCCCAGACCCCCCCAGGCTAGTGACGTACCGATACGTCACTCTGCCTGTGAGGGGCTGACCGCCGCAAGTACATATACTGGTCGGCAAGTGGTTAAGTAGTTCTACTTCGTTACTATACATCTCTGCCGGGGTGCTAGGACAGCCTCTGCGGAGCTGGGTATTTTTTTGCCACGTTACTGGACGCTCATGCGCAATGCCTGTAGGCTCATGCTTCCTTTTGAGGAGGTGACAAACCTAGTCAGTGGCACCGAAGGCACCATCAGCGACATCATCCCATATGTTTTCTTCCTGGAGCATGCCCTGCGAAGAGTGCTGGATCAGGCCGTAGATGAGCGTGAAGAGGAAGAGTTGTGGTCACCATCACCACCAGAAACAGCCTTATCATCGCTTGCTGGACCTGCGGCAACTCTGGAAGAGGAGTCTGAGGAAGAGGAGTCAGAGGAGGAATGTGGCTTTGAGGAGGAGGAACACCAACCACAGCAGGCATCCCAGGGTGCTCGTTGTCACCTATCTGGTACCCGTGGTGTTGTACGTGGCTGGGGGGAAGAACAGACCTTCAATGAGATCAGTGAGGACAAGGAATTGGACATGAGTAGCGCAGCATCCAACCTTGTGCAAATGGGGTCTTTCATGCTGTCATGCCTTTTGAGGGACCCTCGTATAAAAAGGCTGAAAGAGAACGACCTGTACTGGGTGCCACGCTACTAGACCCCCCGGTATAAGCAGAAAGTCTCTGAAATGTTACCGAATTACCGGCAGTCGCAAAGGATGCAGCAGTTACAAAACAAGTTAAAAAGTATGCTTTACACAGCGTATAAGGGTGATGTCACAGCACAACGGGAATCTAACAGGGGAAGAAGTGAAAGTAATCCTCCTCCTACCACAACCACGCCGGCAAGGACAGGACGCTTTACAGACGTGTTGTTGATGGAGGACATGCGGAGCTTTTTAAGTCCTACGCATCGCCACAGGCCTTCGGGGTCCACCCTCAGAGAACGACTCGACCGACAGGTAGCAGACTACCTTGCCTTAACTGCAGATATTGACACTCTGAGGAGCGATGAACCCCTTGACTACTGGGTGTGCAGGCTTGACCTGTGGCCTGAGCTATCCCAATTTGCGATAGAACTTCTGTCCTGCCCCGCTTCAAGTGTCCTGTCAGAAAGGACCTTCAGCGCAGCAGGAGGTATTGTCACTGAGAAGAGAAGTCGCCTAGGTCAAAAAGTCTAGATTACCTCACCTTTATTAAGATGAATGAGGCATGGACCCCGAAGGGACTGACAGTGGGGGATGCATTTGACTAAAAAAGGCCTGATGAGATGCCTTGAGCTAAAAATGGTCCACATGCTGCTGTATTTAATCTCTGCATGCTGGATGACTTACATGACTTCTCCGCCACCAACTACGGTTCAAGCCGCAATGTTTTAGTGAACTTTCTGCCTGAAAAACCTCAATTTTTCCGGCCACTGCTACAGCAGCAGCTGCAACAATACCTACTTTTTCAGGCATGTGTACATGCTTAATTTTTCTGGCCTCTGGTGCTACACTGTGGCTGCAAAAAACAAAAAAACAAAAAAAGGCACATACATGTGTCAATTCCCCTTCGTGATCGTTACCTTGTTGTGGTGAAGGGGCTTGCGTATCACAAAGAAGCGATCACCTCTAGGAGTGTGCTGGCAATGTTGGTACACCCCAGATGATAAGGTCGTTGCTTCATTATGAACAGATCAAAAGTGATCCGCTGGATAATTTTTCATAGAAAATACATTAATTTTCTTTATGATCATCTTGGGTGATCATTAAAGCCTACTAGGCCAACAATGGGCCCACACTGCAGAATCATTGTTTTCTGGGTCACTTAATTGTCACTGAACTACCTCAGCACGACCATAAGCTTTGAAAAACCGCCATCGCCTGCAATCTCCCAAACGTGCGCATGGCACAGTCATCACTACAGCAAGATTGACGCATAGAGGAATAAAATTTATGTCATGAGTGTGTCAACTAATGACAACTCTTTGCGGTTGTCTAAAATCTATTCGATACACGTCCCCTGATAGGGGACGTAACAGGGATTAAACTGATAAGAAAAGATTTTTTTAATTTTATAAAAAAAAGAGGACAGCCTCTGCGGAGCTGGGTATTTTTTGGCCGTGTTACTGAATGCTCATGCACAATGGCTGTAGGCTCATGCGTCCTTTTGCGGAGGTGACAAACCTGGTCAGTCAAACCCAAGGCAACATCATCAACCTCATCCCATATGTGTTTTTACTGGAGCGTGCCCTGCGAAGAGTACTGGATCAGGCCGTAGATGAGCATGAAGAGGAAGAGTTGTGGTCCCCATCACCACCAGAAGCAGCCTTTTTCGTTGTCGATTGCTGGACCTGTGGCAACGCAGAGAGAGGAGTCTGAAGAAGAGAAGTCAGAGGAGGAAGGTGGCTTTGAGGAGGTGGAAGACCAACCACAGCAGGCGTCCCAGGGGGCTTGTTGTCACCTTTCGGGGACCCTTGGTGTTGTACGTGGCTGGCTGGGTGGAGGAAAAGACCTTCAATGACGTCAGTGAGGACAAGGAACGGGACATGGCTAGCTTGGTATCCAACCTTGTGCAAATGGGGAGTTTGCGGTTGTGCAAATGGACGGACTGACTGACTGACTGACTGTTAAACGGGGAGTTTGGTCTGTTAGAGTTTGGTCTGTCACTGTGAAGCGGGCGTAACCCTTACACTACCTGATTGATACAACATCATACCTGATCGTATACACACACTGAATGTTTTAAAGCACGTTATTCCAAACAATTTAGGAATGTTAGGTTATTTATGCCCTTTATGGATTAAAACCCGACTCTGCGTCAACTACCTAATTTTCCATGGGAGTTTTGCCATTGATCCCCCTCCGGCATGCCAAAGTCCAGGTGTTAGTCCCCTTGAAACAACTTTTCCATCACATATTGTGGCCAGAAAGAGTCCCTGTGGGTTTTAAAATTCGCCTGCCTATTGAAGTCTATGGCGGTTCGCCCGGTTCGCCGGTTCGCGCACATTCGCGGAGGTTTGCGTTCGCCGTTCGCGAATGGCAAATTTTAGGTTCGCGACATCACTACTGTAGAGCCTCATAAAGTTCAGGAGATGCATAAAAGTTTTCTGTAGTTACACAATAGCCCTGATTTAGCAATGGCTCAATTAGTGAAAGAACAGAAGATGTTGCCATTCCATAATTGCTGTATTTTTTATCAAATTTTGTTCCTTTTCCAGTGTATATCACTGAATTCCAAATGTAGCCCATTGACGATTCACATAGCATGGAGGATTTTTACGCCAAATCGTGCCCTCTTTGATGCAATGTATTGCACCCAGCTGAGCCTTCCCTTGTAGGCCATTAGACTTTCATCTATGCTGGGCACCGCTCCTCAGGAAGGATGTGCTGGAACTGGAGAGAGTCCAGAGAAGGGCAACAAAGCTAATAAAGCGACTGGAGGATCACAGCTCTGAGAAAAGACTACAAGCATTGAACTTATTCTCTCTGGAGAAGAGACACTTGAGAGGAGATATGATATCAATGTACAAATACAGTACTGGCGACAAACTATTCAGTGAAAGGGAATATAAAAGGACTCAAGGCCATTTGGTAAAATGAGAAGAAAAGCAGTTTAACCTAAATTGCCTAAAGCAGGGGTGTCAAACTCAATTTCATCATGGGCCACATCAGCAATGCGTTTGCCCTCAAAGGGCCGGTTGTAGCTGGGTTGCATCAGCAATGCGTTTGCCATCAAAGGGCCAGTTGTAGCTGGGTTGCACTATGTACACGGTGCAGAGTTCAGTATTACCTCAGGATTATTCTACGTACAGAGTGAAGGGTTCAGCAGCTCACTATGTACAGATGTCAGGGGTGCGCTACATACAGAGAGCAGGGTTCAGGGGTCCGCCATGTACAGAGTGCAGGGTTCAGAGGTGCGCTACGTACAGAGAGCAGGGTTCAGGGGTCCGCTATGTACAGAGAGCAGGGTTCAGGGGTCCGCTACGTACAGAGAGCATGGTTCAGGGGTCCGCTACGTACAGAGAGCAGGGTTCAGGGTTCCGCTACGTACAGAGAGAAGGGTTCAGGGGTCCGCTATGTACAGAGAGCAGGGTTCAGGGGTCCGCAATATACAGAGAGCAGGGTTCAGGGGTCCACTATGTACAGAGTGCAGGGGTCAGCAGCACGTTATGTACAGAGGGCAGGGGTGTGCTACGTACAGAGAGCAGGGTTCAGGGGTAACGACGTACAGAGAGCAGGGTTCAGGGGTCTGCTGCGTACAGAGAGCAGGGTTCAGGGGTCTACTATGTACAGAGTGCAGGGTTCAGAGGTGCGCTGTGCCCACTGTGCAACATCTCATTTCCACCGCTGATCCTGGGTTCGGACATCTGCACCCAGCACTCTGCCCCATCCCCCACCTATAAACACATCTTTCTATACACCTCTTTAGCTCTCCTCCCTCCCCCCACCTTCCAAAGAAAACCACACATCTGTACTCTCTCCTACCTGATTTAAGATGGCATTTACAGAATGCTTTCATGGCCACTACTGCTACAAGTCCTCGAAATCCCACCCTCAAGATGCAGCTGCTTGATTCAGATTAGAACACACAGCCACTGGAGCCGCCAGGTACCTCTGCCACTGACAGACTATGCTGAATCAACAGCGCATGAGCTCAGCTACACACAGCCAGGGAGAGGAGGAAGAGGAGAGTGCAGGAGAGTGTGTTTACTACTGTTGCCAAGGAGACTTGTTCCGTGACAGCAGAAAGCAGCTGGTGAGAACAGGAGATGGCGGCTGGCGGCCGCTCCGCAGGCAACATCACAATACCCGGCGGGCCGGATTCAGCCCATGGGCCTTTTGTTTGCCACCTGTGGCCTAAAGGGTTCTATACCATCAGAGCGGTAAGGATGTGGAATTCTCTTCCACAAGCGGTGCAAAACTATTAGATGGGCACCTTAACGACCATAAACATACAGGGGTATACAATGTACTATTGACATAGTAACTTATACACACACTCATCATAGGTTGAACTGGATGGACTGGTGTCTTTTTTCAACCTCACTAACTATGTAACTATGAAAACCTCCAGATTTTTAGAGAAATTTTTGGGTACGTTCATTTTTCACCATTTTGCAAAAAAGGCGCAATGTAAAATTTACAAAGATTTGTTATTTATTAACTCAACACAGGATAAGATTTTATATTTAGTAGGAATTCAGCAGGAATTTTGTAAAATTAGCTGTGTTTTTATCTGCCAGTAATGCTTTTAGTGTATTTTTTACGAAAATATTGCTTTGATAAACATTTGCGCAAATTTTGTGTGGCCTAAAAAATCAGTAGCACCTTCTTTTTATTCTAGACCTCTTGCTTTCAGAAAATGTATAGTTTTGGAGATCTTTCACAAATTCTGAAAGCTCTAGGAGAAAAATGAAAACCTTCAGATTTTTAGAGAAATTTGGATATTTACACTTTTGCGTCTGTTCGATTTTCAATATTTTGCAAAAGACGCAAATTTAAAGTAACAAATATTTGTAATTTATTACCTTAATACAGTTTAACCACTTAAGCCCCGGAGGATTTGGCTGCTAAAAGACCAGGGGGTATTTTGCGATTTGGCACTGCGTGACTTTAACGGACAATTGCGCGGCCGTGCGGCGCTGTACCTAAACGAATTTGGCGTCCTTTTTTTCTCACAAACAGAGCTTTCTTTTGGTGGTATTTGATCACCTGTGCGATTTTTATTTTTTGCGCTAGAAACAAAAAAAGAGCGTCAATTTTGCAAAAATAACAATATTTTTCACATTTTTTTATATGAAATTCCCCCCCAAAAAATGTAAAAATCAAAATTTTTTAACATTTTCGGCCAATTTGTTTTATGCTACCTATGTTTGGTAAAAAAAAATCGCAAAAAGCGTATTTTTATTGGTTTGCGCAAAAGTTATCGCGTTTACTAACAAAGGGAAAGATTTTTGTCATTTTTGTTGTTTTTTTTTAATGCGTAATGGCGGCGATCTGCGATTTTTTTTGCGGTACTGCGACATTGGGGCAGACCCTTGACTGACATTTTTGGGGTTACCAGTGACATTTCTACAGTAATCAGTGCTATACATATGCACTGATACTGTAAAAATACACTGGTAGTGAAGGGGTTAACTTTATTTGAGAGGGAGGGTCTGTGTGTGTCCCTAGGGGCGTGATTCTTACTGTGATTGGCTGTGGCTTGAGGTGTAGGAACACTGATCAACGGTCCTACATTGTAGAACTGTGTGATCGGTGTTTCTACACTGGGGAGAAGAATGACAGGTCAGGAAAGCCACCTGACTTTCTCCCTCTCCCCCGACGATCGCCGAGTGACCGGCGGACATCGGGTCCGCCGGTCACACGCGCGGGGGGGGTCCGTGACCGCGCGGGAGCGCGCCTCAGGCAGCACGCGCTCGCTCCCCAGAGCCTCACTGGCTAGCGACGTAGACCTACGTCGCTCTGCCTGTGAGGGGCTGACTGCCGCAGTAAATATACTGTGCGCAGTCGGCAAGCGGTTAAACTTGTATGTTTAGTAGAAATTTTGTAAAATTTGCTGTGTTTTTATCTGCAAATAATGATTTTAGTGGATTTTTAGCAACAATATTGTTTTTAATAAACATTTAAGCAAATATCTTGGGTCCTTAAAAATCAGTAGCACCTTCTTTTTATTCTACTGGTCATGTGCTTTCAGAAAATATGTATGGTTTGGGGGATCTTTTACAAACTCTAAACGCTATAAGTGAAAAATAAAAAAAAGCAAAGGAAAATTTTCAAAAATGGTCTGGCCAGCTGAGTTTAAAAGTGGAACACAGGGCCTGGCAGCGAAAGGGTTAAAAACAGGTGCTAACTGGTTGTGCAAACAGGCATAAATATCTGCGGCTGCCGATAGAATGTTATTGCATTGTAGAGGCACTGTAGCCACTGCTATCTGCTGTTAATTTCAGCCGCAGAATCAGTATATCAAATAACATTTAAAAACAATTTGTTCTCTTTATACTTGAGCTATTGAGCTCCCTGGGCAAGCTGCCACTATGTGCGGCAGGACGGTCCTCCTGTGCGAACCCATGTAGGTATATGTCGGTCGCACGCCTGCAGCTAGGGGGCGACCCCCCACTCGGCAGCGGGGACTCCAATGCACTCCGATTGCCGCCTGACACCCGCGATCACTCCCCGCTGAGAGAGAAGGACTGGCAGCTGTTGTGAACACAGCTGACCCTTCTTTTCTCTGCAATGATCACAGAGCTCCTGTGATCCTTCTATATAGGATCACAGGTCTCTGTAATCATTTCACAAGCCACGCCCCCCACATTTATACAAAAACAAGGAAGCTGATACAGTCTAAATACTCAATATATGTATATATACATTACTTACACTATGATTTTACTTTATAGATGCTTGATGTACATCCACCCCTGAGGAAGCGAATTATACTTTGTATATGATGCAGGGCTTTTATCATGGTTTTCATGTATATGCCTATGTAGCGGCCAGAGGAGTAGGGGACCGCAATGCAGAATTCAAGTACGGTACAGCAGACAATGAGGCTGAAGCAGAAACCGGCTTTATTAACCAACAGAGTATAATGGCCGGAGAATGATGTTAACAGTAATAACAGATTACATAGGTTTACAGCAAAGTTACGTGATACATAAAATGGCGCTCCCGCCAACGCACACACAGGAATACAGGCTACTCTGCTATATGATCCTATCTGATTCCCGCTAACCGGGACACGTTGCTGCAACGTTCTGTCTACAGAAACCTGCTCTATGCTCTTCCACAGGTTAGCACCGGTGCACACTCACAGTTCTGTAGGTACAGCTGCTTTATCTCAGTCTCCGTGATGGTGGATGCAGTAAGGTCTCTGGATCTGTTCCTTGCTGTCTGTAGCTGCAGTCTCTTATGCACTGGTCTGGGTTTCTTTGCAGGTTGTTTATCTTGTTCTGTCACTTGGAGGTCACTGCAGTCTGGCTCCTTGCTCTGTAACTTGCTTGAGGTGCTCTGGGATGTTCTCTCCTCTCTTTCTCTGGTTCTCAGCTGCAGTCAGTAGTACCACAGTTCAGCTCTGTCTCCTCTGGCAAGATCCTGTTGCTCTGTCCCTGGATTATACAGTCTATATGCCCCCTCAAGGCCACAGCATACTGTCCCTTTTCTCAGCTCAGCACAGCCATCGAGACACAACACCACACCGTCCCAGGAACTTCCTGCTTCCTCCTCCTTTCCAGAAAGATTCCCTCACTTAAAGCAACAACAACAACTGTGGCTTATTCTCATTAACAACAACAGTGACATCTTGTGGCTGAAATATGCATGACAGTCTGTGGGACTTTCTCAATAGAAGTACAGTGTAATGGAGTTTAGTCATTCAAGGGGCTGACCCCCTACACCTATGTGGGATTTTATTATTATATGCTATTATTAATCAGTCTATCCTGTTGTACTGGACTGGACAATACAAATTTTGTCATTTGTTTAATAAAATTACTTGAACTATATGGTATGTATTATTTTGTCTTGATAAGTGTGGTGCCTCATATAAAGTCCTCTGGTAAAATGCAGCTACTTTTTTAGCTTCCTTGTTTTTGTATGGACATTGGGGCTCTGATGTTCATTGTCACCATGTTCCCACGATTGACGGGTGACACCGACTATTTACTGCTGGCGCTACATGCCAGCGTGACGGTCAACACATCCGCTGCCACTAGTGAGAAGACCGCCTTCGCACCCGGCGGCCAAACCTCTCTCTGGCACTTTTAGTCCTACGTCACTTTGCCTGTATGGGGCTGACTGCCGCAGTAAATAGACGTGCGGCGGTCGGCAAGCGGTTAAAAAAACTAAACAATAAAATTATAAAAAATAAATAAAATAATAATAAAAAAACTATTGACACCTTCAACTGTCTTACTGACACCATCCAGTGCTCTATTGACACCGCCCTCTTCCCCCAAAAATATTGTAAAAAAAATGATGAATAAATAAATATTATAAAAATAAAACATTTTTATTTTTTTAATTACTGTCTACTGCCCTATTGACACCATCCTCTGGTCCCCAAAAAACCTTTTTGAAAAAAAAATAAATAAAAAAGATAAAATTACATTGAATAAAAAAAATGCATTTGTAAAAAAAAAAAAATTAAATACAGATAAAAAACTACTGACACTGCACACTGCCCTATTGACACCATCCATTGCCACCCTCCCAGAGACACTGTTAAAAAATTATTTAAAAAAGAAAATAATAAAAATAATTAAAATATAAAATTGTGAAACATAATAGAAGGAAAGTGGACAGCATTATTAGTTATTTATTTTCCTTATTTCATTTTCTGACACCATCCACTGCCCATCCCCCATGCATTGTGAAATAAATATCTATAATAAATAATAGAAATTAAAATGTAAAAATAAAACAAAAATAAAAAAAAAGCTACTGACACTGCCCAGTGCCTTGCTGATACAATCCATTGTACTAACCCCTCCTCCCTGAAAGGAATTGTTAAAAAAAAAAAGAGAAAAAAAATCAACTACTGACTCCACCCACTGTCGTTCAATTCCCGGGTAAGAGCTGTGGTGGACATTCCATCTGTGCCATTGTGCTGTGTGATAAAACTGCACATTTTAGAGTGGCCTTTTATTGTGGGCAGCCTAAGGCACAGCTGTGCAATAATCATGCTGTCCAATCAGCATCTTCATATGTCACACCTGTGAGGGGGAGGGATTATCTCAGCAAAGGAGAAGTGCCCTCCCCCATTCACTCTGCTGTAACTTCCCTTCTCCATGTAGAAAACAGCTGACATGCCTCTCCCCCTACCCCGCCCCCTCTGCTGTGAGCTGACTCCTCTGTAGGAACACCCCTCCCCCGCTCCTATTGCTTCAAGCTGACTCCATTGTTTATAGGAGAAGTGTTACCATGGCCCCTCCCCCATCTTCTCTGCTGTAAGCTGAGTCCTCAATGTAAAAACTGCTGACACTCCCCCTTCACTTTCACCCCTCCCCCCAATGTTTTCACCTGAATATGTCCTCTGTGTAGAGAAGTGATGACACGCCCCCATCCTACTGCACCGCCCCTCCCCCTGCACTGCCCCCTCTGCTTTTGAGCTGAATCTTCTGTATGGAGAAATGTTGGCACTCCCCTCTCCCACTCCTCTCCTGTGATTCCTATATGTAGAGGGGAATGTTTTCTTTCATCCCCTCCCCCACTCCCATTGCTTCAAGCTGACTCCACTGTTATGTGGATAAGTGCTGAGCTGACCCCTCCCCCATTATCTCTGGGCTTTACAGAGAGTAAAGAGAAGAGCTGTTGAAGTCATTTGGCCTAAGAAAACAAAATCCCACCAAGGCCACAACAGGGCTGGTTTACAAAAATGAAATAAATATAAAAAATATTACATTGAAAAATGAAATAAATATAAAAAATAAAATAAAATAAAATTGTAAAAATAATAAAGTAAAATAAAAAGTATGGACACTGTCCACTTTACCCTTAATACAAATAATTAAGAAAAAAATAATAAAAAATTTAATTGAAAAAAATAATAAAAAAATAAAATTGAAAGAATATATATATATATATATATATATATATATATATATATACACACACACATATACCAACACTGTCCATTACCCCAATGAACTGATACACCGCCCTAACCCCTCCCCAAAAAAGCATTGTGAAAAAAAATAAACAAATTCCAAAAAAGAAAACAATAAAAAAATACACAAAACTGTAAAATATGCTGACACTGTCCATTGCTCTACTGAAACTGTCATCTGCCTTACTGACACAGTCCACTACTTCCTTCCTGAAGCACTGAAAAAATAAACTGTCAAAAATCCAAGAAAAAAAAATACTGACATTGTTCATACAAAAAAATCAATGTAAAAAAAATAATAATAATAATAAAAATGTAAAAAAAAATAAAATTAAAAAAATAAAACTACTGACACTGTCCAATCTCCCAAAATAGACTTGTAAAAGATATTATGAAAAAAAGGACTGTGAAAAAAAATTGAAAAATACATTTTAAAATAATTAAAAATATAAAATTTTAAAACAAAAAAAAATACATTTATAGAGAAAAATAAATTGAAAAAAAACAAAAAACAACAACAACAAAAAAAAACACTGACACAATTAACTGGTTTGCTATCACTGCTCCACTGAGACCATCCCCTGTGCCCCTCAAACAACATATTTTTTATAAAATATTAAAAAAAAAAAAATAATAATAACAAATTTCTACTGACACTGTCCACTGCCCAATTGACACCAACCCCTTCCTGACATTGTAAAAAAAATGTAAAATAAGATTGTAAAAAATTTAAAAAATAAAATAAAAATATAAAACTTTTGAGAAAAGCATTGTTCAACTGACCAATTATTTAAAAAAAAAAAAATTGACACTGTCCATTACTCTACTGACTCTGATGATTACCTTACTGGCACCATCCAATACCCCTAAAAGCATTTTTTAACCACTTTACGTACGCTCACATTGCTGCTGCTGCAGCAATGTGGCTCGTTATCGTCCAGCGACGTAGACCTACGTCGCTGGACTCCTCCCCTTGTGTTCAGTCACAGCGGGAGTCGGGCCAGGGGAGGAGCGGTGGTGATCACCGCCGCTCTTCCCCGATCATCGGGGAATCGAGTGTGGAGATCCGCCCGCTTGTGTAAACAAAGCGGGCGGATCTCCTAAGTGACAGGCAGGGTCAGATTGCAGGGTTCAGCATAGCTGAACCTGCGATCTGTGCCTGTGTCACTCAGTCACCTCCCCCCACACACGTTAGTAAGCACCAGGCATACATTAACCCCTCCCTCTCCAATAAAATTAACCCCTTCCCTGCCAGTGTCATTTTTACAGTAACAGTGCATATTTATAGCACTGATTACTGTAGTAATGTCACTGGTACCCCCAGTGTCAAAAATGTCAGTCAAGGGTCCGATCTGTCCGCCGCAATGTCACAGTCCCGCAAAAAAAAAAAAAAAAACGCAGATCGCCGCCATTACTCGTTAAAAAAAAAACCACCAAAAATGACAGAAATCTTTCCCTTAGTTAGTAAACGCAATACATTTTGCGCAAACCAATCAAAATCCTCTTATTGTGATTTTTTTTACCAAACATAGGTAGCAGAAAACAAATTGGCCAAAAATGATAAAAAATTTAGATTTTTACATTTTTTGGGGGGGGAATTTCATATAAAAAAATGTGAAAAATATTGTTATTTTTTCAAAATTTTCGCTCTTTTTTTGTTTATAGCGCAAAAAGTAAAAATCGCACAGGTGATCAAATACCACCAAAAGAAAGAAATTTCGTTTGGGTACGGCGTTGAATGATCGCGCAATTGTCAGTTAAAGTCACACAGTGCCGAATCACAAAAAGTGGCCTGGACGTAAGACAGCAAAATCCTCCGGTGGTAAAGTGGTTAAAAATGCAACAAATACAAAATGTAACTATAAAATAAATTAGATTGTAAGAAAAAAAAATTATAGAAAAAATAACATAAAATGAAAGAACAACTAACAATGTCCACTGCCCTAATGACATGATCCACATCCCTAACAAAAAAAATGAAATGTAAAAAAAATACATTTGTATTATAAATAAAACAATTAAATAACAATTAAAAAATACTTACACTGTCCACTGCCCTACTAACACGATCCACTGGCCTTTAAGAAGCACTATAAGAAAGCATTTCAAAAAATGAATAATAAAATTGAAATTTAAAATAAAAAATACATTTGTAGAAAAACTTAAATGAAAAAATTAATTTACTGACACCATTAACTGCTCTACTAACACTGCTAAGTGCCCGGCTAAGGCTATCCAGTGCACCACTCCTAGAGGCACTGTAAAAAAAAAATATTAAAAAACAAATTTAAAAAAATAAAAACAGCAATTCTACTGACACTGTCTATTGCCCTACTGACACCAGTCACTTTTTAAACCTCCAATAGCAATGTGAAAATAAATAATAAAAATAAAAGGTAATAATAAAAATTAAAATAGTTAATAATTATAAAAAATCTAAAACTATTGACAAATATATTTTTTTCTACTACTCCATATGCACTGCTCCCCCAAAATGTTTGTGAAAAACTTCAAAGACAGACCGACTGGTCTCAGCACCCAGTCATTGTCATATTGGAGTATGGGACTTTGTAGGAATGGATGCATATAAGTAATTGAGGTAAGCAAGAGCGATAAAATCCAAAAATTTATTACAAAAAATACATATTAAAATTCAACATGATAAGGACATGCGTGATAACAAATACAGTACATATCAAATTGGATGAATAACAAACAGACGCCCGTTCATTCACCGCGTTTCTCAGACTGATTGCACAGAACTTGCTTCATCAGGAATGAGGGCAATAGCAATATATTCATCTTCCAATACTTTAATAATATAAAGAAACACAACAATAAGTTATGAGGCAGTACATAATGACCAAATAATGGCACTCACATGCCTTATACAATTCCAATTCTTTTTCTTCAAATATTATAACAGCTTACCATTAGGGATGATCGAACGGCTCGGGTCGACCATCGGTTCGACCCGAACATTGGCTGTTCGAGGTTCGGCCGAATTTAGAACTTTTTGCCCAAAAAGTTCGGAATTCGGCAACCAGAACCGACCAAAATGCAATGGGACAGGAAGTGGAGCCCATGATTGGACCAGAACCATTAGCAAAAGCCAATTGAGGGGGCAGGAGAATGCTAGGAATGTGATTGGAGTGACTAGGGGGTCCATAGACCAATCATTAGTGAATACGCCCCCCAGTATATAAGATAGCCCCCGCCAAATTCCTAGCATTGTTATACAGGGACATGGAAGAGAGTGGAAGCAGTTCGTGGACTTCTGCTACAAAGTGTCATTTAGCATTTATTAGTGTGAGGAAAGGGATATCTAGTGTAGTTAGGGTGCTCTTTTACACTTTAGTTAGCTTTAATTTATTCCGTTTCTGTAGGGAAAGTGTTAAGTGTAAGGGGACCGTAGTGTAGTGTAGGGTTAACTGACAGTGACTGCTATGGCAGGGTGACAAAACCCTTCCATATCAGGGTGACCGCTATAGAGAAAAGGTAGTTTCTCTGAAGTCACTTTCGCTGCAGTAATATGGCTTTGCCCCCGTCAGCATTCTTTTTGGC
Organism: Pelophylax lessonae; assembly: GCF_965119305.1. Taxonomy (NCBI): domain Eukaryota; kingdom Metazoa; phylum Chordata; class Amphibia; order Anura; family Ranidae; genus Pelophylax; species Pelophylax lessonae. The sequence goes on along the minus strand of NC_138776.1, from coordinate 189,137,517 downwards.
TGCAGGCGTCTATAGGGATCTTTTGAGCACATGTTTGGAGTCAGACATGACATCTGAACATGTGTATAGGGGGTATATATACACACCCATGTATGTATATATACACCTGCACATATATAGGTGTGAAAGGAGCAGAAAAAACTACTTGCGCTAATGAAATAATTAACACCAATATAGTTACGCTCCTATCACACCTATATATGTCTGAGTGTAAAATACATATAAGTATGTGTGTATATATACCACTATACACAAGTTCAGATGTTTTGCCTGCCACTAAAGAACCCAAAAAAATGCCTGCAACAACACACCTGGGTGTTTTTTTTTTGGCGCTAGCATTTTTTTGGGCATTTTTTGGGGTTCTTTGGAGGCAGGCAAAACATCTGAGCTTGTGTATACGGGTATATATACACACATACTTATATGTATATATACACCTAGACATATATAGGTGTGATAGTAGCAGAAATATATGCTTGCGCTAATGAAATCATTTACACTAATATGGTTACGCTCCTATAACACCTATATATGTCTAAGTGTAAAATACATATAAGTATGTGTGTGTATATACCACTATACACAAGTTCAGATGTTTTTCCTGCCTCCAAAGAACCCAAAAAATGCCCAAAAAAATGCTTGCCACTAAACCGGCAAGGTGTGAAAAGCGAGAAGCCACTAACCTGTTCTATAAGTGACCTAATACAAACCTTTTTTTTTATGGTTCTGTACATGCTACAGAGCTGAAACTTCACAGGTACACCTTTTAGACCCCCCAGATACTAAATCCAAATAGTTTTTTTTTTTAATTTTTTTTTTAATTTTTTCAATAATTGGCTCTCTATCAAAAATGACAATTTTTAAGAACAATATTTTTGTGTGACTAATAGTCCCTGGGGTATGACCAAGAACCCTAGGCACTTTTTAGGGGCATTTATTGGGTTTTAGGGCTTCAAATGGTGTTTTTTGATTACCGAAGTTCGGGTCCCATTGATTTCAATGGGGTTCTGAAATCCGGGCCGAACTTTCAGGAAGTTCGGATGTTCTGGCCGAACCAAACTTTTGAAAAGTTCGATCATCCCTACTTACCATACTTCACACATATTTTAACAATTTAATCGAACTCCAGTAAAATGGATCGCCGGTATAAGTGGATCGTAGTCTTAGCCGTATATCATGGGGGACAGCATCTATCTCCCAAAGAATCAGCCATATAGTGCAGACTGGACCAGCTTGCTTGATGCAGACTTGTCCCACAGCAGGTAGGGGAGTTGGTACTCGATCAACTCTAAGAATTCAAATGTATATAAAATCAATCAAGGGATCAGCCCCAAGATGTCACCCATTTAGTGCCCCATCATGTTATCATTAATCATCTCCAATATATCACACACAGTATACTGTATATGAAAAGGGGAAAAGATATGGCATTCATATATCATAAACCAATTACAACTTCAAAGGTTTCAAAGAAAACTGCTTCCATATAGTCCTAGCCTCTTATTAAAGAGGCAAGACAATAGGGGCAGAAAATAGTGGGAAACCAGAAAAAGGGAGGGAAAGAGAGCCCCAGCAAACAATTCGTTTCCATTTCCCTGTATTATAAGAGTAAAAGATGAGTCCAAGACTAATCCCCAATTTTCTGTCAGTATACAACGATGGGCAAGTAAAAAATCCCCAGGTGCAGAGGCCATTTTCTACCATGTTCCAAAAGGAGCTTACCAAAAATGAAGGATTGCCGCAATACAAGATGGAGAGCGAGGAGGAGCCGCTAACGGCGTCCTCCACGTGCGCTCCATCTTTAAGCTAGTCCCACTGGAAGTGACGCCTAGCCCGCCCGCGTCACTTCCAGTGCGGGCGTATTACGTCACATCCGGCCGCCGCAAGAGGGGAGATCCTGCCCCTTCTCTCGCAGCTGTCAGTGATTCCGACCAACGATTGGAGGAGGCACAGCCCGCCACTAGAGGGAGCATTCCTCCGCTTTGCGCCCGAGGCTGCACAGTCGACCCTGTATCCGTCCCATCCCGGCAGCCATCCACTGGATACAAAACAGACAATAGTTAGTTACATCAAAAATATAAATATCATACAGTCAGAAGTGCATTGCCATATCATTGCATCATAGTGGCTACGGGTTATATGAGATATAAATCTGCACATGAACATCATTACATAATGAACAAGACAAAACACATACAAGAAAAGAAAATTAAATTAAAAGGAAAAAAGAAAGAAAAAAGAGAGAGAAAAAAAAGAAGAAACAGAAAAAGAGAAAAGAGGAAAATAATGAATTAGAATAAAAATATATAGGGAGACATTTGTCAAGGGCATCCAATCAGCTAAATGCATATACATGTGGGTTACATGATGGAAAATGTTACAAAAAAGGCTTAAACGATACTGCCGTGTTGAGACCCGGCCATACCGTTGCCTGTAAATTAAAAATCCATTTAGCCTCTTTTTGCAGGATTTTGTTGTCAAAGTCTCCCCCATGGACACTCCTGGGTATGACTTCAAGAACTGAAAAACTGATATAGTCTGGATTAAATACATGATGTACGCCCACGTGTTTGCAAATGGGTGTAAAAATCAACCCCACCTCTAGATAGTATAAATGGTCCTGTATTCGTTTGGCAAATCTCCTTTTCGTCTTCCCCACATAAAATGCCCCACAGAGGCAATTAGCAATATAGACTACTCCTTCGGTTGTACAATTTGCAAAGGAGCGGCATTTTAGAATTCCTCCACGGGGTAGGGCAAGTATATTGCCCTCTTTAACCCATGGACAGAAATCACAACTGCCGCACCTAAAGGTACCCTTTAAATTATCAAAGCCCTCAATCTGTTCACGAGAAGGATGATAATGGCTATTGACCAGGGAGTCCTTGATTGATCTCGATTTTCTAAATGTAATTTGAGGTTGCGTTTTTACATATTTAGAGATCACTCGGTCATCCCTTAAAAAATGCCAATTATCAGAAAGAACCTTTCTAATGACTTGATGGTGGGCATTGTACCTCGTAATGACTCTCGTGGTACCCTCATGTGGACGTTTTTTTGGTCCAAAAATCAGTTGGTCCCTTTCCATCACTTTTGCCCTTGAAAAAGGCTCTTTTAAACACCTTGTTGCTGTATCCTCGAGCACGTAGGCGAATACGTAGGGCATCTGCCTCTCTTTTAAAGTCTGCCTCTCTAGTGCAGTTACGGCGTAGCCTAATATATTGGCTATATGCTATACTCTGCACTAGAGGGCGCGGATGTCCGCTATCAAAATGTAAAATTGTATTTCCTGCCGTGCTCTTATGGTACAGCGAGGTATGAATCGAGCCATCCTCATTGAGGAATACAGTAAACCCCCGCTCCATCGCGGTTCCGTTTTTGCAGTCCCAGTATATTGCGGTTTTTTTGTAATGTTATTTTACTATATAAATCATTAAAAATGAAATATTTTTGTGTTTTCCATAGCTCTTGCTATGTCTCTCAGTATCTTTTATGTGTTTAAATGAGTTTCTATTGTTTTAAAAGTGTGTTTAAAGACCTTAAAATGCTTTACACGTACAGTGACAGTAAAAAAAAACATGCCTACAATGCATTTTAATAGGGTTTTTCTATTTTGCGGATTTTCACTTTTCGCGGCTGGGTCCGAAACGTAACCCCCGCAATGGAGGGGGGTTTACTGTATTTGAGTATCCAGGAACGGTATAACCGTATGACTCCACTGCATTGTAAATTTAGGATTATATTTGTTGGTAGTTAGAAAGGCCATAAATTGGTGTAACTCATCTATAGATCCGGTCCAAATTAGTAGGACATCGTCGATATATCGACGCCAAAGGGCAATGTGGCGGAGTAGCGACGATGCCATATCCTCCGCGAACAGTGAACGCTCCCATCCTCCCAGGTACAGGTTTTCATACGATGGGGCACAAAAGGTCCCCATCACAACCCCCTGTACCTGGAGGAATGTTTCACCATTGAAGGTGAATAAGTTGGAATGTAAAATATGATGCAAAAGGCCGAGAACAAACTCGGCCTGTGCCCAATGAGAGTGTCCCTGTTCGCGGAGGTAGGTACCCACCACCTCTAGTCCCAAGAGATGTGGGATGCTTGAGTAGAGGGCCTCAATGTCTATGGCAACTAACAAAGAGTTTTCCGGTACCGTTATTCCGTCTAAAATCTTAAGTAATTTGAGGGTATCCTTGAGATAAGATGGTAATCTCGCAACATGGGGCCTTAATTGACTATCAACATACTTGCTTGCCATCTCTGTTGCACACCCCACTCCCAACACAATAGGTCATCCTGGAGGTCGTTTCAGGTCCTTGTGGACCTTCGGGAGGGAGTAAAACATGGGTAAAATGGGCCATTTGACGAACAGGAACTCATAGAGGTCTTGATTAGAGTTGAGCAGACACCTGGATGTCCGTGTTCGACGGGTTCGGCCGAACTTTAAAAAAAAGTCCGGGTCCGTGTCCCGGACTTTTGCCGAACTTTTCCCGGACACCGAACCCCATTGAAGTCAATGGGCACCCGAACTTTCAGGCACTAAAATGGCTCTAAAACACCAAAGGAAAGGGCTAGAGTGCTGCAAATGGCAGCAAAACGTAATTAAGGGCATGGCAAGTGCTCTGCAAACAAATGTGGATAGGCAAATAACTTAAAACAACAAAAAAAAACAGAAAAATAAAACAATGTTCTTCATCTCTGAAGGACGAGGCCCATATGGAGTAGGAGGGAGGTTGAGGTGGTGGTGGATGTGGCAGTGTCATAGGCATGCGCACAGGGTGTGCCGGGTGTGCCTGGGCACACCCTAATCACCTAGGGCACATAGCATTATCACTCTGTTTGCCAGTGAGGAGATGGGAAAGATCTCCCTCGGACCTGCTCTGCTCTATTTCTCTTTGCCAGCAGGGAGAGTAATGTATCGGGGCCATGTACATGTAGGCAAACACATGCATGTGTATTTAAACTTTGGGGTGCACACCCTAATGCAATAGGCTGCGCACACCTATGGGCGGTGTAGGTGGAAGCGGCGGTGGAGGAGGACCAGGGCCAGATTAAGAGCATCATGGGCTTGGTGCTGGGGATTTTGAAGGGCCTTAAGGGCCGTGCCTTGGCATGCACCCAGAGGAGGAAGGGTGCAGCCATGCATGCCTAATTCAACATGGGATGCTGTCTCTGAAGCCCATAAACACATCCATGCATCGGCAACTGTCCCTCCTTGTCCGGCCTTCGTGCTGTGTGGGGAGGTTCTGAGGGAGCTGCCTGGGGAAGCGAGCATAGAAGCCAGACTTCTGTGTTTACAAGTGACAGAAGAGCGGTAACAGTGAATATGGCCCACCCGGGGCCTATATAAAGGTGCAGCTCCAATAGCCCCTATGTTAATCTGGCCCTGAGGAGGAGGACGAGGTAGCCAACACTGCTTCTTTTCACAAATTTTAAATGAGGGTACACCCCAAAGAGTGAGAAAGAGCAAAAATGGAACAATGGGTGGGTAAGGTCGGTATCTATAGCTATTCTGCACAAGGTACGGAAAAGTCCCGTGGGATCCATGCCTGGTTCATTTTAATGAACGTGAGCTTGTCCACATTGTCTCTGGACAGGCGGCTGCGCTTGTCTGTTATAACGCCCCCAGCCGTTCAGATAATACACTGGCTGCAGGGCACGCCAGCACCTCCAAGGCGTAAAGGGCAAGCTCAGGCCATGTGCCCAATTTGGAGACCCAGAAGTTGAAGGGGGCAGACCTGTCATTCACTACATGTAGGCGTGTGCACACATACTGCTCCACCATGTTGGTAAAATGCTGCCTCCTGTTAAGACGTTCCATCTGAGCTGCTGGTGCTGCTGTTTGTTGTGGCGTGCTGACAAAGCTATTCCACATTTCGGCCATGCTAACCCTGCCTTCTGAGGTGCTGGCGGTGCCCTGGTTGCGTTGGCGACCTCTTCCTCCTCCTCCTCCTCCTCTGCCTTGTGCTTCCACCGTGGCCCCGATGTCAGGTGGGAATGCCAGCAGCATCGCGTCTACCAGCGTGCGCTTGTACTCGCGCATCTTGCGATCGCGCTCCAGTGAGTGAATTAAGGACGGTACGTTGTCCTTGTAACGGGGATCCAGCAGCGTGACCACCCAGTAATTAGCACAAGTTAGAATGTGGGCAACTCGGCGGTCATTGTGGAGACACTGCAGCATGTAATCGCTCATGTGTGCCAGGCTGCCGAGAGGCAACGAAAGGCTGTCCTCTGTGGGAGGTGTATCGTCCGTGTCCTCTGTATCCCCCCAGCCACGCACCAGTAATGGCCATGAGCTGGCCTGGGTGCCACCCTGCTGTGAACATGGTTCCATCTCCTCCTCCAGCTCCTCCTCCCCATCCTCCTCATCCTCCAGAACTGTGCCCCTGCTGGACAATTGTGTCCCTGGCGTTTGTGTGTGCAGGAACCCACCCTCGGAGCCCCTTGCGAATGACTGCCCTGAAAGCCTTGGAAATGTTACCTCTTCATCCTCCTCCTCCTCCTCATCCTGTGCCACATCCTCTTCCATCATCACCCGAATTGTTCTTTCAAGGAGGCATAGAAGTGGGATAGTTAAGCTGAGAACGGCGTCATTGCCACTGGCCATGTTATTGGAGTACTCAAAACAGCGCAACAAGGCACACAGGTCTTGCATGGAGGCCCAGTTATTGGTGGTGAAGTGGTGCTGTTCCGCAGAGCGACTCACGCATGCGTGCTGCAGCTGAAACTCCACTATGGCCTGCTGCTGCTCGCACAGTCTTTGCAGCATGTGCAAGGTGGAGTTCCACCTTGTGGGCACGTCACATATGAGGCGGTGAGCGGGAAGGCCGAAGTTATGCTGCAGCGCTGACAGGCGAGCAGCAGCAGGGTGAGAATGCCGAAAGTGCGCACAGACGGCCCGCACTTTCTGCAGCAGCTCTGACATATCGGGGTAGTTTTTAAGGAACCTCTGCACCACCAAATTCAGCACATGCGCCAGGCAAGGGATGTGCGTCAAACCGGCTAGTCCCAGTGCTGCTATGAGATTTCGCCCGTTATCGCACACCACCAGGCCGGGCTTGAGGCTCGCTGGCAGCAACCACTCATTTGTCTGCTGTTCCATGCTCCTCCACAACTCCTGCGCGGTGTGTGGTTTGTTCCCCAAACAGGCAAGTTGTAAAACTGCCTGCTGTTGTTTACCCCTGGCCGTGCTGAAGTTGGTGGTGAAGGTGTTACGCTGTCCGGATGAGGAGGCGGTGGAGGATGAGGAAGCGGAGTAGGAGGAGTTAGGAACAGGAGGCAAACTGAAGCGCCCTGCAATCCTCGGTGGTGGAAGGACATGCGCCAAATTGCTATCCGCCTCAGGCCCATCCGCCACTGCATTTACGCAGTGTGCCGTTAGGGAGATATAACGCCCCTGACTGTGCTTACTGGTCCACGTATCGGTAGTTAGGTGGACCTTGGCACAGATGGCGTTGCGCAGTGCACACCTGATTTTTTCCCCCACTTGGTTGTGCAGGGAAGGGATGGCTTGCCTGGAAAAGTAGTGGCGGCTGGGCACGACGTACTGTGGGACAGCCACCGACATAAGGTTTTTAAAACTGTGCGTCTCCACCAGACGGAATGACAGCATTTCAAAGGCCAAGAATTTTGAAATACTGGCATTCAGGGCCAGGGATCGCGGGTGGGTAGGGGGGTACTTCCTCTTCCTCTCAAGTGTTTGGGAGATGGAAAGCTGAACGCTTCCACGGGACATTGTGGAGATGGTTGGTGACCCAGGTGGTGGTGTTGCTGACAGATCGTCTGTTTGCGGGGTGGCAGGTGCCGGTATCACTACAGATGTGGCTGGAGCGGCCGAGACTGCAGCAGAAGAGGAAGCAGGATGAGCCAGAGACGTTTCTTGGTTTTGAAGGTGTGTACTCCACTGCAGCTCGTGCTTTGCACTTAGATGCCTGATCATGCAGGTTGTGCTCAGGTTGAGAAGGTTTATGCCTCACTTCAGGCTCTGATTGCACAGGGTGCAAACCACTCGTGTCCTGTCCTTGCTGCGTTGGGCAGTAGCAGGCGTAGTGTCTAGGGCACGGCCGCTCCGCTTCTGCACCCTGCTCCCTCTTGTGCTGTGCTGGTGGCTCTGTGCGACCACCGCCTCTTCCTCCAAACTACTCAGGTCACCTGCATGACGTTCATTCCATGTGCGGTCGAGGACCTCATCGTCCTCCACATCATCTTCCACCCAGTCTTCACCCCTGTCCTCCTTGTCGGTCTCCACAATGCTGAACGCCGCAGCAGTTGGCACCTGCGTTTCGTCATCATCGGAGACGTGCTGCGATGGTCCTTGCATGTACTCATCTTGAGAAATAAGTGGTTGGGCATCGCTGCACTCAATCTCTTCCACTTCTGGGGCAGGGCTAAGTGGATGGCCCTGGGAAACCCTGCTGACAGAGTCCTCAAAAAGAATAAGAGACTGCTGTATGGCTTGGGGCTCAGACTGCTTGCCTGATTTGCAAGGGGGTGAGGTGAAAGACGGTTGGACATCGGCTGCAGGTGCCAACTCTGACCTTTCTGCAGTAGACTGGGTGGGAGACAATGTGAAGGAACTGGAGGCACTGTCAGCAGCAAACCAATCTACTATCGCCTCTCTGTGTTCTGGCCTCATCACTTCTAGAGGCTTATGATGCCCTACCAAATACTGATGCAGGTTCTGTCGCCTACTCACACTTGAGGAAGGTGTTTCACTTGTGCGTGTAGCTGGCACAGATCGACCACGTCCTCTCCTTGCAACAGGAGCTCTACCAGCAGCACCACGACCCAGGCCACGGCCCTTATTTGACGGTCTCCTCATATTTCTGTAATTTAAGATCTTGCCCTAGAAAGGTGTTTATTGAATAGCGGAACAAAAGAACAACAGTATCGCACGGGTGTATCTCACAGTCAAATATGCAAACTATGCCGCAATTTAATGTTTTTTACACCAAAAGGGTGTATATTGAATAGCGGAATAGGATAAAAAACTGTGTATCTCACACGTACAAACACAGACTAGGCCCGATTAAATTTTTTTGTACCCTAAAGAGAGGATGAGGAAGAGGAGTAGGAGGAGTTGGGAACAGGAGGCAAACTGAAGCGCCCTGCAATCCTTGGCGGGGGAAGGAGATGCGCCAAACTAATTTAAAAGGTGTATCTCACACGTACCGATACAGACTATGCCGTAATTTAATTTTTTACACTCCAAAAGGGTGTATATTGAATAGCGGAATAGGAAAACTTTTATAATACGGTGTATCTCACACGTACAAACACAGACTAGGCCCCGATTACAATTTTTTGTACCCTAAAGGCAGGATGAGGAAGAGGAGTAGGAGAAGTTGGGAACAGGAGGCAAACTGAAGCGCCCTGCAATCCTCGGCGGTAGAAGGAGATGCGCCAAACAAATTTAAAAAGGTGTATCTCACATGTACCGATAAAGACTATCCCGCAATTTAATTTTTTACACTCAAAGAGGGTGTATATTGAATAGCGGAATAGGACAAATTTTACAAAACGGTGTATCTCACACGTACAAACACAAACTAGGCCCCGATTACAATTTTTTCTACCCTAAAGGCAGGATGAGGAAGATGAGTAGGAGGAGCAGGCAGGAGGCAGACTGAAGCACCCTCAAATCCTCGGCAGTATGAGATGCGCCCCAAAAATTGGAAAGGTGTATTTCACACGTACCGACACAGACTATCACGCAATTTAATTGTTTATACCCAAAGGTTATGATTAATTAGCGGAATAGAAAATATGATAAAAAAAAAGGTGTATGTATATCACACGTACACAACCACACTAGGCCCCAATTACTATTGTTTGTACTCCTAAAGGCAGGATGATGAGTAGGAGGAGTATGGAACAGGCAGCACCCTCAAATCTTCAGAAGTATGAGATGAACCCCAAAAACTTGGAAAGGTGGATCTCACACGTACCAACACAGACTATCCCGCAATTTAATTGATCCCCAAAGGTTTTTATTGAATAGCGGAATAGGAAATATGATCAAAAAAAGTGTATGTATCTCACACGTACACAACCACACTAGGCCCCAATTACTATTGTTTGTACCCCTAAAGGCAGGATGAGGAGTAGGAGGAGTATGGAACAGGCAGCACCCTCAAATCTTCAGAAGTATGAGATGAACCTCAAAAACTTGGAAAGGTGGATCTCACACGTACCAACACAGACTATCCCGCAATTTAATTGATTCCCAAAGGTTTTTATTGAATAGCGGAATAGGAAATATGATCAAAAAAAGTGTATGTATCTCACATGTACACAACCACACTAGGCCCCAATTACTATTGTTTGTACCCCTAAAGGCAGGATGAGGAGTAGGAGGAGTATGGAACAGGCAGCACCCTCAAATCTTCAGAAGTATGAGATGAACCTCAAAAACTTGGAAAGGTGGATCTCACACGTACCAACACAGACTATCCCGCAATTTAATTGATCCCCAAAGGTTTTTATTGAATAGCGGAATAGGAAATATGATCAAAAAAAGTGTATGTATCTCACACGTACAGAAGCACACTAGGCCCCAATTACTATTGTTTGTACCCCTAAAGGCAGGATGAGGAGTAGGAGGAGTATGGAACAGGCAGCACCCTCAAATCTTCAGAAGTATGAGATGAACCTCAAAAACTTGGAAAGGTGGATCTCACACGTACCAACACAGACTATCCCGCAATTTAATTGATCCCCAAAGGTTTTTATTGAATAGCGGAATAGGAAATATGATCAAAAAAATGTATGTATCTCACACGTACACAACCACACTAGGCCCCAATTACTATTGTTTGTACCCCTAAAAGGATGGATGAGGAGTAGGGGGAGTATGGAACAGGCAGCACCCTCAAATCTTCAGAAGTATGAGATGAACCCCAAAAACTTGGAAAGGTGGATCTCACACGTACCAACACAGACTATCCCCCAATTTAACTGATCCCCAAAGGTTTTTGATTAAATAACGGAATAGAAAATATGATCCAAAAAAGTGTATGTATCTCACACGTACACAACCACACTAGGCCCCAATTACTATTGTTTGTACCCCTAAAAGGATGGATGAGGAGTAGGGGGAGTATGGAACAGGCAGCACCCTCAAATCTTCAGAAGTATGAGATGAACCTCAAAAACTTGGAAAGGTGGATCTCACACGTACCAACACAGACTATCCCCCAATTTAATTGATCCCCTGTAAGATTCTGGTACCTCCGGTACCCTTAATCACCACTTTCCTCTGTAATGCGTCCCACCTTTCTCTTCAGGTGGTACGCATATACCTTTAAGAACGATGATGTCACTGCTGAGCGCCGCAGAGCGGCTATTTCAACCGCCGGCGGTCTCACTCACATTGTTCGTTCAACCTGCCTTGTTACCCACATGCTTTCAAGCCTGTCTCTCGATCGGAACCTCCAGCCATTCCCTTTACCTGGAGCAGACCGGAACCTCGCTACTGATCCCTGTATCTCGCTCCTGGATCATTCCTCATCTACTGGACCTCTCTAAACTACTAACATTACAAGTGATAAGTACCCCACAGGGGAACCCTCCATAACCTTATTGCACTATCTACCTATGCACATTAAGGACTGTTACTACCTATCTATATTATCCTATCATCTGCACTGTTACATAGATTGCTAGCTCTTCAGCCTACTACCATCTATCATCTGCACTGCTGCATAGATTGCTGGCTCTCCTGTCTACTACTATCTATCCTTGCACTGGGTTAGCCTATCCTGTATTTGTCATCTGCTGTCCTCACCACCTGTTAGCATACTCGATAATAACCTATCTGCATTCCTAATACCATCTTGAACTCTCCTATACAAACCCTATCAAGTGATTACCATCCTTGTCACTGTTCACACCTGTCCCTTCAGCACATCACCTTCATACTATCATATACATACTATCACTCCAGGAACATCTCATTGAGTGTGTATATATCTGTATGTTGAAGCTGACAGGCCCACGGTGATGAGTCCTGGAGAGTTGGATCTGGTATTCAACACATCTCTACATGACTACTGAGTGGAGATTTTGCAGCTGCAAATCCAGCCTATACTAAAAACGCAGGAGCGTTACAGATTGAACCAACCTTAAAAATGGATTCAGCAGAATTACCCACTCAAGTGACACAATTAACACAACACGTAAAAGCGTTAATACTTGCTCTGACTGACGTACAAGAAAAGAATCAGACTCTGACACAGCAGGTAACCCAGCTCTCACGGCTTACTGCTATTCAGCCTCCTGAACCTAAAATAAACCCTCCTCTAGTGTTTACAGGTGATCGGAAAAAATTTCGTGAATTCAAAAACGCATGTCAATTGCTTTTTTTGTTAAAACCTCGTACATACCCCACTGATCAAATAAAAGTCTGTACCGTTATTTCATACCTGACGGGTGATCCACGGGCCTGGGCAGACTCTCTCGTAGAGAGTAATGATCAGATTCTCAACACCTATTCCTTATTCCTAGCGGAACTCGCTAGTTTATACGATGACCCCAATAGGCAGAGTACTGCTGATATTCAGTTGAGGGCCTTAAAACAAGGAAGGAGACCTGTAGAAGACATTGTATCTGAGTTCAAAAGATGGACCCTTGATTCAGGGTGGAATGACACATCTTTGCAAACTCAATTCAGACTCGGGTTATCGGAAGCTGTTAAGGACAAGCTCGCCCGAGCGGATTTACCTGGCACCTTGGAGGCCTCGATACAACTTAGTATCAACATCGACAGACGACTGCGAGAAAGAAGGGCTGAAAAGATGGGAATGCCATTGTCTAGTCCTTCTCAGATTTCGGCCGTTGACCCTACTCCCATGGATGTAGGAACCATACGCCCACCTTTAATGACTACTGAACGAGCCAGAAGAACATCCAGAAATCTCTGCATGTACTGCGCATACTCGGATCATTTGATAAACACCTGTCCCCTTGTCCGCAAAAAAGAGGGTGAGTGTTCACATGTCTTGCTGGGAGGATTAACGACTTCCTTCTCTAACCCCTATCTTTTTGTTCATTTAATATTACAGTGGGACCAAACTAGGATCACCACCAAGGCTATGGTCGACACTGGATCTTGTGGAAACTATATTGATACACTCTTTGTTACCTTAAATAAAATACCTATTATTTCAAAATCTAAGCCTGTTTCTGTTAGTTTCATTAATGGTATTCCACTGTCTTCTGGTCCAATCACCAACCAGACTCAGGCACTCCTTGCCACTACCAACGAATCACATGTGGAGACCATCACCTTTGACATACTATCCTCACCCCATTTTCCTATTATTTTGGGACTTCCCTGGTTACACACACACCAATCAATCATAGATTGGAAAAAACAGACTTTGGTTTTCCCTTCTCACTATTGTGAGAATACGTGTAACCTCCCATCTTATGGGAAGATTCTGTCTGTGGTGTCTGATGAAATTGCACCACTATGCTATCAGGATCTGTCCGAAGTGTTCCTTGAGAAAAATGCTCAAGTGTTGCCTCCCCATAGGGATTATGATTGCACTATCGATCTACTCCCTAACAGCAAATTGCCTTTCGGTCATGTTTATCCCCTTTCACAGGATGAACTTTCTCATCTCAAGGAATACTTGGATGAGAATTTGACAAAAGGGTTCATTAGACCCTCTACTTCTTCCACTGCTGCAGGACTTTTCTTTGTCCGCAATAAGGATTCCAGTCTCAGGCCTATTATCGATTATAGGCAATTAAACACGATTACGATAAAGGATCGCTATCCTCTGCCGCTCATCCCTGAACTTATTGAACAGGTGCGTGGGGCTACTTATTTCACCAAATTAGACCTGAAAGGGGCATACAACCTAATCCAAATCCGTGACGGGGATGAGTGGAAAACAGCATTCAGAACCAGATACGGACTATTCGAATACCTTGTGATGCCATTCGGGCTATGTAATGCTCCCGCAGCTTTCCAAAGATTCATAAACGACATCTTTAGAGACTTACTTGATGTCTGTGTTGTAGTATACCTAGACGATATACTTATTTATTCTCGATCTATGCCTGAACACATAAAACATGTAAGACTTGTGTTGTCCAGACTGCTCTCACACAGACTATATGTGAAATTAAAAAAATGTCTATTTCATAAAGAAGAAATATTATTTCTAGGATACTTCATATCCAAAACTGGAATTAAGATGGATATGAGTAAGATATCCTGTATTTAAGACTGGCCTATACCAACAACTCGTAAGGCCCTACAGCGATTCCTTGGATTCTCGAACTTCTATAGGAAGTTCATCAAGAACTTTTCCGCTATTGTTAGACCTCTCACACAACTGACAAGCATAAAAAAACCATTCAAATGGTCAGAAGAAGCAAATCAAGCTTTCTGCTTGTTAAAATCAAGCTTTACTTCTGCTCCCATACTACGCCATCCAGACCCATCCCTCCAATATATTCTAGAGGTAGATGCGTCAAATATGGCAGTAGGAGCAGTTCTCTCCCAACGACCAACAAACACTTCATCACTTCACCCAGTTGCTTTCTTTTCAAAATCATTAAGCAGCCCAGAGGTGAATTACCCAGTGGGTGAAAAGGAGTTGCTTGCCATAAAACTGGCACTGGAGAATTGGCGACATCTGCTCGAAGGTACCCAGTTACCAATACTCATATATACAGATCATAAAAACCTTCAATACCTCCAGACTAACAAGACTCTCCCCCACCGGCAGGTACGATGGTCATTATTCTTTTTAAGATTTAATTTCCTAGTGACCTACACGCCTGCAGACAAAAAAAAAAAGCGCATGCGCTATCACGATTGACCGAAGATAACTGCGCCGAAATCCCTTCCATTCCCATAATACCCTATGAACGCATTATTGGTGTTGTCCGTTCCTTGAAGGAAGAGATTTTGCACAGTATAAGAATGGATTCACCTCCACCACAACTAAGTACTGATGCAGAAGGCTTCCTCTATTACAATGACAAACTCTACATACCCCCTACTATGCGCACCAAGATTTAGGAGTTATCGCATGATGTGCCCATGGCAGGACATATGGGTATAACGAAAACCTTTAATTTGCTCACCAGGCAGTTTTGGTGGCCTGATATGAAGACATCTGTACAAAAATTTGTTTCTTCATGTGACATTTGTGCAAGGTCCAAAATTGACACTACAAAACCATCTGGACTACTTTGTAGTCTACCAATACCCCAGGTTCCATGGGAAGTTGTATCCTTAGATTTCATAGTAGAACTACCACCCTCTAAAGGATTTAATACCATCCTAGTGTCAGTGGACCACTTGACAAAGATGGCACATTTCATTGCTATCCGTAGATTACCTTCATCTAAACAAACATCAGAACTACTGATGAAACATGTGTTTAAGTTGCATGGAATTCCAAAAACTCTTTTGTCCGACCGTGGTTCACAATTCATCTCTAAATTTTGGCAAGCACTTTGTCAAATTTTACGCATTGAGTGAAAGCTCACTTCTCCCTACCATCCTCAGACCAACGGACAGACTGAAAGAGTCAACCAGTGCATTGAGCAATATCTATGTTGCTACACATCATACTTACAGGATGATTGGGTGGATCTCCTTCCTCTAGCAGAATTTGCTTACAACAACGCAACCCACAGTACCACGAAGCAAAGTCCGTTCTACTTGAACTATGGGTTTCATCCCACTCTTCTTCCACCACGCATCCTGCCATCGAGTAACCCAGTAGCCTCGGATTACCTTACCCAAATAAAAGACTCCTTGGGCTTACTCAATACCACTATATCACACGCTCACAGTCAACAAAAAAAGTACTACGACCTTCGTAGAAGACCTTCTCCTCAGTATGCTATTGGGGACCTTGTTTGGCTATCGACAAAGAACTTAAGATTAAAAATCCCTAGCAAGAAGCTTGGACCTTTATTTTTGGGACCCTTCCCAATTAAAAAACTTATCGGAAAAGCTGCAGTACAGCTCACCCTACCAGCAGATCTCAAGATCCATCCCATCTTCCATGTGTCGCTACTGAAGCCCCATGTTCCTAACCAAGGAATAAGGCCTACCATCTTGCCTCCACCTCCAATACAAGTTGAAGGCGGAGAAGAGTATGAGATCAAGGAAATTTTGGATTCTCGCATTCATAGAGGAAGACTCCAGTATCTCATAAGATGGAAGAATTATGGACCCCAAGACGACACCTGGCTAGATACCTCTGATATTCATGCTCGTAGACTTATACGGAACTTTCACTCGAAACACCCAGAGAAACCTGTCCTATAGGCCTTCCGGAGCCAGCCTTAAGGGGGGGGGTACAGTAAGATTCTGGTACCTCCGGTACCCTTAATCACCACTTTCCTCTGTAATGCGTCCCACCTTTCTCTTCAGGTGGTACGCATATACCTTTAAGAACGATGATGTCACTGCTGAGCGCCGCAGAGCGGCTATTTCAACCGCCGGCGGTCTCACTCACATTGTTCGTTCTACCTGCCTTGTTACCCACATGCTTTCAAGCCTGTCTCTCGATCGGAACCTCCAGCCATTCCCTTTACCTGGAGCAGACCGGAACCTCGCTACTGATCCCTGTATCTCGCTACCGGATCATTCCTCATCTACTGGACCTCTCTAAACTACTAACATTACAAGTGATAAGTACCCCGCAGGGGAACCCTCCATAACCTTATTGCACTATCTACCTATGCACAGTAAGGACTGTTACTACCTATCTATACTATCCTATCATCTGCACTGTTACATAGATTGCTAGCTCTTCAGCCTACTACCATCTATCATCTGCACTGCTGCATAGATTGATGGCTCTCCTGTCTACTACTATCTATCCTTGCACTGGGTTAGCCTATCCTGTATTTGTCATCTGCTGTCCTCACCACCTGTTAGCATACTCGATACTAACCTATCTGCATTCCTAATACCATCTTGAACTCTCCTATACAAACCCTATCAAGTGATTACCATCCTTGTCACTGTTCACACCTGTCCCTTCAGCACATCACCTTCATACTATCATATACATACTATCACTCCAGGAACATCTCATTGAGTGTGTATATATCTGTATGTTGAAGCTGACAGGCCCACGGTGATGAGTCCTGGAGAGTTGGATCTGGTATTCAACACATCTCTACATGACTACTAAGTGGAGATTTTGCAGCTGCAAATCCAGCCTATACTAAAAACGCAGGAGCGTTACATCCCCAAAGGTTTTTATTGAATAGCGGAATAGGAAATATGATCAAAAAAAGTGTATGTATCTCACACGTACACAACCACACTAGGCCCCAATTACTATCGTTTGTACCCCTAAAGGCAGGATGAGGAGTAGGAGGAGTATGGAACAGGCAGCACCCTCAAATCTTCAGAAGTATGAGATGAACCCCAAAAACTTGGAAAGGTGGATCTCACACGTACCAACACAGACTATCCCGCAATTTAATTGATCCCCAAAGGTTTTTATTGAATAGCGGAATAGGAAATATGATCAAAAAAAGTGTATGTATCTCACACGTACACAACCACACTAGGCCCCAATTACTATTGTTTGTACCCCTAAAAGGCTGGATGAGGAGTAGGGGGAGTATGGAACAGGCAGCACCCTCAAATCTTCAGAAGTATGAGATGAACCTCAAAAACTTGGAAAGGTGGATCTCACACGTACCAACACAGACTATCTGTAACGCTCCTGCGTTTTATGTATAATGTGGATTTACAGCTGCAGAAATATTCCACTTCAGTAGTCATGTAGAGAAACGCTGAGACACCAATCCCAACTCCCAAGACTCATCATGTGTGGATAGTCTCAATTCAGCAAGTAAATACACACACTCAATAAGATGTTCCTAGAGTGACTTATATGTATAGTAATATAGTGATGATAGGCTGAAGAGACAGGTTGGGTAGAGATGGTAGATGACAGACACTTGAAAGGAATGTTCTTGAAAGTAAGATAGTAGCAGATGGGATGCAGATAGGTTTAGCAATCATGTATGGTAGCAGATGATAGAGTAGCAGGTGAACATACAGGATAGACCAACCCAGTGCAAGAGCAGATGGTATTAGGCTCAAGAGCTAGCAATCTTAGTTAGTGCAGATGTAGTAATAGTCCTTAGTATGCAGAGCTAGATAGTGTAAGCTTTAGTATGAAGGTTATAGAGGTTTCCCCTGTGGGGTACTTATCACTAGTAGCAATGTAGTAGAGGAGAGGTTCGGCAAGAGCGGATGATCCGGTAACGGGATACAGGGATCAGCAGCGTGGTTCCGATAGCGAGGTATGCTTGCAAGCATGAGAGCTTCAAGGCAGATTATGCGGCGTTGAACGAACATGTGAGTGAGACCGCCGGAGGTTGAAATAGCCGCTCCAGCGGCGCTCAGTGATGACAGAATCGGTCTTAAAGGTGTATGCGCACCTTACCAAAAGAGAATGGTGGGGCGCATACACTTAGGAAAAGTGGAATTAGGGTACCAAAGGTACCAGAACATTACAGTACCCCCCCTTAAGGCCGGCTCCTGAAGGCCTCTGGAGCTGGTTTGTCTGGGTACTTCGCATGAAAGTTGCGGATTAATCTAGGGGCATGTATGTCAGAGGTGTATAGCCAGGTGTCGTCTTGGGGCCCATAGTTCTTCCATCGAACTAAGTATTGAAGTTTTCTTCTGTGGATACGAGAATCCAGAATCTCTTTTATCTCATATTCTTCTCCACCTTCAACTTGTACAGGAGGAGGAAGTGGGATAGTAGGCCTTATTCCTTGGTCAGGAACATGGGGCTTCAGTAGCGACACATGGAAAATGGGATGTATTTTGAGGTCTATTGGCAATGTAAGCTGCACTGCAGCTTTTCCAATAAGTTTCTTGATTGGGAAAGGTCCCAAGAAGAGAGGTCCAAGCTTTTTGCTAGGGATTTTCAGTCTTAAATTTTTTGTTGAGAGCCAATTGAGGTCCCCAATAGCATACTGAGGAGAAGGTCTTCTGCGAAGATCATAGTACTTCTTTTGTTGACTGTGAGCGTGTGCAATGGTAGTATTAAGCAAACCCAGAGAGTCCTTTATTTGGGTAAGATAGTCTGAGGCTACTGGGTTATTTGAAGGAAGGATGCGTGGTGGAAGAATAGAGGGATGAAACCCATAGTTCAAGTAGAACGGACTCTGCTTGGTCGTACTGTGGGTTGCGTAGTTGTAGGCAAATTCTGCCAGAGGGAGAAGATCCACCCAATCATCCTGTTGGTAAGAAGTGTAACAACGTAAATATTGCTCAATGCATTGGTTGACTCTTTCAGTCTGTCCGTTGGTCTGCGGATGGTAAGGAGAAGTGAGCTTCCGCTCAATTCGTAGTATGTGACATAGTTCTTGCCAGAACTTGGAAATAAATTGTGATTCACGGTCAGACAGAAGAGTTTTTGGGATACCATGTAACTTAAAGACATGTTTCATCAGGAGTTCTGCCGTTTGTTTGGACGAAGGTAGTCTGCGAATAGCAATGAAATGTGCCATCTTTGTCAGATGGTCCACTGACACCAAGATGGTATTAAATCCTTTGGAAGGAGGTAGTTCTACTATAAAGTCCAAGGACACAACTTCCCATGGAGTTTGGGGTATTGGTAGACTGCATAGTAGACCGGATGGTCTCGTAGTGTCAATTTTGGACCTGGCACAGACATTGCATGAAGAGACGAATTTTTGTATAGATGTTTTCATGTCAGGCCACCAGAATTGTCTGGTAATCAGATTAAGAGTCTTTGTCATACCCATATGTCCTGCCATAGGCACATCATGCGATAATTCCAAGATCTTGGTGCGCATGGTAGGTGGTATGTAAAGTTTGTCGTTGTAGTAGAGGAAGCCTTCTGCATCGGTATTTAGTTGTGGTGGGGGTGAATCCAAACTTATACCATGCAAAACCTCTTCCTTCAAAGAACGGACAACTCCAATAATACGCTTGTGAGGTATTATAGGAACGGAAGGGATTTCGAAGTAGTTTTCTTCAGTTAGTCGTGATAGTGCATCTGCCTTTTTGTTCTTATCTGCAGGTGTGTAGGTCACTAGGAAGTTAAACCTTAGAAAGAATAGTGACCATCGTACCTGTCGGTGAGAGAGAGTTTTGTTAGTCTGAAGATATTGAAGATTTTTATGGTCCGTGTATATAAGTATTGGTAATCGGGTGCCTTGGAGTAGATGTCGCCAATTCTCCAGAGCCAATTTTATAGCAAGCAGTTCCTTTTCACCCACGGGGTAATTTACCTCTGGACTGCTTAAGGATTTAGAAAATAAGGCGACTGGATGGAGTGGTGAAGTGTTAGTTGGTTGTTGGGAGAGTATTGCTCCTACTGTCATGTTTGACGCATCTACTTCCAGAATGTATTGGAGGGATGGGTCTGGATGGCGTAGTATGGGAGCAGAAGTAACCTTGTCTTTAACAGGTGAAAAGCTTTATTTGCTTCATCTGACCATTTGAATGGTCTCTTAATGCTAGTGAGCTGTGTGAGGGGTCTCACAATGGCAGAGAAGTTCCTGATGAATTTCCTGTAGAAATTAGAAAATCCAAGGAATCGCTGTAGCGCCTTGCGGGTGGTTGGTGTAGGCCAATCCTGAATGCAGGATATCTTACTCATGTCCATCTTGATTCCTGTTTTGGATATGATGTAGCCTAGAAACAGTACCTCTTCTTTATGAAACAAGCATTTTTTCAGTTTCACGTATAGGTTGTGTGCAAGCAATCTCGATAATACTAGTCTTACATGTCTTATGTGTTCAGACAGGGATCGTGAATATATAAGTATATCGTCCAGATATACCACAACACAGACATCTAGTAAGTCTCTGAAAATATCGTTTATAAATCGTTGAAAGGCTGCAGGGGCGTTGCATAGCCCGAAGGGCATTACAAGATATTCAAACAATCCGTATCTGGTTCTGAATGCAGTCTTCCACTCGTGTCCATCACGGATTTGAATGAGATTGTATGCCCCTTTCAGGTCCAATTTTGAAAAATTGGTAGCTCCACGCACCTGCTCAATGAGCTCAGGGATAAGCGGTAGAGGATAGCGATCTTTTATTGTAATAGCATTCAATTGCTTATAGTCGATTAAGGGCTGAGACTCGAGTCCCTATTGCGGACAAAAAAGAGTCCTGCTGCTGTGGAAGAAGTGGAAGGTCTAATAAAACCTTTTTTCAAATTCTCATCCAAATATTCTTTGAGATGGGAAAGTTCATCCTGTGAAAGAGGATAAACATGACCGAACGGCAATTTGCTATTTGGGAGTAGATCAATACTACAATCATAGTCTCGATGGGGAGGTAGTGCTTGAGCATTTTTCTCAAGAAAAACCTCAGAGAGATCCTGATAACATAGTGGTGCAATCTCATCTGTCACCACAGACAGGATCTTCCCGGAAGACGGGAGGTTACACGTACCCTCGCAATAGCAAGAGAGGAAGGCCAGGGTCCGTTCCTTCCAATCTATGGTTGGTTGATGTGTGTGTAACCAGGGAAGTCCCAAAACAATGGGAAAGTGGGGTGAAGGTATTAGGTCGAAGGTAGTGGTCTCCATATGAGACCCGTTAGTAGTGACTAGGAGTGCCTGTGTCTGATCAGTGATCGGACCAGAGGATAAAGAAACACCGTTAATAAGACTCACTGAGACAGGTTTAGGTTTAGAAATAATAGGGACTTTATTTAAAGCAGCAAAACGTATGTCAATATAATTTCCACAAGATCCTGTGTCAATCATGGCCTTAGTAGTAATCCTGTTCTGGTCCCACTGTAATGTTAAGCAAACAAAAAGGTAAGGGTTAGTAATTGAAGTTGTCAATCCCCCTAGGAGGACATGTGAACACTCACCCTTCTTTTTGTAGACTAGGGGACAGATGTTTATCTTGTGATCCGGGGATGCACAGTACAAGCAGAGATTACCAGATCGTCTTCTGGCTCTTTCCACAGTTGATAGGGGTGGGCGTATGGTTCCTACCTCCATAGGAGTGGGGTCATCGGCCGAAATCCGAGAAGAACTGGATAATGGCATTCCCATTTTTTCAGCCTTTCTTTCTCGTAGTCTTCTATCTATGGTGATACTGAGTTGTATCAATGCATCCAGGGTTTTTGGCAGATCCGCTCGGGCGAGCTCGTCTTTAACGGCCTCTGATAGGCCAAGCCTAAATTGAGTTTTCAGAGATGCATCATTCCATTCTGAATCAAGGGTCCATCTCTTGAATTCTGCGACAAAGTCTTCCACAGGTCTCCTACCTTGTTTCAAGGACCTTAATTGAAGATCGGCAGTACTCTGCCTATTGGGATCATCATATAGGCTAGTAAGTTCTGCTAGAAATAAGGCATAGGATTTGAGAAGCTGATCGTTTTTCTCAAAAAGAGAGTCTGCCCAGGCCCGAGGATCGCCTGTTAGGTAAGAAATAATAGTACAAACCTTAATGTGATCAGTAAGGTAGGTACGGGGTTTTAGCAAGAAAAGTAACTCACATGCGTTTTTAAATTCGCGAATTTTTTTGCGATCGCCTGTAAATACCAAAGGAGGATTTATTTTAGGTTCAGGGGACTGAGCAGTGGTAAGTTGTGTCAGTCTGGTTACCTGCTGCGTCAGAGCCTGATTTTCTTCTCTTAATTCAGCAAGTGCGTGTATTAACGCAGTTACTTGCTGTTTTAATTGTGTCACCTGAGTGGTTATTTCTGCTGAATCCATTTGAGGTTCGTTCAATCTGTAACGCTCCTGCGTTTTATGTATAATGTGGATTTACAGCTGCAGAAATATTCCACTTCAGTAGTCATGTAGAGAAACGCTGAGACACCAATCCCAACTCCCAAGACTCATCATGTGTGGATAGTCTCAATTCAGCAAGTAAATACACACACTCAATAAGATGTTCCTAGAGTGACTTATATGTATAGTAATATAGTGATGATAGGCTGAAGAGACAGGTTGGGTAGAGATGGTAGATGACAGACACTTGAAAGGAATGTTCTTGAAAGTAAGATAGTAGCAGATGGGATGCAGATAGGTTTAGCAATCATGTATGGTAGCAGATGATAGAGTAGCAGGTGAACATACAGGATAGACCAACCCAGTGCAAGAGCAGATGGTATTAGGCTCAAGAGCTAGCAATCTTAGTTAGTGCAGATGTAGTAATAGTCCTTAGTATGCAGAGCTAGATAGTGTAAGCTTTAGTATGAAGGTTATAGAAGTTTCCCCTGTGGGGTACTTATCACTAGTAGCAATGTAGTAGAGGAGAGGTTCGGCAAGAGCGGATGATCCGGTAACGGGATACAGGGATCAGCAGCGTGGTTCCGATAGCGAGGTATGCTTGCAAGCATGAGAGCTTCAAGGCAGATTATGCGGCGTTGAACGAACATGTGAGTGAGACCACCGGAGGTTGAAATAGCCGCTCCAGCGGCGCTCAGTGATGACAGCATCGGTCTTAAAGGTGTATGCGCACCTTACCAAAAGAGAATGGTGGGGCGCATACACTTAGGAAAAGTGGAATTAGGGTACCAAAGGTACCAGAACATTACACTATCTCACAATTTAATTGATCCCCAAAGGTTTTTATTGAATAGCGGAAAAGGAAATATGATCCAAAAAAGTGTATGTATCTCACAAGTACACAACCACACTAGGCCCCAATTACTATTGTTTGCACTCCTAAAAGGCTGGAGGAGGAGTAGGGGGAGTATGGAACAGGCAGCACCCTCAAATCTTCAGAAGTATGAGATGAACCTCAAAAACTTGGAAAGGTGGATCTCACACGTACCAACACAGACTATCCCGCAATTTAATTGATCCCCAAAGGTTTTTATTGAATAGCGGAATAGGAAATATGATCAAAAAAAGTGTAAGCATCTCACATGTACACAACCACACTAGGCCCCAATTACTATTGTTTGTACCCCTAAAGGCAGGATGAGGAGTAGGAGGAGTATGGAACAGGCAGCACCCTCAAATCTTCAGAAGTATGAGATGAACCTCAAAAACTTGGAAAGGTGGATCTCACACGTACCAACACAGACTATCCCGCAATTTAATTGATCCCCAAAGGTTTTTATTGAATAGCGGAATAGGAAATAAGATCAAAAAAAGTGTATGTATCTCACACGTACACAACCACACTAGGCCCCAATTACTATTGTTTGTACCCCTAAAAGGCTGGATGAGGAGTAGGGGGAGTATGGAACAGGCAGCACCCTCAAATCTTCAGAAGTATGAGATGAACCCCAAAAACTTGGAAAGGTGGATCTCACACGTACCAACACAGACTATCACCAAATTTAACTGACCCCTAAAGGTTTTTGATTAAATAGCGGAATAGAAAATATGATCAAAAAAAGTGTATGTATCTCACACGCACACAACCACACGAGGCCCCAATTACTATTGTTTGTACCCCTAAAAGGATGGATGAGGAGTAGGGGGAGTATAGAACAGGCAGCACCCTCAAATCTTCAGAAGTATGAGATGAACCTCAAAAACTTTGAAAGGTGGATCTCACACGTACCAACACAGACTATCTGTAACGCTCCTGCGTTTTATGTATAATGTGGATTTACAGCTGCAGAAATATTCCACTTCAGTAGTCATGTAGAGAAACGCTGAGACACCAATCCCAACTCCCAAGACTCATCATGTGTGGATAGTCTCAATTCAGCAAGTAAATACACACACTCAATAAGATGTTCCTAGAGTGACTTATATGTATAGTAATATAGTGATGATAGGCTGAAGAGACAGGTTGGGTAGAGATGGTAGATGACAGACACTTGAAAGGAATGTTCTTGAAAGTAAGATAGTAGCAGATGGGATGCAGATAGGTTTAGCAATCATGTATGGTAGCAGATGATAGAGTAGCAGGTGAACATACAGGATAGACCAACCCAGTTCAAGAGCAGATGGTATTAGGCTCAAGAGCTAGCAATCTTAGTTAGTGCAGATGTAGTAATAGTCCTTAGTATGCAGAGCTAGATAGTGTAAGCTTTAGTATGAAGGTTATAGAGGTTCCCCCTGTGGGGTACTTATCACTAGTAGCAATGTAGTAGAGGAGAGGTTCGGCAAGAGCGGATGATCCGGTAACGGGATACAGGGATCAGCAGCGTGGTTCCGATAGCGAGGTATGCTTGCAAGCATGAGAGCTTCAAGGCAGATTATGCGGCGTTGAACGAACATGTGAGTGAGACTGCCGGAGGTTGAAATAGCCGCTCCAGCGGCGCTCAGTGATGACAGAATCGGTCTTAAAGGTGTATGCGCACCTTACCAAAAGAGAATGGTGGGGCGCATACACTTAGGAAAAGTGGAATTAGGGTACCAAAGGTACCAGAACATTACAGTACCCCCCCTTAAGGCCGGCTCCTGAAGGCCTCTGGAGCTGGTTTGTCTGGGTACTTCGCATGAAAGTTGCGGATTAATCTAGGGGCATGTATGTCAGAGGTGTTTAGCCAGGTGTCGTCTTGGGGCCCATAGTTCTTCCATCGAACTAAGTATTGAAGTTTTCTTCTGTGGATACGAGAATCCAGAATCTCTTTTATCTCATATTCTTCTCCACCTTCAACTTGTACAGGAGGAGGAAGTGGGATAGTAGGCCTTATTCCTTGGTCAGGAACATGGGGCTTCAGTAGCGACACATGGAAAATGGGATGCATTTTGAGGTCTATTGGCAATGTAAGCTGTACTGCAGCTTTTCCAATAAGTTTCTTGATTGGGAAAGGTCCCAAGAAGAGAGGTCCAAGCTTTTTGCTAGGGATTTTCAGTCTTAAATTTTTTGTTGAGAGCCAATTGAGGTCCCCAATAGCATACTGAGGAGAAGGTCTTCTGCGAAGATCATAGTACTTCTTTTGTTGACTGTGAGCGTGTGCAATGGTAGTATTAAGCAAACCCAGAGAGTCCTTTATTTGGGTAAGATAGTCTGAGGCTACTGGGTTATTTGAAGGAAGGATGCGTGGTGGAAGAATAGAGGGATGAAACCCATAGTTCAAGTAGAACGGACTCTGCTTGGTCGTACTGTGGGTTGCGTTGTTGTAGGCAAATTCTGCCAGAGGGAGAAGATCCACCCAATCATCCTGTTGGTAAGAAGTGTAACAAAGTAAATATTGCTCGATGCATTGGTTGACTCTTTCAGTCTGTCCGTTGGTCTGCGGATGGTAAGGAGAAGTGAGCTTCCGCTCAATTCGTAGTATGTGACATAGTTCTTGCCAGAACTTGGAAATAAATTGTGATCCACGGTCAGACAGAAGAGTTTTTGGGATACCATGTAACTTAAAGACATGTTTCATCAGGAGTTCTGCCGTTTGTTTGGACAAAGGTAGTCTGCGAATAGCAATGAAATGTGCCATCTTTGTCAGATGGTCCACTGACACCAAGATGGTATTAAATCCTTTGGAAGGAGGTAGTTCTACTATAAAGTCCAAGGACACAACTTCCCATGGAGTTTGGGGTATTGGTAGACTGCATAGTAGACCGGATGGTCTCGTAGTGTCAATTTTGGACCTGGCACAGACATTGCATGAAGAGACGAATTTTTGTATAGATGTTTTCATGTTAGGCCACCAGAATTGTCTGGTAATCAGATTAAGAGTCTTTGTCATACCCATATGTCCTGCCATAGGCACATCATGCGATAATTCCAAGATCTTGGTGCGCATGGTAGGTGGTATGTAAAGTTTGTCGTTGTAGTAGAGCAGGGGTAATGAATTAAAATTCAAGGAGGTCCGGTCGCTAAAATTTTCTTTGGGCCGAGGTCCGAATCTGAAGTCTGAGCTATGACTCAGAAAGATGGGCAAAACAAAAACGTGTCCATCAGCGTTGCTATTAACATAAAATATGCCCATTTGAGTGCCCCCTAACATAAAATGTGTCCATCAGCGTGCCCCTTAACATAAAATAAGGAGCACGCTGATGGGCACATTTTATGTTAGGGGGCACTCTGATGGGCACATTTTATGTTAGGGGGCACGCTGATGGGCACATTTTATGTTAGGGGGCACTCTGATGGGCACATTTTGTTAGGGGGCACACTGATGGGCAAAACAAAACGTGTCCATCAGTGTTGCTCTTAACATAAAATATGTCCATTAAAGTGCCCCTTAACATAAAATGTGCCCATCAGAGTGCCCCCTAACATAAAATGTGCCCATCAGCGTGACCCTTAGCATAAAATTTTCCCATCAGCTTGCCCCCTAGCATAAAATGTGCCCATCGGCGTGACCCTTAGCATAAAATTTGCCCATCAGCATGCCCCTTAACATAAAATATGCCCATCAGTGTGACCCTAACATAAAATAAGGGGAACGCTGATGGGCACATTTTATGTAAGGGGGCACTTTGATGGGCACATTTTATGTTAGGGGGCATTCTGATGGGCACATTTTATGTTAGGGGCACTTTGATGGGCACATTTTATGTTAGGCGGCATTCTGATGGGCATATTTTATGTTAAGGGGAACTCTAATGGGCATATTTTATGTTAAGAGCAACGCTGATGGACACGTTTTGTTTTGCCCATCAGCGTGCCCCTTAACATAAAATGTTCCCATTAGAGTGCCCCTTAACATAAAATGTTCCCATTAGAGTGCCCCTTAACATAAAATGTTCCCATTAGAGTGCCCCTTAACATATGGGGCACTCTAATGGGAACATTTTATGTTAAGGGGCACTCTAATGGGAACATTTTATGTTAAGGGGCACGCTGATGGGCAAAACAAAACGTGTCCATCAGCGTTGCTCTTAACATAAAATATGCCCATTAGAGTTCCCCTTAACATAAAATATGCCCATTAGAGTTCCCCTTAACATAAAATATGCCTATTAGAGTGCCCCTTAACAAAAAATTTGCCCATCAGCGTGACCCTTAACATAAAATAAGGCGCACGCTGATGGGCACATTTTATGCTAGGGGGGACTCTAATAGGCATATTTTATGGGGCACTCTAATGGACACAAATGTGTGCCCCTTAACAAAATATGCCCATCAGTCTGCATTTTATAAAAATGTGCCCCACATACCTTTGGGAGCAGAAAATGCGGGAGCCAGGAGCAGCGAACATCAGAGGGGCAGGGCGTGCTCGCGGCTAGGCTGAGTGTGAGAGTCAGGAGCCGCAGTTAGGAGCAGGGGGGCGGGGCCCGCTCGTGACGTCACGCCCCAACTCACGGCTGGCTGGGAGGAAGCCGAAGAAAGAAGCAGGGGGCGGGGCCCGCTCGTGACGTCACGCCCCAACTCGCGGCTGGCTGGGAGGGAGCCGAAGAAAGAAGCAGGGGGCGGGGCGCACACACGTAATGTCACTGGTTGCTGGGACACCCGCGGTCCCAGCAAACTAATAACTACTTACAGTGGCGGCCTGACGGGTCCGGGCGGAAGCATCGTGCGGGCCGCTCCTGGACCGCGGGCCGCCATTTAGTGACGGCTGTAGTAGAGGAAGCCTTCTGCATCGGTATTTAGTTGTGGTGGGGGTGAATCCAAACTTATACCATGCAAAACCTCTTCCTTCAAAGAACGGACAACTCCAATAATACGCTTGTGAGGTATTATAGGAACGGAAGGGATTTCAAAGTAGTTTTCTTCAGTTAGTCGTGATAGTGCATCCGCCTTTTTGTTCTTATCTGCAGGTGTGTAGGTCACTAGGAAGTTAAACCTTAGAAAGAATAGTGACCATCGTACCTGTCGGTGAAAGAGAGTTTTGTTAGTCTGAAGATATTGAAGATTTTTATGGTCCGTGTATATAAGTATTGGTAATCGGGTGCCTTCGAGTAGATGTCGCCAATTCTCCAGAGCCAATTTTATAGCAAGCAGTTCCTTTTCACCCACGGGGTAATTTACCTCTTGACTGCTTAAGGATTTAGAAAAGAAGGCGACTGGATGGAGTGGTGAAGTGTTAGTTGGTCGTTGGGAGAGTATTGCTCCTACTGCCATGTTTGACGCATCTACTTCCAGAATGTATTGGAGGGATGGGTCTGGATGGCGTAGTATGGGAGCAGAAGTAAACCTTGTCTTTAACAGGTGAAAAGCTTTATTTGCTTCATCTGACCATTTGAATGGTCTCTTAATGCTAGTGAGCTGTGTGAGGGGTCTCACAATGGCAGAGAAGTTCCTGATGAATTTCCTGTAGAAATTAGAAAATCCAAGGAATCGCTGTAGCGCCTTGCGGGTGGTTGGTGTAGGCCAATCCTGAATGCAGGATATCTTACTCATGTCCATCTTGATTCCTGTTTTGGATATGATGTAGCCTAGAAACAGTACCTCTTCTTTATGAAACAAGCATTTTTTCAGTTTCACGTATAGGTTGTGTGCAAGCAATCTCGATAATACTAGTCTTACATGTCTTATGTGTTCAGACAAGGATCGTGAATATATAAGTATATCGTCCAGATATACCACAACACAGACATCTAGTAAGTCTCTGAAAATATCGTTTATAAATCGTTGAAAGGCTGCAGGGGCGTTGCATAGCCCGAATGGCATTACAAGATATTCGAACAATCCGTATCTGGTTCTGAATGCAGTCTTCCACTCGTGTCCATCACGGATTCGAATGAGATTGTATGCCCCTTTCAGGTCCAATTTTGAAAAATAGGTAGCTCCACGCACCTGCTCAATGAGCTCAGGGATAAGCGGTAGAGGATAGCGATCTTTTATTGTAATAGCATTCAATTGCCTATAGTCGATTAAGGGCTGAGACTTGAGTCCCTATTGCGGACAAAAAAGAGTCCTGCTGCTGTGGAAGAAGTGGAAGGTCTAATAAAACCTTTTTTCAAATTCTCATCCAAATATTCTTTGAGATGGGAAAGTTCATCCTGTGAAAGAGGATAAACATGACCGAACGGCAATTTGCTATTTGGGAGTAGATCAATACTACAATCATAGTCTCGATGGGGAGGTAGTGCTTGAGCATTTTTCTCAAGAAAAACCTCAGAGAGATCCTGATAACATAGTGGTGCAATCTCATCTGTCACCACAGACAGGATCTTCCCGGAAGATGGGAGGTTACACGTACCCTCGCAATAGCAAGAGAGGAAGGCCAGGGTCCGTTCCTTCCAATCTATGGTTGGTTGATGTGTGTGTAACCAGGGAAGTCCCAAAACAATGGGAAAGTGGGGTGAAGGTATTAGGTCGAAGGTAGTGGTCTCCATATGAGACCCGTTAGTAGTGACTAGGAGTGCCTGTGTCTGATCAGTGATCGGACCAGAGGATAAAGGAACACCGTTAATAAGACTCACTGAGACAGGTTTAGGTTTAGAAATAATAGGGACTTTATTTAAAGCAGCAAAACGTATGTCAATATAATTTCCACAAGATCCTGTGTCAATCATGGCCTTAGTAGTAATCCTGTTCTGGTCCCACTGTAATGTTAAGCAAACAAAAAGGTAAGGGTTAGTAATTGAAGTTGTCAATCCCCCTAGGAGGACATGTGAACACTCACCCTTCTTTTTGTAGACTAGGGGACAGATGTTTATCTTGTGATCCGGGGATGCACAGTACAAGCAGAGATTACCAGATCGTCTTCTGGCTCTTTCCACAGTTGATAAAGGTGGGCGTATGGTTCCTACCTCCATAGGAGTGGGGTCATCGGCCGAAATCCGAGAAGAACTGGATAATGGCATTCCCATTTTTTCAGCCTTTCTTTCACGTAGTCTTCTATCTATGGTGATACGGAGTTGTATCAATGCATCCAGGGTTTTTGGCAGATCTGCTCGGGCGAGCTCGTCTTTAACGGCCTCTGATAGGCCAAGCCTAAATTGAGTTTTCAGAGATGCATCATTCCATTCTGAATCAAGGGTCCATCTCTTAAATTCTGCGACAAAGTCTTCCACAGGTCTCCTACCTTGTTTCAAGGACCTTAATTGAAGATCGGCAGTACTCTGCCTATTGGGATCATCATATAGGCTAGTAAGTTCTGCTAGAAATAAGGCATAGGATTTGAGAAGCTGATCGTTTTTCTCAAAAAGAGAGTCTGCCCAGGCCCGAGGATCGCCTGTTAGGTAAGAAATAATAGTACAAACCTTAATGTGATCAGTAAGGTAGGTACGGGGTTTTAGCAAGAAAAGTAACTCACATGCGTTTTTAAATTCGCAAAATTTTTTGCGATCGCCTGTAAATACCAAAGGAGGATTTATTTTGGGTTCAGGGGACTGAGCAGTGGTAAGTTGTGTCAGTCTGGTTACCTGCTGCGTCAGAGCCTGATTTTCTTCTCTTAATTCAGCAAGTGCGTGTATTAACGCAGTTACTTGCTGTTTTAATTGTGTCACCTGAGTGGTTATTTCTGCTGAATCCATTTGAGGTTCGTTCAATCTGTAACGCTCCTGCGTTTTATGTATAATGTGGATTTACAGCTGCAGAAATATTCCACTTCAGTAGTCATGTAGAGAAACGCTGAGACACCAATCCCAACTCCCAAGACTCATCATGTGTGGATAGTCTCAATTCAGCAAGTAAATACACACACTCAATAAGATGTTCCTAGAGTGACTTATATGTATAGTAATATAGTGATGATAGGCTGAAGAGGCAGGTTGGGTAGTGATGGTAGATGACAGACACTTGAAAGGAATGTTCTTGAAAGTAAGATAGTAGCAGATGGGATGCAGATAGGTTTAGCAATCATGTATGGTAGCAGATGATAGAGTAGCAGGTGAACATACAGGATAGACCAACCCAGTGCAAGAGCAGATGATATTAGGCTCAAGAGCTAGCAATCTTAGTTAGTGCAGATGTAGTAATAGTCCTTAGTATGCAGAGCTAGATAGTGTAAGCTTTAGTATGAAGGTTATAGAGGTTTCCCCTGTGGGGTACTTATCACTAGTAGCAATGTAGTAGAGGAGAGGTTCGGCAAGAGCGGATGATCCGGTAACGGGATACAGGGATCAGCAGCGTGGTTCCGATAGCGAGGTATGCTTGCAAGCATGAGAGCTTCAAGGCAGATTATGCGGCGTTGAACGAACATGTGAGTGAGACCGCCGGAGGTTGAAATAGCCGCTCCAGCGGCGCTCAGTGATGACAGCATCGGTCTTAAAGGTGTATGCGCACCTTACCAAAAGAGAATGGTGGGGCGCATACACTTAGGAAAAGTGGAATTAGGGTACCAAAGGTACCAGAACATTACACTATCCCACAATTTAATTGATCCAAAAAGGTTTTTATTGAATAGCGGAATAGGAAATATGATCCAAAAAAGTGTATGTATCTCACAAGTACACAACCACACTAGGCCCCAATTACTATTGTTTGTACTCCTAAAAGGCTGGATGAGGAGTAGGGGGAGTATGGAACAGGCAGCACCCTCAAATCTTCAGAAGTATGAGATGAACCTCAAAAACTTGGAAAGGTGGATCTCACACGTACCAACACAGACTATCCCGCAATTTAATTGATCCCCAAAGGTTTTTATTGAATAGCGGAATAGGAAATATGATCAAAAAAAGTGTATGTATCTCACATGTACACAACCACACTAGGCCCCAATTACTATTGTTTGTACCCCTAAAGGCAGGATGAGGAGTAGGAGGAGTATGGAACAGGCAGCACCCTCAAATCTTCAGAAGTATGAGATGAACCTCAAAAACTTGGAAAGGTGGATCTCACACGTACCAACACAGACTATCCCGCAATTTAATTGATCCCCAAAGGTTTTATTGAATAGCGGAATAGGAAATATGATCAAAAAAAGTGTATGTATCTCACACGTACACAACCACACTAGGCCCCTATTACTATTGTTTGTACCCCTAAAAGGCTGGATGAGGAGTAGGGGGAGTATGGAACAGGCAGCACCCTCAAATCTTCAGAAGTATGAGATGAACCCCAAAAACTTGGAAAGGTGGATCTCACACGTACCAACACAGACTATCGCCAAATTTAAAAGACCCCTAAAGGTTTTTGATTAAATAGCGGAATAGAAAATATGATCAAAAAAAGTGTATGTATCTCACACGCACACAACCACACGAGGCCCCAATTACTATTGTTTGTACCCCTAAAAGGATGGATGAGCAGTAGGGGGAGTATGGAACAGGGAGCACCCTCAAATCTTCAGAAGTATGAGATGAACCTCAAAAACTTTGAAAGGTGGATCTCACACATACCAACACAGACTATCTGTAACGCTCCTGCGTTTTATGTATAATGTGGATTTACAGCTGCAGAAATATTCCACTTCAGTAGTCATGTAGAGAAACGCTGAGACACCAATCCCAACTCCCAAGACTCATCATGTGTGGATAGTCTCAATTCAGCAAGTAAATACACACACTCAATAAGATGTTCCTAGAGTGACTTATATGTATAGTAATATAGTGATGATAGGCTGAAGAGACAGGTTGGGTAGAGATGGTAGATGACAGACACTTGAAAGGAATGTTCTTGAAAGTAAGATAGTAGCAGATGGGATGCAGATAGGTTTAGCAATCATGTATGGTAGCAGATAATAGAGTAGCAGGTGAACATACAGGATAGACCAACCCAGTTCAAGAGCAGATGGTATTAGGCTCAAGAGCTAGCAATCTTAGTTAGTGCAGATGTAGTAATAGTCCTTAGTATGCAGAGCTAGATAGTGTAAGCTTTAGTATGAAGGTTATAGAGGTTTCCCCTGTGGGGTACTTATCACTAGTAGCAATGTAGTAGAGGAGAGGTTCGGCAAGAGCGGATGATCCGGTAACGGGATACAGGGATCAGCAGCGTGGTTCCGATAGCGAGGTATGCTTGCAAGCATGAGAGCTTCAAGGCAGATTATGCGGCGTTGAACAAACATGTGAGTGAGACCACCGGAGGTTGAAATAGCCGCTCCAGCGGCGCTCAGTGATGACACCATCGGTCTTAAAGGTGTATGCGCACCTTACCAAAAGAGAATGGTGGGGCGCATACACTTAGGAAAAGTGGAATTAGGGTACCAAAGGTTCCAGAACATTACAGTACCCCCCCTTAAGGCCGGCTCCTGAAGGCCTCTGGAGCTGGTTTGTCTGGGTACTTTGCATGAAAGTTGCGGATTAATCTAGGGGCATGTATGTCAGAGGTGTTTAGCCAGGTGTCGTCTTGGGGCCCATAGTTCTTCCATCGAACTAAGTATTGAAGTTTTCTTCTGTGGATACGAGAATCCAGAATCTCTTTTATCTCATATTCTTCTCCACCTTCAACTTGTACAGGAGGAGGAAGTGGGATAGTAGGCCTTATTCCTTGGTCAGGAACATGGGGCTTCAGTAGCGACACATGGAAAATGGGATGTATTTTGAGGTCTATTGGCAATGTAAGCTGTACTGCAGCTTTTCCAATAAGTTTCTTGATTGGGAAAGGTCCCAAGAAGAGAGGTCCAAGCTTTTTGCTAGGGATTTTCAGTCTTAAATTTTTTGTTGAGAGCCAATTGAGGTCCCCAATAGCATACTGAGGAGAAGGTCTTCTGCGAAGATCATAGTACTTCTTTTGTTGACTGTGAGCGTGTGCAATGGTAGTATTAAGCAAACCCAGAGAGTCCTTTATTTGGGTAAGATAGTCTGAGGCTACTGGGTTATTTGAAGGAAGGATGCGTGGTGGAAGAATAGAGGGATGAAACCCATAGTTCAAGTAGAACGGACTCTGCTTGGTCGTACTGTGGGTTGCGTTGTTGTAGGCAAATTCTGCCAAAGGGAGAAGATCCACCCAATCATCCTGTTGGTAAGAAGTGTAACAACGTAAATATTGCTTGATGCATTGGTTGACTCTTTCAGTCTGTCCGTTGGTCTGCGGATGGTAAGGAGAAGTGAGCTTCCGCTCAATTCGTAGTATGTGACATAGTTCTTGCCAGAACTTGGAAATAAATTGTGATCCACGGTCAGACAGAAGAGTTTTTGGGATACCATGTAACTTAAAGACATGTTTCATCAGGAGTTCTGCCGTTTGTTTGGACGAAGGTAGTCTGCGAATAGCAATGAAATGTGCCATCTTTGTCAGATGGTCCACTGACACCAAGATGGTATTAAATCCTTTGGAAGGAGGTAGTTCTACTATAAAGTCCAAGGACACAACTTCCCATGGAGTTTGGGGTATTGGTAGACTGCATAGTAGCCCGGATGGTCTCGTAGTGTCAATTTTGGACCTGGCACAGACATTGCATGAAGAGACGAATTTTTGTATAGATGTTTTCATGTCAGGCCACCAGAATTGTCTGGTAATCAGATTAAGAGTCTTTGTCATACCCATATGTCCTGCCATAGGCACATCATGCGATAATTCCAAGATCTTGGTGCGCATGGTAGGTGGTATGTAAAGTTTGTCGTTGTAGTAGAGGAAGCCTTCTGCATCGGTATTTAGTTGTGGTGGGGGTGAATCCAAACTTATACCATGCAAAACCTCTTCCTTCAAAGAACGGACAACTCCAATAATACGCTTGTGAGGTATTATAGGAACGGAAGGGATTTCAAAGTAGTTTTCTTCAGTTAGTCGTGATAGTGCATCCGCCTTTTTGTTCTTATCTGCAGGTGTGTAGGTCACTAGGAAGTTAAACCTTAGAAAGAATAGTGACCATCGTACCTGTCGGTGAAAGAGAGTTTTGTTAGTCTGAAGATATTGAAGATTTTTATGGTCCGTGTATATAAGTATTGGTAATCGGGTGCCTTCGAGTAGATGTCACCAATTCTCCAGAGCCAATTTTATAGCAAGCAGTTCCTTTTCACCCACGGGGTAATTTACCTCTGGACTGCTTAAGGATTTAGAAAAGAAGGCGACTGGATGGAGTGGTGAAGTGTTAGTTGGTCGTTGGGAGAGTATTGCTCCTACTGCCATGTTTGACGCATCTACTTCCAGAATGTATTGGAGGGATGGGTCTGGATAGCGTAGTATGGGAGCAGAAGTAAACCTTGTCTTTAACAGGTGAAAAGCTTTATTTGCTTCATCTGACCATTTGAATGGTCTCTTAATGCTAGTGAGCTGTGTGAGGGGTCTCACAATGGCAGAGAAGTTCCTGATGAATTTCCTGTAGAAATTAGAAAATCCAAGGAATCGCTGTAGTGCCTTGCGGGTGGTTGGTGTAGGCCAATCCTGAATGCAGGATATCTTACTCATGGCCATCTTGATTCCTGTTTTGGATATGATGTAGCCTAGAAACAGTACCTCTTCTTTATGAAACAAGCATTTTTTCAGTTTCACGTATAGGTTGTGTGCAAGCAATCTCGATAATACTAGTCTTACATGTCTTATGTGTTCAGACAAGGATCTTGAATATATAAGTATATCGTCCAGATATACCACAACACAGACATCTAGTAAGTCTCTGAAAATATCGTTTATAAATCGTTGAAAGGCTGCAGGGGCGTTGCATAGCCCGAATGGCATTACAAGATATTCGAACAATCCGTATCTGGTTCTGAATGCAGTCTTCCACTCGTGTCCATCACGGATTCGAATGAGATTGTATGCCCCTTTCAGGTCCAATTTTGAAAAATAGGTAGCTCCACGCACCTGCTCAATGAGCTCAGGGATAAGCGGTAGAGGATAGCGATCTTTTATTGTAATAGCATTCAATTGCCTATAGTCGATGATATGCCTGAGACTTGAGTCCCTATTGCGGACAAAAAAGAGTCCTGCTGCTGTGGAAGAAGTGGAAGGTCTAATAAAACCTTTTTTTAAATTCTCATCCAAATATTCTTTGAGATGGGAAAGTTCATCCTGTGAAAGAGGATAAACATGACCGAACGGCAATTTGCTATTTGGGAGTAGATCAATACTACAATCATAGTCTCGATGGGAAGGTAGTGCTTGAGCATTTTTCTTAAGAAAAACCTCAGAGAGATCCTGATAACATAGTGGTGCAATCTCATCTGTCACCACAGACAGGATCTTCCCGGAAGACGGGAAGTTACACGTACCCTCGCAATAGCAAGAGAGGAAGGCCAGGGTCCGTTCCTTCCAATCTATGGTTGGTTGATGTGTGTGTAACCAGGGAAGTCCCAAAACAATGGGAAAGTGGGGTGAAGGTATTAGGTCGAAGGTAGTGGTCTCCATATGAGACCCGTTAGTAGTGACTAGGAGTGCCTGTGTCTGATCAGTGATTGGACCAGAGGATAAAGGAACACCGTTAATAAGACTCACTGAGACAGGTTTAGGTTTAGAAATAATAGGGACTTTATTTAAAGCAGCAAAACGTATGTCAATATAATTTCCACAAGATCCTGTGTCAATCATGGCCTTAGTAGTAATCCTGTTCTGGTCCCACTGTAATGTTAAGCAAACAAAAAGGTAAGGGTTAGTAATTGAAGTTGTCAATCCCCCTAGGAGGACAAGTGAACACTCACCCTTCTTTTTGTAGACTAGGGGACAGATGTTTATCTTGTGATCCGGGGATGCACAGTACAAGCAGAGATTACCAGATCGTCTTCTGGCTCTTTCCACTGTTGATAAAGGTGGGAGTATGGTTCCTACCTCCATAGGAGTGGGGTCATCGGCCGAAATCCGAGAAGAACTGGATAATGGCATTCCCATTTTTTCAGCCTTTCTTTCTCGTAGTCTTCTATCTATGGTGATACTGAGTTGTATCAATGCATCCAGGGTTTTTGGCAGATCCGCACGGGCGAGCTCGTCTTTAACGGCCTCTGATAGGCTAAGCCTAAATTGAGTTTTCAGAGATGCATCATTCCATTCTGAATCAAGGGTCCATCTCTTGAATTCTGCGACAAAGTCTTCCACAGGTCTCCTACCTTGTTTCAAGGACCTTAATTGAAGATCGGCAGTACTGTGCCTATTGGGATCATCATATAGGCTAGAAAGTTCTGCTAGAAATAAGGCATAGGATTTGAGAAGCTGATCGTTTTTCTCAAAAAGAGAGTCTGCCCAGGCCCGAGGATCGCCTGTTAGGTAAGAAATAATAGTACAAACCTTAATGTGATCAGTAAGGTAGGTATGGGGTTTTAGCAAGAAAAGTAACTCACATTCGTTTTTAAATTCGCGAAATTTTTTGCGATCGCCTGTAAATACCAAAGGAGGATTTATTTTGGGTTCAGGGGACTGAGCAGTGGTAAGTTGTGTCAGTCTGGTTACCTGCTGCGTCAGAGCCTGATTTTCTTCTCTTAATTCAGCAAGTGCGTGTATTAACGCAGTTACTTGAGAAATATTCCACTTCAGTAGTCATGTAGAGAAACGCTGAGACACCAATCCCAACTCCCAAGACTCATCATGTGTGGATAGTCTCAATTCAGCAAGTAAATACACACACTCAATAAGATGTTCCTAGAGTGACTTATATGTATAGTAATATAGTGATGATAGGATGAAGAGACAGGTTGGGTAGAGATGGTAGATGACAGACACTTGAAAGGAATGTTCTTGAAAGTAAGATAGTAGCAGATGGGATGCAGATAGGTTTAGCAATCATGTATGGTAGCAGATGATAGAGTAGCAGGTGAACATACAGGATAGACCAACCCAGTGCAAGAGCAGATGGTATTAGGCTCAAGAGCTAGCAATCTTAGTTAGTGCAGATGTAGTAATAGTCCTTAGTATGCAGAGCTAGATTGTGTAAGCTTTAGTATGAAGGTTATAGAGGTTTCCCCTGTGGGGTACTTATCACTAGTAGCAATGTAGTAGAGGAGAGGTTCGGCAAGAGCGGATGATCCGGTAACGGGATACAGGGATCAGCAGCGTGGTTCCGATAGCGAGGTATGCTTGCAAGCATGAGAGCTTCAAGGCAGATTTTGCGGCGTTGAACGAACATGTGAGTGAGACCGCCGGAGGTTGAAATAGCCGCTCCAGCGGCGCTCAGTGATGACAGCATCGGTCTTAAAGGTGTATGCGCACCTTACCAAAAGAGAATGGTGGGGCGCATACACTTAGGAAAAGTGGAATTAGGGTACCAAAGGTACCAGAACATTACACTATCCCACAATTTAATTGATCCCCAAAGGTTTTTATTGAATAGCGGAATAGGAAATATGATCCAAAAAAGTGTATGTATCTCACAAGTACACAACCACACTAGGCCCCAATTACTATTGTTTGTACCCCTAAAAGGCTGGATGAGGAGTAGGGGGAGTATGGAACAGGCAGCACCCTCAAATCTTCAGAAGTATGAGATGAACCTCAAAAACTTGGAAAGGTGGATCTCACACGTACCAACACAGACTATCCCGCAATTTAATTGATCCCCAAAGGTTTTTATTGAATAGCGGAATAGGAAATATGATCAAAAAAAGTGTATGTATCTCACACGTACACAACCACACTAGGCCCCAATTACTATTGTTTGTACCCCTAAAGGCAGGATGAGGAGTAGGAGGAGTATGGAACAGGCAGCACCCTCAAATCTTCAGAAGCATGAGATGAACCTCAAAAACTTGGAAAGGTGGATCTCACACGTACCAACACAGACTATCCCGCAATTTAATTGATCCCCAAAGGTTTTTATTGAATAGCGGAATAGGAAATATGATCAAAAAAAGTGTATGTATCTCACACGTACACAAGCACACTAGGCCCCAATTACTATTGTTTGTACCCCTAAAAGGCTGGATGAGGAGTAGGGGGAGTATGGAACAGGCAGCACCCTCAAATCTTCAGAAGTATGAGATGAACCCCAAAAACTTGGAAAGGTGGATCTCACACGTACCAACACAGACTATCGCCAAATTCAACTGACCCCTAAAGGTTTTTGATTAAATAGCGGAATAGAAAATATGATCAAAAAAAGTGTATGTATCTCACACGCACACAACCACACTAGGCCCCAATTACTATTGTTTGTACCCCTAAAAGGATGGATGAGGAGTAGGGGGAGTATGGAACAGGCAGCACCCTCAAATCTTCAGAAGTATGAGATGAACCTCAAAAACTTGGAAAGGTGGATCTCACACGTACCAACACAGACTATCCCGCAATTTAATTGATCCCCAAAGGTTTTTATTGAATAGCGGAATAGGAAATATGATCAAAAAAAGTGTATGTATCTCACAAATACACAACCACACTAGGCCCCAATTACTATTGTTTGTACCCCTAAAAGGATGGATGAGGAGTAGGGGGAGTATGGAACAGGCAGCACCCTCAAATCTTCAGAAGTATGAGATGAACCCCAAAAACTTGGAAAGGTGGATCTCACACGTACCAACACAGACTATCCCCCAATTTAACTGATCCCCAAAGGTTTTTGATTAAATAGCGGAATAGAAAATATGATCCAAAAAAGTGTATGTATCTCACACGTACACAACCACACTAGGCCCCAATTACTATTGTTTGTACCCCTAAAAGGCTGAATGAAGAGTAGGAGGAGTATGGAACAGGCAGCACCCTCAAATCTTCAGAAGTATGAGATGAACCCCAAAAACTTGGAAAGGTGGATCTCACACGTACCAACACAGACTATCAACGAATTTAACTGATCCCCAAAGGTTTTTGATTAAATAGCGGAATCGAAAATATGATCCAAAAAAGTGTATGTATCTCACACGTACACAATCACACTAGGCCCCAATTACTATTGTTTGTACCCCTAAAAGGATGGATGAGGAGTAGGGGGAGTATGGAACAGGCAGCACCCTCAAATCTTCAGAAGTATGAGATAAACCCCAAAAACTTGGAAAGGTGGATCTCACACGTACCAACACAGACTATCCCCCAATTTAATTGATCCCCAAAGGTTTTTGATTAAATAGCGGAATAGAAAATATGATCCAAAAAAGTGTATGTATCTCACACGTACACAACCACACTAGGCCCCAATTACTATTGTTTGTACCCCTAAAAGGATGGATGAGGAGTAGGGGGAGTATGGAACAGGCAGCACCCTCAAATCTTCAGAAGTATGAGATGAACCCCAAAAACTTGGAAAGGTGGATCTCACACGTACCAACACAGACTATCCCGCAATTTAATTGATCCCCAAAGGTTTTTATTGAATAGCGAAATAGGAAATATGATCAAAAAAAGTGTATGTATCTCACACGTACACAACCACACTAGGCCCCAATTACTATTGTTTGTACCCCTAAAAGGCTGGATGAGGAGTAGGAGGAGTTTGGAACAGGCAGCACCCTCAAATCTTCAGAAGTATGAGATGAACCCCAAAAACTTGGAAAGGTGGATCTCACACGTACCAACACAGACTATCCCGCAATTTAATTGATCCCCAAAGGTTTTTATTGAATAGCGGAATAGGAAATATGATCAAAAAAAGTGTATGTATCTCAAACGAACACAACCACACTAGGCCCCAATTACTATTGTTTGTACCCCTAAAAGGCTGGATGAGGAGTAGGGGGAGTATGGAACAGGCAGCACCCTCAAATCTTCAGAAGTATGAGATGAACCTCAAAAACTTGGAAAGGTGGATCTCACACGTACCAACACAGACTATCGCCAAATTTAACTGACCCCTAAAGGTTTTTGATTAAATAGCGGAATAGAAAATATGATAAAAAAAGTGTATGTATCTCACACGTACACAACCACACTAGGCCCCAATTACTATTGTTTGTACCCCTAAAAGGCTGAATGAGGAGTAGGAGGAGTATGGAACAGGCAGCACCCTCAAATCTTCAGAAGTATGAGATGAACCCCAAATACTTGGAAAGGTGGATCTCACACGTACCAACACAGACTATCCCCGAATTTAATTGATCCCCAAAGGTTTTTGATTAAATAGCGGAATAGAAAATATGATCCAAAAAAGTGTATGTATCTCACACGTACACAACCACACTAGGCCCCAATTACTATTGTTTGTACCCCTAAAAGGATGGATGAGGAGTAGGGGGAGTATGGAACAGGCAGCACCCTCAAATCTTCAGAAGTATGAGATGAACCCCAAAAACTTGGAAAGGTGGATCTCACACGTACCAACACAGACTATCCCGCAATTTAATTGATCCCCAAAGGTTTTTATTGAATAGCGGAATAGGAAATATGATCAAAAAAAGTGTATGTATCTCACACGTACACAAGCACACTAGGCCCCAATTACTATTGTTTGTACCCCTAAAAGGCTGGATGAGGAGTAGGGGGAGTATGGAACAGGCAGCACCCTCAAATCTTCAGAAGTATGAGATGAACCCCAAAAACTTGGAAAGGTGGATCTCACACGTACCAACACAGACTATCGCCAAATTCAACTGACCCCTAAAGGTTTTTGATTAAATAGCAGAATAGAAAATATGATCAAAAAAAGTGTATGTATCTCACACGCACACAACCACACTAGGCCCCAATTACTATTGTTTGTACCCCTAAAAGGATGGATGAGGAGTAGGGGGAGTATGGAACAGGCAGCACCCTCAAATCTTCAGAAGTATGAGATGAACCTCAAAAACTTGGAAAGG
Organism: Pelophylax lessonae; assembly: GCF_965119305.1. Taxonomy (NCBI): domain Eukaryota; kingdom Metazoa; phylum Chordata; class Amphibia; order Anura; family Ranidae; genus Pelophylax; species Pelophylax lessonae. The sequence continues at coordinate 189,095,228 of NC_138776.1, read as the reverse complement.
TGGATCTCACACGTACCAACACAGACTATCCCGCAATTTAATTGATCCCCAAAGGTTTTTATTGAATAGCGGAATAGGAAATATGATCAAAAAAAGTGTATGTATCTCACAAATACACAACCACACTAGGCCCCAATTACTATTGTTTGTACCCCTAAAAGGATGGATGAGGAGTAGGGGGAGTATGGAACAGGCAGCACCCTCAAATCTTCAGAAGTATGAGATGAACCCCAAAAACTTGGAAAGGTGGATCTCACACGTACCAACACAGACTATCCCCCAATTTAACTGATCCCCAAAGGTTTTTGATTAAATAGCGGAATAGAAAATATGATCCAAAAAAGTGTATGTATCTCACACGTACACAACCACACTAGGCCCCAATTACTATTGTTTGTACCCCTAAAAGGCTGAATGAAGAGTAGGAGGAGTATGGAACAGGCAGCACCCTCAAATCTTCAGAAGTATGAGATGAACCCCAAAAACTTGGAAAGGTGGATCTCACACGTACCAACACAGACTATCAACGAATTTAACTGATCCCCAAAGGTTTTTGATTAAATAGCGGAATCGAAAATATGATCCAAAAAAGTGTATGTATCTCACACGTACACAATCACACTAGGCCCCAATTACTATTGTTTGTACCCCTAAAAGGATGGATGAGGAGTAGGGGGAGTATGGAACAGGCAGCACCCTCAAATCTTCAGAAGTATGAGATAAACCCCAAAAACTTGGAAAGGTGGATCTCACACGTACCAACACAGACTATCCCCCAATTTAATTGATCCCCAAAGGTTTTTGATTAAATAGCGGAATAGAAAATATGATCCAAAAAAGTGTATGTATCTCACACGTACACAACCACACTAGGCCCCAATTACTATTGTTTGTACCCCTAAAAGGATGGATGAGGAGTAGGGGGAGTATGGAACAGGCAGCACCCTCAAATCTTCAGAAGTATGAGATGAACCCCAAAAACTTGGAAAGGTGGATCTCACACGTACCAACACAGACTATCCCGCAATTTAATTGATCCCCAAAGGTTTTTATTGAATAGCGAAATAGGAAATATGATCAAAAAAAGTGTATGTATCTCACACGTACACAACCACACTAGGCCCCAATTACTATTGTTTGTACCCCTAAAAGGCTGGATGAGGAGTAGGAGGAGTTTGGAACAGGCAGCACCCTCAAATCTTCAGAAGTATGAGATGAACCCCAAAAACTTGGAAAGGTGGATCTCACACGTACCAACACAGACTATCCCGCAATTTAATTGATCCCCAAAGGTTTTTATTGAATAGCGGAATAGGAAATATGATCAAAAAAAGTGTATGTATCTCAAACGAACACAACCACACTAGGCCCCAATTACTATTGTTTGTACCCCTAAAAGGCTGGATGAGGAGTAGGGGGAGTATGGAACAGGCAGCACCCTCAAATCTTCAGAAGTATGAGATGAACCTCAAAAACTTGGAAAGGTGGATCTCACACGTACCAACACAGACTATCGCCAAATTTAACTGACCCCTAAAGGTTTTTGATTAAATAGCGGAATAGAAAATATGATAAAAAAAGTGTATGTATCTCACACGTACACAACCACACTAGGCCCCAATTACTATTGTTTGTACCCCTAAAAGGCTGAATGAGGAGTAGGAGGAGTATGGAACAGGCAGCACCCTCAAATCTTCAGAAGTATGAGATGAACCCCAAAAACTTGGAAAGGTGGATCTCACACGTACCAACACAGACTATCCCCGAATTTAATTGATCCCCAAAGGTTTTTGATTAAATAGCGGAATAGAAAATATGATCCAAAAAAGTGTATGTATCTCACACGTACACAACCACACTAGGCCCCAATTACTATTGTTTGTACCCCTAAAAGGATGGATGAGGAGTAGGGGGAGTATGGAACAGGCAGCACCCTCAAATCTTCAGAAGTATGAGATGAACCCCAAAAACTTGGAAAGGTGGATCTCACACGTACCAACACAGACTATCCCGCAATTTAATTGATCCCCAAAGGTTTTTATTGAATAGCGAAATAGGAAATATGATCAAAAAAAGTGTATGTATCTCACACGTACACAACCACACTAGGCCCCAATTACTATTGTTTGTACCCCTAAAAGGCTGGATGAGGAGTAGGAGGAGTTTGGAACAGGCAGCACCCTCAAATCTTCAGAAGTATGAGATGAACCCCAAAAACTTGGAAAGGTGGATCTCACAAGTACCAACACAGACTATCCCGCAATTTAATTGATCCCCAAAGGTTTTTATTGAATAGCGGAATAGGAAATATGATCAAAAAAAGTGTATGTATCTCAAACGAACACAACCACACTAGGCCCCAATTACTATTGTTTGTACCCCTAAAAGGCTGGATGAGGAGTAGGGGGAGTATGGAACAGGCAGCACCCTCAAATCTTCAGAAGTATGAGATGAACCTCAAAAACTTGGAAAGGTGGATCTCACACGTACCAACACAGACTATCGCCAAATTTAACTGACCCCTAAAGGTTTTTGATTAAATAGCGGAATAGAAAATATGATAAAAAAAGTGTATGTATCTCACACCTACACAACCACACTAGGTCCCAATTACTATTGTTTGTACCCCTAAAAGGATGGATGAGGAGTAGGGGGAGTATGGAACAGGCAGCACCCTCAAATCTTCAGAAGTATGAGATGAACCTCAAAAACTTGGAAAGGTGGATCTCACACATACCAACACAGACTATCCCGCAATTTAATTGATCCCCAAAGGTTTTTATTGAGTAGCGGAATAGGAAATATGATCAAAAAAAGTGTATGTATCTCACACGTACACAACCACACTAGGCCCCAATTACTATTGTTTGTACCCCTAAAAGGCTGAATGAGGAGTAGGGGGAGTATGGAACAGGCAGCACCCTCAAATCTTCAGAAGTATGAGATGAACCCCAAAAACTTGGAAAGGTGGATCTCACACGTACCAACACAGACTATCCCCCAATTAAACTGATCCCCAAAGGTTTTTGACTAAATAGCGGAATAGAAAATATGATCCAAAAAAGTGTATGTATCTCACACGTACACAACCACACTAGGCCTCAATTACTATTGTTTGTACCCCTAAAAGGCTGGATGAGGAGCAGGAGGAGTTTGGAACAGGTAGCACCCTCAAATCTTCAGAAGTATAAGATGAACCCCAAAAACTTGGAAAGGTGGATCTCACACGTACCAACACAGACTATCCCCCAATTTAACTGATCCCCAAAGGTTTTTGATTAAATAGCGGAATTGAAAATATGATCCAAAAAAGTGTATGTATCTCACACGTACACAACCACACTAGGCCCCAATTACTATTGTTTGTACCCCTAAAAGGATGGATGAGGAGTAGGGGGAGTATGGAACAGGCAGCACCCTCAAATCTTCAGAAGTATGAGATGAACCCCAAAAACTTGGAAAGGTGGATCTCACACGTACCAACACAGACTATCCCCCAATTAAATTGATCCCCAAAGGTTTTTATTGAATAGCGGAATAGGAAATATGATCAAAAAAAGTGTATGTATCTCACACGTACACAACCACACTAGGCCCCAATTACTATTGTTTGTACCCCTAAAAGGCTGGATGAGGAGTAGGGGGAGTATGGAACAGGCAGCACCCTCAAATCTTCAGAAGTATGAGATGAACCCCAAAAACTTGGAAAGGTGGATCTCACACGTACCAACACAGACTATCCCCCAATTTAACTGATCCCCAAAGGTTTTTGATTAAATAGCGGAATAGAAAATATGATCCAAAAAATTGTATGTATCTCACACGTACACAACCACACTAGGCCCCAATTACTATTGTTTGTACCCCTAAAAGGATGGATGAGGAGTAGGGGGAGTATGGAACAGGCAGCACCCTCAAATCTTCAGAAGTATGAGATGAACCTCAAAAACTTGGAAAGGTGGATCTCACACGTACCAACACAGACTATCCCGCAATTTAATTGATCCCCAAAGGTTTTTATTGAATAGCGGAATAGGAAATATGATCAAAAAAAGTGTATGTATCTCACACGTACACAACCACACTAGGCCCCAATTACTATTGTTTGTACCCCTAAAAGGATGGATGAGGAGTAGGGGGAGTATGGAACAGGCAGCACCCTCAAATCTTCAGAAGTATGAGATGAACCCCAAAATCTTGGAAAGGTGGATCTCACACGTACCAACACAGACTATCCCCCAATTTAACTGATCCCCAAAGGTTTTGGATTAAATAGCGGAATAGAAAATATGATCCAAAAAAGTGTATGTATCTCACACGTACACAACCACACTAGGCCCCAATTACTATTGTTTGTACCCCTAAAAGGCTGGATGAGGAGTAGGAGGAGTATGGAACAGGCAGCACCCTCAAATCTTCAGAAGTATGAGATGAACCCCAAAAACTTGGAAAGGTGGATCTCACACGTACCAACACAGACTATCGCCAAATTTAACTGACCCCTAAAGGTTTTTGATTAAATAGCGGAATAGAAAATATGATAAGAAAAGTGTATGTATCTCACACCTACACAACCACACTAGGTCCCAATTACTATTGTTTGTACCCCTAAAAGGATGGATGAGGAGTAGGGGGAGTATGGAAGAGGCAGCACCCTCAAATCTTCAGAAGTATGAGATGAACCCCAAAAACTTGGAAAGGTGGATCTCACACGTACCAACACAGACTATCCCCCAATTAAACTGATCCCCAAAGGTTTTTGACTAAATAGCGGAATAGAAAATATGATCCAAAAAAGTGTATGTATCTCACACGTACACAACCACAGTAGGCCTCAATTACTATTGTTTGTACCCCTAAAAGGCTGGATGAGGAGCAGGAGGAGTTTGGAACAGGCAGCACCCTCAAATCTTCAGAAGTATAAGATGAACCCCAAAAACTTAGAAAGGTGGATCTCACACGTACCAACACAGACTATCCCCCAATTTAACTGATCCCCAAAGTTTTTTGATTAAATAGCGGAATTGAAAATATGATCCAAAAAAGTGTATGTATCTCACACGTACACAACCACACTAGGCCCCAATTACTATTGTTTGTACCCCTAAAAGGATGGATGAGGAGTAGGGGGAGTATGGAACAGGCAGCACCCTCAAATCTTCAGAAGTATGAGATGAACCCCAAAAACTCAGAAAGGTGGATCTCACACATACCAACACAGACTATCCCCCAATTTAATTGATCCCCAAAGGTTTTTATTGAATAGCGGAATAGGAAATATGATCAAAAAAAGTGTATGTATCTCACACGTACACAACCACACTAGGCCCCAATTACTATTGTTTGTACCCCTAAAAGGCTGGATGAGGAGTAGGGGGAGTATGGAACAGGCAGCACCCTCAAATCTTCAGAAGAATGAGATGAACCCCAAAAACTTGGAAAGGTGGATCTCACACGTACCAACACAGACTATCGCCCAATTTAACTGACCCCTAAAGGTTTTTGATTAAATAGCGGAATAGAAAATATGATCAAAAAAAGTGTATGTATCTCACACGTACACAACCACACTAGGCCCCAATTACTATTGTTTGTACCCCTAAAAGGCTGGATGAGGAGTAGGAGGAGTTTGGAACAGGCAGCACCCTCAAATCTTCAGAAGTATGAGATGAACCCCAAAAACTTGGAAAGGTGGATCTCACACGTACCAACACAGACTATCCCGCAATTTAATTGATCCCCAAAGGTTTTTATTGAATAGCGGAATAGGAAATATGATCAAAAAAAGTGTATGTATCTCACACGAACACAACCACACTAGGCCCCAATTACTATTGTTTGTACCCCTAAAAGGATGGATGAGGAGTAGGGGGAGTATGGAACAGGCAGCACCCTCAAATCTTCAGAAGTATGAGATGAACCTCAAAAACTTGGAAAGGTGGATCTCACATGTACCAACACAGACTATCCCTCAATTTAATTGATCCCCAAAGGTTTTTATTGAATAGCGGAATAGGAAATATGATCAAAAAAAGTGTATGTATCTCACACGTACACAACCACACTAGGCCCCAATTACTATTGTTTGTACCCCTAAAAGGAAGGATGAGGAGTAGGGGGAGTATGGAAAAGGCAGCACCCTCAAATCTTCAGAAGTATAAGATGAACCCCAAAAACTTGGAAAGGTGGATCTCACACGTACCAACACAGACTATCCCCCAATTTAACTGATCCCCAAAGGTTTTTGATTAAATAGCGGAATAGAAAATATGATCCAAAAAAGTGTATGTATCTCACACGTACACAACCACACTAGGCCCCAATTACTATTGTTTGTACCCCTAAAAGGCTGAATGAGGAGTAGGAGGAGTATGGAACAGGCAGCACCCTCAAATCTTCAGAAGTATGAGATGAACCCCAAAAACATGGAAAGGTGGATCTCACACGTACCAACACAGACTATCCCCCAATTTAACTGATCCCCAAAGGTTTTTGATTAAATAGCGGAATAGAAAATATGATCCAAAAAAGTGTATGTATCTCACACGTACACAACCACACTAGGCCCCAATTACTATTGTTTGTACCCCTAAAAGGATGGATGAGGAGTAGGGGGAGTATGGAACAGGCAGCACCCTCAAATCTTCAGAAGTATGAGATGAACCCCAAAAACTTGGAAAGGTGGATCTCACACGTACCAACACAGACTATCCCCCAATTTAATTGATCCCCAAAGGTTTTCATTGAATAGCGGAATAGGAAATATGATCAAAAAAAGTGTATGAATCTCACACGAACACAACCACACTAGGCCCCAATTACTATTGTTTGTACCCCTAAAAGGCTGGATGAGGAGAAGGGGGAGTATGGAACAGGCAGCACCCTCAAATCTTCAGAAGTATGAGATGAACCTCAAAAACTTGGAAAGGTGGATCTCACACGTACTAACACAGACTATCGCCAAATTTAACTGACCCCTAAAGGTTTTTGAATAAATAGCGGAATAGAAAATATGATAAAAAAAGTGTATGTATCTCACACGTACACAACCACACTAGGCCCCAATTACTATTGTTTGTACCCCTAAAAGGCTGAATGAGGAGTAGGGGGAGTATGGAACAGGCAGCACCCTCAAATCTTCAGAAGTATGAGATGAACCCCAAAAACTTGGAAAGGTGGATCTCACACGTACCAACACAGACTATCGCCCAATTTAACTGACCCCTAAAGGTTTTTGATTAAATAGCGAACAGAAAATATGATCAAAAAAAGTGTATGTATCTCACACGTACACAACCACACTAGGCCCCAATTACTATTGTTTGTACCCCTAAAAGGATGGATGAGGAGTAGGGGGAGTATGGAAGAGGCAGCACCCTCAAATCTTCAGAAGTATGAGATGAACCCCAAAAACTTGGAAAGGTGGATCTCACACGTACCAACACAGACTATCCCCCAATTTAAGTGATCCCCAAAGGTTTTTGATTAAATAGCAGAATAGAAAATATGATCCAAAAAAGTGTATGTATCTCACACGTACACAACCACACTAGGCCCCAATTACTATTGTTTGTACCCCTAAAAGGCTGGATGAGGAGTAGGAGGAGTATGGAAAAGGCAGCACCCTCAAATCTTCAGAAGTATGAGATGAACCCCAAAAACTTGGAAAGGTGGATCTCACACGTACCAACACAGACTATCCCCCAATTTAAGTGATCCCCAAAGGTTTTTGATTAAATAGCGGAATAGAAAATATGATCCAAAAAAGTGTATGTATCTCACACGTACACAACCACACTAGGCCCCAAATACTATTGTTTGTACCCCTAAAAGGATAAATGAGGAGTAGGGGGAGTATGGAACAGGCAGCACCCTCAAATCTTCAGAAGTATGAGATGAACCCCAAAAACTTGGAAAGGTGGATCTCACACATACCAACACAGACTATCCCCCAATTTAACTGATCCCCAAAGGTTTTTGATTAAATAGCGGAATAGAAAATATGATCCAAAAAAGTGTATGTATCTCACACGTACACAACCACACTAGGCCCCAATTACTATTGTCCGTACCCCTAAAAGGATGGATGAGGAGTAGGGGGAGTATGGAACAGTCAGCACCCTCAAATCTTCAGAAGTATGAGATGAACCTCAAAAACTTGGAAAGGTGGATCTCACACGTACCAACACAGACTATCCCGCAATTTATTTGATCCCCAATGGTTTTTATTGAATAGCGGAATAGGAAATATGATCAAAAAAAGTGTATGTATCTCACACGTACACAACCACACTAGGCCCCAATTACTTTTGTTTGTACCCCTAAAAGGATGGATGAGGAGTAGGGGGAGAATGGAACAGGCAGCACCCTCAAATCTTCAGAAGTATGAGATGAACCCCAAAAACTTGGAAAGGTGGATCTCACACGTACCAACACAGACTATCCAACAATTTAACTGATCCCCAAAGGTTTTTGACTAAATAGCGGAATAGAAAATATGATCCAAAAAAGTGTATGTATCTCACACGTACACAACCACACTAGGCCTCAATTACTATTGTTTGTACCCCTAAAAGGCTGGATGAGGAGTAGGAGGAGTTTGGAACAGGCAGCACCCTCAAATCTTCAGAAGTATGAGATGAACCCCAAAAACTTGGAAAGGTGGATCTCACACGTACCAACACAGACTATCCCGCAATTTAATTGATCCCCAAAGGTTTTTATTGAATAGCGGAATTGGAAATATGATCAAAAAAAGTGTATGTATCTCACACGTACACAACCACACTAGGCCCCAATTACTATTGTTTGTACCCCTAAATGGATGGATGAGGAGTAGGGGGAGTATGGAACAGGCAGCACCCTCAAATCTTCAGAAGTATGAGATGAACCCCAAAAACTTGGAAAGGTGGATCTCACACGTACCAACACAGACTATCGCCCAATTTAACTGACCCCTAAAGGTTTTTGATTAAATAGCGGAATAGAAAATATGATCCAAAAAAGTGTATGTATCTCACACGTACACAACCACACTAGGCCTCAATTACTATTGTTTGTACCCCTAAAAGGCTGGATGAGGAGTAGGAGGAGTTTGGAACAGGCAGCACCCTCAAATCTTCAGAAGTATGAGATGAACCCCAAAAACTTGGAAAGGTGGATCTCACACGTACCAACACAGACTATCCCGCAATTTAATTGATCCCCAAAGGTTTTTATTGAATAGCGGAATTGGAAATATGATCAAAAAAAGTGTATGTATCTCACACGTACACAACCACACTAGGCCCCAATTACTATTGTTTGTACCCCTAAATGGATGGATGAGGAGTAGGGGGAGTATGGAACAGGCAGCACCCTCAAATCTTCAGAAGTATGAGATGAACCCCAAAAACTTGGAAAGGTGGATCTCACACGTACCAACACAGACTATCGCCCAATTTAACTGACCCCTAAAGGTTTTTGATTAAATAGCGGAATAGAAAATATGATCAAAAAAAGTGTATGTATCTCACACCTACACAACCACACTAGGCCCCAATTACTATTGTTTGTACCCCTAAAAGGATGGATGAGGAGTAGGGGGAGTATGGAAGAGGCAGCACCCTCAAATCTTCAGAAGTATGAGATGAACCCCAAAAACTTGGAAAGGTGGATCTCACATGTACCAACACAGACTATCCCCCAATTTAACTGATCCCCAAAGGTTTTTGATTAAATAGCGGAATAGAAAATATGATCCAAAAAAGTGTATGTATCTCACACGTACACAACCACACTAGGCCCCAATTACTATTGTTTGTACCCCTAAAAGGCTGGATGAGGAGTAGGAGGAGTATGGAAAAGGCAGCACCCTCAAATCTTCAGAAGTATGAGATGAACCCCAAAAACTTGGAAAGGTGGATCTCACACGTACCAACACAGACTATCCCCCAATTTAAGTGATCCCCAAAGGTTTTTGATTAAATAGCGGAATAGAAAATATAATCCAAAAAAGTGTATGTATCTCACACGTACACAACCACACTAGGCCCCAATTACTATTGTTTGTACCCCTAAAAGGATAAATGAGGAGTAGGGGGAGTATGGAACAGGCAGCACCCTCAAATCTTCAGAAGTATGAGATGAACCCCAAAAACTTGGAAAGGTGGATCTCACACATACCAACACAGACTATCCCCCAATTTAACTGATCCCCAAAGGTTTTTGATTAAATAGTGGAATAGAAAATATGATCCAAAAAAGTGTATGTATCTCACACGTACACAACCACACTAGGCCCCAATTACTATTGTTCGTACCCCTAAAAGGATGGATGAGGAGCAGGGGGAGTATGGAACAGTCAGCACCCTCAAATCTTCAGAAGTATGAGATGAACCTCAAAAACTTAGAAAGGTGGATCTCACACGTACCAACACAGACTATCCCGCAATTTATTTGATCCCCAATGGTTTTTATTGAATAGCGGAATAGGAAATATGATCAAAAAAAGTGTATGTATCTCACACGTACACAACCACACTAGGCCCCAATTACTATTGTTTGTACCCCTAAAAGGATGGATGAGGAGTAGGGGGAGTATGGAACAGGCAGCACCCTCAAATCTTCAGAAGTATGAGATGAACCCCAAAAACTTGGAAAGGTGGATCTCACACGTACCAACACAGACTATCCCCCAATTTAACTGATCCCCAAAGGTTTTTGACTAAATAGCGGAATAGAAAATATGATCCAAAAAAGTGTATGTATCTCACACGTACACAACCACACTAGGCCTCAATTACTATTGTTTGTACCCCTAAAAGGCTGGATGAGGAGTAGGAGGAGTTTGGAACAGGCAGCACCCTCAAATCTTCAGAAGTATGAGATGAACCCCAAAAACTTGGAAAGGTGGATCTCACACGTACCAACACAGACTATCCCGCAATTTAATTGATCCCCAAAGGTTTTTATTGAATAGCGGAATAGGAAATATGATCAAAAAAAGTGTATGTATCTCACACGTACACAACCACACTAGGCCCCAATTACTATTGTTTGTACCCCTAAAAGAATGGATGAGGAGTAGGGGGAGTTTGGAACAGGCAGCACCCTCAAATCTTCAGAAGTATGAGATGAACCCCAAAAACCCTGAAAGGTGGATCTCACACGTACCAACACAGACTATCCCCCAATTTAACTGATCCCCAAAGGTTTTTGATTAAATAGCGGAATAGAAAATATGATCCAAAAAAGTGTATGTATCTCACACGTACACAACCACACTAGGCCCCAATTACTATTGTTTGTACCCCTAAAAGGCTGGATGAGGAGTAGGATGAGTATGGAACAGGCAGCACCCTCAAATCTTCAGAAGTATGAGATGAACCCCAAAAACTTGGAAAGGTGGATCTCACACGTACCAACACAGACTATCCCCCAATTTAACTGATCCCCAAAGGTTTTTGATTAAATAGCGGAATAGAAAATATGATCCAAAAAAGTGTATGTATCTCACACGTACACAACCACACTAGGCCCCAATTACTATTGTTTGTACCCCTAAAAGGATGGATGAGGAGTAGGGGGAGTATGGAACAGGCAGCACCCTCAAATCTTCAGAAGTATGAGATGAACCTCAAAAACTTGGAAAGGTGGATCTCACACATACCAACACAGACTATCCCGCAATTTAATTGATCCCCAAAGGTTTTTATTGAATAGCGGAATAGGAAATATGATCAAAAAAAGTGTATGTATCTCACACGTACACAACCACACTAGGCCCCAATTACTATTGTTTGTACCCCTAAAAGGATGGATGAGGAGTAGGGGGAGTATGGAACAGGCAGCACCCTCAAATCTTCAGAAGTATGAGATGAACCCCAAAAACTTGGAAAGGTGGATCTCACACGTACCAACACAGGCTATCCCCCAATTTAACTGATCCCCAAAGGTTTTTGACTAAATAGCGGAATAGAAAATATGATCCAAAAAAGTGTATGTATCTCACACATACACAACCACACTAGGCCCCAATTACTATTGTTTGTACCCCTAAAAGGCTGGATGAGGAGTAGGAGGAGTTTGGAACAGGCAGCACCCTCATATCTTCAGAAGTATGAGATTAACCCCAAAAACTTGGAAAGGTGGATCTCACACGTACCAACACAGACTATCCCGCAATTTAATTGATCCCCAAAGGTTTTTATTGAATAGCAGAATAGGAAATATGATCAAAAAAAGTTTATGTATCTCACACAAACACAACCACACTAGGCCCCAATTACTATTGTTTGTACCCCTAAATGCTGGATTAGGAGTAGGGGGAGTATGGAACAGGCAGCACCCTCAAATCTTCAGAAGTATGAGATGAACCTCAAAAACTTGGAAAGGTGGATCTCACACGTACCAACACAGACTATCCCGCAATTTAATTGATCCCCAAAGGTTTTTATTGAATAGCGGAATAGGAAATATGATCAAAAAAAGTGTATGTATCTCACACGTACACAGCCACACTTGGCCCCAATTACTATTGTTTGTACCCCTAAAGGCAGGATGAGGAGTAGGAGGAGTATGGAACAGGCAGCACCCTCAAATCTTCAGAAGTATGAGATGAACCTCAAAAACTTGGAAAGGTGGATCTCACACGTACCAACACAGACTATCCCGCAATTTAATTGATCCCCAAAGGTTTTTATCGAATAGCGGAATAGGAAATATGATCAAAAAAAGTGTATGTATCTCACACGTACACAACCACACTAGGCCCCAATTACTATTGTTTGTACCCCTAAAAGGCTGGATGAGGAGTAGGGTGAGTATGGATCAGGCAGCACCCTCAAATCTTCAGAAGTATGAGATGAACCCCAAAAACTTGGAAAGGTGGATCTCACACGTACCAACACAGACTATCCCCCAATTTAACTGACCCCTAAAGGTTTTTGATTAAATAGCGGAATAGAAAATATGATCAAAAACATGTATGTATCTCACACGTACACAACCACACTAGGCCCCAATTACTATTGTTTGTACCCCTAAAAGGATGGATGAGGAGTAGGGGGAGTATGGAACAGGCAGCACCCTCAAATCTTCAGAAGTATGAGATGAACCCCAAAAACTTGGAAAGGTGGATCTCACACGTACCAACACAGACTATCCCCCAATTTAACTGATCCCCAAAGGTTTTTGATTAAATAGCGGAATAGAAAATATGATCCAAAAAAGTGTATGTATCTCACACGTACACAACCACACTAGGCCCCAATTACTATTGTTTGTACCCCTAAAAGGCTGGATGAGGAGTAGGGGGAGTATGGAACAGGCAGCACCCTCAAATCTTCAGAAGTATGAGATGAACCTCAAAAACTTGGAAAGGTGGATCTCACACGTACCAACACAGACTATCTCGCAATTTAACTGATCCCCAAAGGTTTTTGATTAAATAGCGAAATAGAAAATATGATCCAAAAAAGTGTATGTATCTCACACGTACACAACCACACTAGGCCCCAATTACTATTGTTTGTACCCCTAAAAGGATGGATGAGGAGTAGGGGGAGTGTGGAACAGGCAGCACCCTCAAATCTTCAGAAGTATGAGATTGTGTTCACTGTACCCCACAAAGATTGTGTTCACTGCACCCCACAAAGATTGTGTTCACTGCACCCCAAAAGGATTGTGTTCACTGCACCCCTAAAAGATTGTGTTCACTGCACCCCAAAAAGATTTTGTTCACTGCACCCCACAAAGATTGTGTTCACTGCACCCCAAAAGGATTAGGTTCACTGCACCCCAAAAAGATTGTGTTCACTGCACCAAGATTGTGTTCACTGCACCCCACAAAGATTGTGTTCACGGTACCCCACAAAGATTGTGTTCACTGCACCCCAAAAAGATTGTGTTCACTGCAGCCCACACAGCAAAATGGATGTGGATCACTGACACCTGCCTATCTCCTATCCCACACCACACAGCAATATCGATTGTAGTTTGTAGAACACACTTTCCCTAAAAATCAGCACTGCAGACTCTATCCCTAACAGGATTGATAAGAGATCGTAGATCGGGACTGAGTGCAGACCCCACCCCACACAGCAATATCGATTGTAGTTTGTAGAACACACTTTCCCTAAACATCAGCAGACTGTATCCCTAACAGGATTGATAAGAGATCGTAGATCGGGACTGAGTGCAGACCCCACCCCACACAGCAATATCGATTGTAGTTTGTAGAACACACTTTCCCTAAAAATCTGCAGACTCTATCCCTAACAGGATTGATAAGAGATCGTAGATCGGGACTGAGTGCAAACCCCACCCCACACAGCAATGTCGATAGTAGTTTGTAGAACACACTTTCCCTAAAAAACAGCAGACTCTCTCCCTAAAATGCCTACAACTCGCCCTGCCTAACACACTCCGACCTGTCCCTCAATTCTATCCGGACACAAATGTTTTTTTTTCCTGTCTGTCCCTAAAATCAGCAGCCAGCACATTGATGTGTGCTCTCTCCCTGATCTAAGCAGCAGAATGACGCCATAGCGGCGCTGCCTCGAACTTATAAAGACTTGGTCACATGCTTCAGACGGCCAATCACAGCTACTGATACATTTGTAGGTATGGCTGGGATGGCTTAAGGCACACCAGTTAAACGCTTGTTGATTGGCTGTTGAAAGCCCGCCATGGAAAGCGCGCCAAAGCATGCAAAACCCGGAAATAAAACGACCGAACACGGATTTTTACCCGAATATACAGTAAAGTGTCCGTGTTCGGGTAACAAAAATCCAATTATTTCGGTACGAACACGAATAATACAGTCCGTGTTCGCTCAACCCTAGTCTTGATCAATAGTGCCCTTTGCTAGTGCCTCTCGTAGGAGATCCCCAAATGCGGCAGTTTTCTCCTGAACTAAGTCAGATGAGACACGTAAGTACCAGTCCTGATTGGATAAGATGGTGAGGCACATATCCTCGTATTGGCTGCAATCCATAACGGCCACATTGCCGCCCTTGCCAGAGGGCTTGACGACAATGTGGTTGTTACGGATCAAGCAGTCAAGAGCCCTTTTCTGCTCACTACTTATATTTGGGGCATATGGCATTGTAGTTGGCAGGTTTTCGATATCTTTAATTGATTGTTTCAAAAAAGCCCAGATAGCTGGGCATGTCTGCAACTTTGGAAACACCTTAGATTTAGCCTTCAATTTAGGGGGACTCGGGTGGATTTTTCTTCCTCCTCACTGGAAGAGGAGGAATCCATACTATCACCTTGTAATGTTCTGGTACCTCTGGTACCCTTATTCCACTTTCCATTCCGTGTATGCGTCCCACCATTCTCTTCTGGTAGGTGCGCATACACCTTTAAGACCGATGCTGTCATCACTGAGCGCCGCAGAGCGGCTATTTCAACCGCCGGCGTTCTCACTCACATGTTCGTACAACCTGCCTTGCATCTATGCTTATACTATATCCATACTATCCTATCATCTGCACTGTTACATAGATTGCTAGCTCTTGAGACTACTACCATCTATCATCTGCACTGCTGCATAGATTGCTAGCTCTCCTGTCTACTACCATCTATCATCTGCACTGCTGCATAGATTGCTAGCTCTCCTGTCTACTACTATCTATCCTTGCACTGGGTTAGTCTATCCTGTATTTGTCATCTGCTGTCCTCACCACCTGTTAGCATACACGATACTAACTTATCTGCATTCATAAATACCATCTTGAACTCTCCTGTACAAACCTATCAAGTGCTTACCATCCTTGTCACTGTTCACACCTGTCCCTTCAGCACATCACCTTCATACTATCATATACATCCTATCACTCCAGGAACATCTCATTGAGTGTGTATATATCTGTATGTTGAAGCTGACAGGCCCACAGTGATGAGTCCTGGAGAGTTGGATCTGGTATTCAACACATCTCTACATGACTACTGAGTGGAGATTTTGCAGCTGCAAATCCAGCCTATAACAAAAACGCAGGAGCGTTACAGATTGAACGAACCTTAAAAATGGATTCAGCAGAATTACCCACTCAAGTGACACAATTAACACAACAAGTAAAAGCGTTAATACTTGCTCTGACTGACATACAAGAAAAGAATCAGACTTTAACACAGCAGGTAACCCAGCTCTCACGACTTACTGCTGTTCAGCCTCCTGAACCTAAAATAAACCCCCCTCTAGTGTTTACAGGCGACCGGAAAAAATTTCGGGAATTCAAAAACACATGTCAATTGCTTTTTTTGTTAAAGCCTCGTACATACCCCACTGATCAAATAAAAGTCTGTACCGTTATTTCATACTTGACGGGTGATCCACGGGCCTGGGCAGATTCTCTCTTTGAGAATAATGATCAGATTCTCAACATCTATTCTTTATTCCTAGCGGAACTCACCAGCTTATACAATGACCCCAATAGGCAGAGTACTGCTGACATGCAGTTGAGGGCCTTGAAACGAGGAAGGAGACCTGTAGAAGACTTTGTATCTGAGTTCAAAAGATGGACCCTTGATTCAGGGTGGAATGACACATCTTTGAGAACTCAATTCAGACTCGGGTTATCGGAAGCTGTTAAAGACGAGCTCGCCCGAGCGGATTTACCTGGCACCTTGGAGGCCTTGATACAACTTAGTATCAACATCGACAGACGACTGCGAGAAAGAAGGGCTGAAAAGATGGGAATGCCATTGTCTAGTCCTTCTCGGATTTCGGCCGTTGACCCTACTCCCATGGATGTAGGAACCATACGCCCACCTTTAACGACTACTGAACGAGCTAGAAGAACATCCAGAAATCTCTGCATGTATTGCGCATCCCCGGATCATTTGATAAGCACCTGTCCCCTTGTTCGCAAAAAAGAGGGTGGGTGTTCACATGTCTTGCTGGGAGGATTAACGACTTCCTTTTCTAACCCCTATCTTTTTTTTCATTTAATATTACAGTGGGACCAAACTAGGATCACCACCAAGGCTATGGTCGACACTGGATCGTGTGGAAACTATATTGATACACGCTTTGTTACCTTAAATAAAATACCTATTATTTCAAAATCTAAGCCTGTTTCTGTTAGTTTCATTAATGGTATTCCACTGTCTTCTGGTCCAATCACCAACCAGACACAGGCACTCCTTGCCACTACCAACGAGTCACATGTGGAGACCATCACTTTTTATATACTATCCTCACCCCATTTTCCTATTATTTTGGGACTTCCCTGGTTACACACACACCAACCAATCATAGATTGGAAAAAACGGACTTTGGTTTTCCCTTCTCACTATTGTGAGAATACGTGTAACCTCCCATCTTATGGGAAGATTCTGTCTGTGGTGTCAGATGAAATTGCACCACTATGCTATCAGGATCTGTCCGAAGTGTTCCTTGAGAAAAATGCTCAAGTGTTTCCTCCCCATAGGGATTACGATTGCACTATCGATCTACTCCCTAACAGCAAATTGCCTTTCGGTCATGTTTATCCCCTTTCACAGGATGAACTTTCTCACCTCAAGGAATACTTGGATGAGAATTTGACAAAAGGGTTCATTAGACCCTCTACTTCTTCCACTGCTGCAGGACTTTTCTTTGTCCGCAATAAGGATTCCAGTCTCAGGCCTATCGATTATAGGCAATTAAACACGATTACAATAAAGGATCGCTATCCTTTGCCGCTTATCCCTGAACTTATTGAACAAGTGCGTGGGGCTACTTATTTCACCAAATTAGACCTGAAAGGGGCATACAACCTAATCCGAATCCGTGACGGGGATGAGTGGAAAACAGCATTCAGAACCAGATACGGACTATTCGAATACCTTGTGATGCCATTCGGGCTATGTAATGCTCCCGCAGCTTTCCAAAGATTCATAAACGACATCTTTAGAGACTTACTTGATGTCTGTGTTGTAGTATACCTAGACGATATACTTATCTATTCTCGATCTATGCCTGAACACATAAAACATGTAAGACTTGTGTTGTCCAGACTGCTCTCACACAGTCTATACGTGAAATTAAAAAAATGCCTATTTCATAAAGAAGAAATATTATTTCTAGGATACTTCATATCCAAAACTGGAATTAAGATGGATATGAGTAAGATATCCTGTATTCTAGACTGGCCTATACCAACAACTCGTAAGGCCCTACAGCGATTCCTAGGATTCTCAAACTTCTATAGGAAGTTCATCAAGAACTTTTCCGCCATTGTGAGACCTCTCACACAACTGACAAGTATAAAAAAACCATTCAAATGGTCAGAAGAAGCAAATCAAGCTTTCTGCTTGTTAAAATCAAGCTTCACTTCTGCTCCCATACTACGCCATCCAGACCCATCCCTCCAATATATTCTAGAGGTAGATGCGTCAAATATGGCAGTAGGAGCAGTTCTCTCCCAACGACCAACAAACACTTCATCACTCCACCCAGTTGCTTTCTTTTCAAAATCACTAAGCAGCCCAGAGGTGAATTACCCAGTGGGTGAAAAGGAGTTGCTTGCCATAAAATTGGCACTGGAGAATT
This sequence comes from Pelophylax lessonae, assembly GCF_965119305.1. Lineage (NCBI taxonomy): Eukaryota > Metazoa > Chordata > Amphibia > Anura > Ranidae > Pelophylax > Pelophylax lessonae. Next base: position 189,076,708 of record NC_138776.1, on the reverse strand, counting down.
GGCGACATCTGCTCGAAGGTACCCAGTTACCAATACTCATATATACAGATCATAAAAACCTTCAATACCTCCAGACTAACAAGACTCTTTCCCACCGGCAGGTACGATGGTCATTATTCTTTTTAAGATTTAATTTCTTAGTGACCTATACGCCTGCAGACAAAAATAAAAAAGCGGATGCGCTATCACGACTAACCGAAGATAACTGCGCCGAAATCCCTTCCATTCCCATAATACCCTATGAACGCATTATTGGTGTTGTCCGATCCTTGAAGGAAGAGATTTTGCACAGTATAGGAATGGATTCACCTCCACCACAACTAAGTACTGATGCAGAAGGCTTCCTCTATTACAATGACAAACTTTACATACCCCCTACTATGCGCACCAAGATCTTGGAGTTATCGCATGATGTACCCATGGCAGGACATATGGGTATGACGAAAACCTTTAATTTACTCACCAGGCAGTTTTGGTGGCCTGATATGAAGACGTCTGTACAAAAATTTGTTTCTTCATGTGACATCTGTGCAAGGTCCAAAATTGACACTACAAAACCATCTGGACTACTTTGTAGTCTACCAATACCCCAGGTTCCATGGGAAGTTGTGTCCTTAGATTTCATAGTAGAACTACCACCTTCCAAAGGATTTAATACCATCCTAGTGTCAGTGGACCACTTGACAAAGATGGCACATTTCATCGCTATCCGTAGACTACCTTCATCCAAACAAACAGCGGAACTACTGATGAAACATGTGTTCAAGTTGCATGGAATTCCAAAGACTCTTTTGTCCGACCGTGGTTCACAATTTATCTCTAAATTTTGGCAAGCACTTTGTCAAATTTTATGCATTGAGCGAAAGCTCACTTCTCCCTACCATCCTCAGACCAACGGACAGACTGAAAGAGTCAACCAGTGCATTGAGCAATATCTACGCTGCTACACATCATACCTGCAGGATGATTGGGTGGATCTCCTTCCTCTAGCGGAATTTGCTTACAACAACGCAACCCACAGTACTACGAAGCAAAGTCCGTTCTACTTGAACTATGGGTTTCATCCCACTCTTCTTCCACCATGCATCCTGCCATCGAGTAACCCAGTAGCCTCGGATTACCTTACCCAAATAAAAGACTCTTTGGGTTTACTCAATACTACCATATCACACGCTCATAGTCAACAAAAAAGGTACTACGACCTTCGTAGAAGACCTTCTCCTCAGTATGTTATTGGGGACCTCGTTTGGCTATCAACAAAAAATTTAAGATTAAAGATCCCTAGCAAAAAGCTTGGGCCTTTATTCTTGGGACCCTTCCCAATCAGGAAACTAATTGGAAAAGCTGCAGTACAGCTCACCTTACCGGCAGATCTCAAGATCCATCCCATCTTCCATGTGTCGCTATTGAAGCCACATGTTCCTAACCAAGGAATAAGGCCTACCATCCCACCTCCACCTCCTGTACAAGTTGAAGGCGGAGAAGAATATGAGATAAAGGAGATTCTGGATTCTCGTATCCACAGAAGAAGACTCCAATATCTAGTATGATGGAAGAACTATGGGCCCCAAGACGACACCTGGCTGGATACCTCTGATATACATGCCCCTAGACTGATTCGCAATTTTCACTCGAAATACCCGGAAAAAACAGTTCTAGAGGCCTTCCGGAGCCGGCCTTAAGGGGGGGGGTACTGTAATGTTCTGGTACCTCTGGTACCCTTATTCCACTTTCCATTCCGTGTATGCGTCCCACCATTCTCTTCTGGTAGGTGCGCATACACCTTTAAGACCGATGCTGTCATCACTGAGCGCCGCAGAGCGGCTATTTCAACCGCCGGCGTTCTCACTCACATGTTCGTTCAACCTGCCTTGCATCTATGCTTACAAGCGTGTCTCGCTGTGGAACCTCGCTACAGATCCCTGTATCTCGCTACCAGGATCACTTCCTCAGACCCGAACCTCGCTACTGATCCCTGTATCTCGCTACTGGATCACTTCCTCATCACCGGACCCTTCTACTACTATACTATAGTGATAAGTACCCCGCAGGGGAAACCTCCATAACGTACACTACTACTATTGCATTAAGGACTGTTACTACCTATCCATACTATCCTATCATCTGCACTGTTACATAGATTGCTAGCTCTTGAGACTACTACCATCTATCATCTGCACTGCTGCATAGATTGCTAGCTCTCCTGTCTACTACCATCTATCATCTGCACTGCTGCATAGATTGCTAGCTCTCCTGTCTACTACTATCTATCCTTGCACTGGGTTAGTCTATCCTGTATTTGTCATCTGCTGTCCTCACCACCTGTTAGCATACTCGATACTAACTTATCTGCATTCATAAATACCATCTTGAACTCTCCTGTACAAACCTATCAAGTGCTTACCATCCTTGTCACTGTTCACACCTGTCCCTTCAGCACATCACCTTCATACTATCATATACATCCTATCACTCCAGGAACATCTCATTGAGTGTGTATATATCTGTATGTTGAAGCTGACAGGCCCACGGTGATGAGTCCTGGAGAGTTGGATCTGGTATTCAACACATCTCTACATGACTACTGAGTGGAGATTTTGCAGCTGAAAATCCAGCCTATAACAAAAACACAGGAGCGTTACACACCTCCCTGATATTGTTCATTTTCGTCTAATAACTGCATGAGGATTTTCAGCATCTTGAAGTCCTGGACCTTGAAGTCCTTGTAAGTTTCATCTGACCCTGCTTCCGTGGTGCCTCGTTCTTTATCATATATAAATCTGAAAGTCAGATTCCTTGCAAATAAATGCAATTCTTTCACGACCTCAAACTTATCTAATTTGTCCAAAGGGCAAAAACTTAATCCTAGTGCTAGTACCTCTTTTTCTACTGGGGATAGCGGATAGGAGGAGAGGTTAACTACATCAAGTGTGTCTGGTTCTAATTGAGTTTGACCACATGGGAGTCTAACGTCCCCATTCTCTTGTCTCCCAGCACCGGCTGCGTTGCTGACGCAGCCAGCACTGGGGTACATGCCAAAGGGGGATTGCTATCAGTCTCTAGTGTTGACATATCCCTATGGGCTTTGGTTACAGCACCTTTACTAGGGTGCAAAGGGCCAGCAGCTGCCCCAAACATAGGTTTTCGGGGAGGCTCCCCATGTTGACCATGACCAATGTTTACGCCTCTAAAGATATTAGACTGTTTTGATTTTTGGAGTAATTTCATGTGGAGATACAGCACGTTTCCCTGATCGATTAGGGGGGGTGCATATTTTCTGTGAAAAACATAATAAATAGTAAAAAATAAGAAAATTGTAAAAAAAATATTAAAAATAAAATAATACCATTTTGACACTGTCCTTTGTTCTACTAAAACTGCCTATTACCCTTCTGGTATTATCCACTGGCCTCCCCAAAAGCATTTTTTAAGAATGAAAAGAATAAAAAAATAATTAAATTCTAAAAAAAAAAAAAAAAAAATGAAACTTTAAAAAATGTTGAAACAATTAAATTTAAGAAAATTAAAAAAAATAATAAAATAAAGAACTACGTTTAATGTCCACTGCCCTAATGACATGATCCATAGCTATGACAAAAAAAAAATAACATGAATTGGGATGTAAAAAAAAAAATACATGTGTAAAAAAAACAAAACAAAAAAAAAAAGATAATAAAAAACTACTGACACAATTCACTCCTCTACTGACGCTGTTCACTGCCCTACTGACATAATCCACTGCCCCCCAGGAGCACTGTGAAAAAAGTGTTTCAACATAAATTAAATAAAAAATATAATTGTAAAAAAAATGAATAAATAAAAACTACTGACACCACTGTTCAGTGCCTACTGAGACCATCCACTGCCCCCCTCCCAGGGGCACTTTAAAAAATGAAATGACATTATTTTTTGAAAATATATTAAAAAAATAAAACTGTAAAACATATTAGAAGATAAAATAAAATATATATATACTGACACTGTCCACTGCCCTATGGACAATGTTCGCCCCCCCCCCCCCATAGCATTGTAAAAGTAATATTAAAAACAAATTGTAATAAAGTTATAAAAATGTAAAAGTGTAAATAAATATAAAAATAATATAATAAAAATAAAAAACTACTGATACCATCCACTGCTCTACTGATAATGTCCAATGCCCCCCCCCCCCCGAAGAAAATAAAATCTTTAAAGCATATATATAGTGTAAATTATAGAATTGTTAAATAATAAAAAAATTAAATAATACAATTCTGACACTGTACACTGCTCTACTGAAACTGTCCATTGTGCCCCCACCCCCCCAAAAAAACCTTTTTGTTTAAATAATTAAAAAAAAAAATAATAAAAAATAAGTTGTAAGAATTAGAAGAACTGCTGACAACTTCTACTGTCTTACCATCGCACATTCTACTCCCCGCCATTCACTCCGCACTGTACATCTTCTATTTACCATTACCACATTCTGCACTATGCAAGTCATCTCCAACCCTATTTAACCACGCCCCCTTTAACCATGCCCCCTTTAAGCCACGTCAAATATTTAGCACACTTTACACCAAGGCCACTTTTTGCATTTTTTTTTTAAATCAACGTCTAGGGCCCAGTTTTAATCTTGCACACAGCCCTCTGATTTCATGGTACGCCCTGAGTCAGGGAATAGAACCATGTGCAGAAAACACATCCAGTAAATGCATAGAGATAATCACCTATAATTGGGAATATCCAATCACACTTCTCCTATCTAATTCACTAATTATCTAACTATACTAAATAATGACCTGACTGACTGTATTATTCATTACAAATCATTCTCTTTATAAAATATATTTTCTATCTCTTGTTGAGTCTTTGCTGTACATAGAGATGTCAGTATTTTAGTGTGAGAACCTCCTGAGCCAATCAGCTTCCCCAATAAACACTGGAGGCGGGGAGACTCCGCCCAGAGCTGACATCACACTATTTCTAATCCTGACTTTGCTGAGCACTTCAATGTCACAGCCTAAAGAGTAATATGGAGAAATGGGAAATGCAGTATAGAGGACAGACGTCTGTTCTTTATATAATCAAATCATTCTTCACACCCCTCAACCACTCCCTCTTCTTCACACCCCTCCCCCACTCCTCTCCTGTCACCTGATCCCTATATGTAGAGGGGAAGTATAATATGGAGAAATGGGAAATGCAGTATAGAGGACAGACGTCTGTTCTTTATAGTATCAAATCATTCTTCACACCCCTCCCCCCACTCCCTCTTCTTCACACCCCTCCCCCACTCCCTCTTCTTCACACCCCTCCCCCGCTCCCTCTTCCTCACACCTCTCTCCGCTCCCTCTTCTTCACACCCCTCCCCCACTCCCTCTACTTCACACCCCTCCCCCACTCCTCTCCTGTCACCTGATCCCTATATGTAGAGGGGAAGTATAATATGGAGAAATGGGAAATGCAGTATAGAGGACAGATGTCTGTTCTTTATAGTATCAAATCATTCTTCACACCCCTCCCCCCACTCCCTCTTCTTCACAACCCTCCCCCACTCCCTCTTCTTCACACCCCTCCCCCACTCCCTCTTCTTCACACCCCTCCCCCACTCCCTCTTCTTCACACCCCTCCCCCACTCCCTCTACTTCACACCCCTCCCCCACTCCTCTCCTGTCACCTGATCAATATATGTAGAGGGGAAGTATAATATGGAGAAATGGGAAATGCAGTATAGAGGACAGATGTCTGTTCTTTATAGTATCAAATCATTCTTCACACCCCTCCCCCCACTCCCTCTTCTTCACACCCCTCCCCCACTCCCTCTTCTTCACACCCCTCCCCCCACTCCCTCTTCTTCACACCCCTCCCCCACTCCCTCTTCTTCACACCCCTCCCCCACTCCTCTCCTGTCACCTGATCCCTATATGTAGAGGGGAAGTATAATATGGAGAAATGGGAAATGCAGTATAGAGGACAGACGTCTGTTCTTTATAGTATCTAATCATTCTTCACACCCCTCCCCCCACTCCCTCTTCTTCACACCCCTCCCCCACTCCCTCTTCTTCACACCCCTCCCCCAATCCCTCTTCTTCACACCCCTCCCCCACTCCCTCTCCTGTCACCTGATCCCTATATGTAGAGGGGAAATGCTTTCTTTCTTCCCCTCCCCCACTCCATTGCTTCCACTTCACTCCCCAGTTTAGAAAGAAAGATTGGCATGTCCCCTCCCCCATTCACTCTGCTGTAAGTTTAATCCTCCATGTGGAAAACAGCTGACATGCCCCTCCCCCTGCCCCACCCCGTCTGCTGTGAGCTGACTCCTCTGTAGGAAGACCCCTCCCCCACTCCCATTGCTTCAAGCTGACTTCATTGTTTATAGGAGAAGTGTTACCATGGCCCCTCCCCCATCTTCTCTGCTGTAATCTGTGTCCTCAATGTAAAAACTGTAGAGAAATGCTGACATGACCCCTCCCCTTACACCTCCCCTTTGCACTGAGCCAAATCCTCTGTATGTAGAAATGTTGGCACACCCCTCCCCCGCTCCCTCTGCTGTGAACCGATTCCTATATGTAGAGGGGAAATCCTCTTTTTCATACCCCTCCCCCACCAGTGCCATCTTAAGAGCCTTATAGGCCCCCGGGCAATGCAGTGCACTGGGGCCCCGCGTACACAATCACCCACGAGAGAGAGAGAGAGAATAGTGGATAATGTAGATGTGGCTCATTGATATCCAGAAAAAACAAGCCACCAGTGACACAAGAGAACATGCTGGGACTTGTAGTCCTGCAGCCATGGGAAACTGATGTTGAAGGCTATACTGTCCCTATAAATCACATTATCCCTGATATTAAAGTCATTTAACAGTAAACTGTGCCCCCTCCCCCAGGATCGGACTAATAGTGGTGGAAGGTCTGTAATGTTTGTGACATGCACTGAAATAGTACTTAGTCAGAGATGTATAGTAACGAAGTAGAACTACTTAAGTACTGTACTTAAGTACCGAAATGCGGTATCTGTACTTTCCTAGAGTAGAATTTTTTTCTCCTACTTCTACTTTTACTTCACTACATTTTTTCGATGATTTTGATACTTCTACTCAAGTATTTTTTTTTTGTGCTGCATAGTTACTCGTTACTTTTAAAAAAATTACCACTGCCAGAACAGTAGATGGCAGGTTGCATAAAGCTCAAAAAAATGTGTATAATGTCATTTGTAAATCAGCGCATACGAAAATAAAGGCTGTGTATAATAAAAGCTGCTATACCAAATCTTTCCAATAAAAAGAAAATATGAAACAAACAAATAAATGATGCTACAGCGCTTAAAGTGCATCAAGAAACTACTAACAAACACAGGTTAATCATTTGAATAAATCATTTGAAATAATAAAAAACAATATGATGTTCAAACTTTTGACTTCTTTCTTTAATAACTACATAACACAGTACTTGTACTTCTACTTTCAGTACTTGAGTAGAATTTTTTTTTCAAAACTACTGGTACTTTTTACTTTTAGTACTTAAGTAGCAAATTTTTTGAAAAAACTACTTGCAATACTTAAGTAAAAAAAATGTTGAATACTTTAGTACTTCTACTTAAGTAACTTTTTCTGCGAGCACTTCCACTTCTACTCAAGTCACTTTTTGATCGAGCACTTGTACTTTTACTCAAGTAGAAATTTCGAGTACTTTATACAAGTCTGTACTTAGTGTTACACTGCAGCGACCCGGAGAGTTTACAATTGGTGCACACATATAGGGGAGTGGTCTGCGGTGTCACCAGTAGGAAAAAATGTCCCTGTGGTGACGATATGACTGGGAGGAAATGATACTGCTACAGTATGTTGTTTGTGTCAATCTGAGGAGGACTGATTGGCCTCTATGTCAGTGGGATGAGGGAGGGTAGGTGGACTTTGAAGGGTGCATAGACCTAAAGGGCTCTAGGGGGGCTCTGAAGGAGGAAGGGGGGTGAAAGGTCTCTAAGGGCTCATTCAAACATGCTGCTATCATTGCTGGTTTTTGACAGGTGGTGAGGGGGCAATAAGTTGCAATAAGTTGCTACCAACAAACCGTCGGTGCACAGCACCAATCTCCTGCGCTTTGAGTGGTGCAATCCTCTGTCCACCTCAGCTACAATCTTGCAGCTGTTGAGAACTTGTGACTCGGCAACACCGGATAGCTTCGGCCTTACAGCCCCTTACGAGACCAGGGTAGTCTGAGACCACTAAAAATGACAAAACAAACACAAGGGCGCGCCGGCATAGTGCATTATCCTCTAAAAATGGTTTATTTAAAATAAAGGTATAAAAATACTCACAAATGAGTTCTTGTTAAAAGCTTATGCGTTTCGAGGCTTAGCCTCTTCCTCAGAGGCTCTGAGTAGGACGCTAAGCCTCGAAATGCTATGCCCTTGGATCTCGATGCTGAAGACTGTGTACCACATTTTAATGTGATTTTAACAAGATCTTGTTTGTGAGTATTTTTATACCTTTATTTTAAATAATCTATTTTTAGAGGATAATGCACTAGGCCGGTGCGCCCTTGTGTTTGTTTTGTCATAAGTTGCTACCATCTGTTTTATCCCTAAAAATGCTGACCTACTGGGCTTCTATAGTGTGCAGTACATGCCATTTCACTTTTGCCATGTGCAGAGCCCTGTCTGGCACCATCTCCTTGTTCAGGTGGGTGGTTTGTGGCACTAAAAATGCAGCTCAACTGCCTATTTTTACCTCCCTCTAACCTGTGTAAATAAGCCCTATGGCCTTGCTTACACTTGTGCTGGTGGGGGGAGGGTCATAAAATAAGGGGGTTGAGTTGCAGTTTTACAGTCGACACCCCTTTTAGCTTCAAAGGCAGCCGTATGGGGGCAGCTGTGATGTTATGAATCCCAAAATGTTTTGATTGATAGACTGCCCTACAGGTGAGAAATTTAGAAAATAATCCATGACCCTTTTCTAAAAATGTCACATCACACAGTGCTGCAGCACCATGTGATTTGGTGTGTGTAAAAATGCGTCACATCACACAGTGCTGTGGCACCATGTGGTTTGGTGTGTGTGTAAAAATATGTCACATCACACAGTGCTGCAGCACCATGTGGTTTGGTGTGTGTGAAAATGTGTCACATCACACAGTGCTGCGGCACCATGTGGTTTGGTATGTGTAAAAATGTGTCACATCACACAGTGCTGCGGCACCATGTGGTTTGGTATGTGTAAAAATGTGTCACATCACACAGTGCTGCGGCACCATGTGGTTTGGTATGTTTAAAAATGTGTCACATCACACAGTGCTGCGGCACCATGTGGTTTGGTATGTGTAAAAATGTGTCACATCACACAGTGCTGCGGCACCATGTGGTTTGGTATGGGTAAAAATGTGTCACATCACACAGTGCTGCGGCACCATGTGGTTTGGTGTGTGTAAAAATGTGTCACATCACACAGTGCTGCGGCACCATGTGGTTTGGTATGTGTAAAAATGTGTCACATCGCACAGTGCTGCGGCACCATGTGGTTTGGTATGTGTAAAAATGTGTCACATCGCACAGTGCTGCGGCACCATGTGGTTTGGTATGTGCAAAAATGTGTCACATCACACAGTGCTGTGGCACCACGTGGTTTGGCGTGTGTGAAAATATGTCACATCACACAGTGCTGCGGCACCATGTGGTTTGGTGTGTGTAAAAATGTGTCACATCACACAGTGCTGCGGCACCATGTGGTTTGGTATGTGTAAAAATGTGTGCATTAGCAGATGTGCGGGGGTGCCCTTAACCCATCAATGGCACTGCTGAACACTTTCTAAAGGACAGGACACTTCTGTGTTTGTCAGGAAAGCCACATTTTAGTGCACAATCCTGACGTGCGGTGCTTTGGGTTTAGCCGCAGTGCGATTGTATGTGCAATTTACCTGCAGATTTAGGTGCGCTCCCATTGATTTCTCATGGACTGTGCATTTTCTGAACGTCCATCAATATGCAGCATGCAAGACTGTGATTTGTTTTCATGAAAACACGCGGTTTGAGAGAATTTAACCACTTTAGGACCGGAAGATTTTCCTGCTTAACGTTCAGGCCACTTTTTGCAACTTGGCACTGCGTGAATTTAACTGACAATTGCGCGGTCATGCAACTCCGTACCCAAACGAAATTTACGTCCTTTTTTCCCACAAACAGAGCTTTCTTTTGGTGGTATTTGATCACCTCTGCACTTTTCATTTTTTGCCATATTAATAAAAAAAGAGCGAAAATTTTGCAAAAAAATTGACATTTTCTAATTTGACAGTTAAAAAATATCCAATATATTCAATTTTTGTCATATATTTAGGCCAAAATGTATTTAGCTACATTTTTTTGACAAAAAAATTCTAAATGAGCGTATTTTTAACCACTTTAAGACCAGGAGATTTTTTTTTTCACATGCCTATTACTTAAAATGTTTTATTGATGAAACACCTTTATGTAAATTTTACATTTACTATACTATTTGTATTGAATATATTTTTCAATAAAAGTTTATAATCAAAAAAGACCAGGAGATTTTTCCCCATTCCTGACCAGGCTATATTTTGCGATTCGGCACAGCGTTACGTTAACAGACAATTGCACGGTCGTGCGGCGCTGTACCCAAATTAAATTTATGTCTTTTTTTTCCCCACTAATAGAGCTTTCTTTTGGTGGTGTTTGATCACCTGTGCAATTTTGAATTTTTAAGAAAAAGAGCGACAATTTTGAAAAAAAAAAACAATATTGTTTACATTTTGATATATATATAAATAACATTCCCCCAAAAAAATTTACAAATCAAATTTTTTTAACATTTTAGGCCAATTTGTTTTCTGCTACATATTTTTGGTAAAAAAAATCACAATAAGCATATTTTGATTGGTTTGCGCAAAAGTTATCGTGTTTACTAACTACGGGAAAGATTTGTCATTTTTATTGTTTATTTTTTTTTACTAGTAATGGCGGCAATCTGCGATTTTTTTTTTGCGGGACTGCGACATTGCGGCGGACAGATCGGACCCCTGACTGACATTTTGACACTTTTAGGGGGACCAGTGACATTACTACAGTAATCAGTGCTATAAATATGCACTGTTACTGTAATAATGACACTGGCAGGGAAGGGCTTAACACTGTTGGTGATCAAGGGGTTAAATGTATGCCTCATGCTTACTGACATGTGTGGGGGGAGGGGGTTGTGTGACAGAGACACAGATCGCAGGTTCAGCTATGCTGAATCCTGTAATATGTCCCTGTCTGTCACATAGGAGATCCTCACTCGATCCCGACAATCGGGGAAGAGCAGCGGTGATCACCGCCTCTCCTCCCCTGCCCCGACTCCCGCTGTGTCTGAATACAGCGGGAGCGAGCCTCCGGCGGTGCGCGCATGCCGCTGAGAGGGGGCGGGATCCATTGATGTAGGTCTACGTCGCTGGACCCAGGAGAGCCAATTTGCCACAGTAGGCTCAATGTGAGCAGACGGCAAGTGGTTAATAGAAGCGCACCTACAATTGTGGGTAAACTGCACATACAATCATCCTGCGGCCATCCTGTCGCTCCCCTATGTGAACCCACTATTAGGGATCAGAAAATAGTGAATTAATGAGGAGGTTGGGGTGGTATGTGCTCATAGCTCCCAACGGTCCCTGATTTCGAGGGACTGTCCCTGATTTGGAACAAAGTCCCTCTGTCCCTCTTTCCTCCACATTTGTCCCTCATTTTGATCTGATCTATATAGTTGTATATAAAATGCACCATTTATCTTTCAAAAAGTGTTTCCCAGTGCTAAACCTTTCATCCAATTTCTAAACTCCAAAAGCCAGTATAAAGGAATAGTAGTGGTAAAAAAGCACTTGTGGGTTTACCCAATGATTTTTTTTGTACAATTCTCTTTTAAGGGGGCGTGGCAGGGGTGTGTCCTATGCCTACATATTTTTGATAATAGGTGTCCCTCATTCTCATCCCTGAAAGTCGGGAGGTATGTGTGCCTGAGAAGAGCAAAGTAATGGGGTGTAGAGGAAATATGAATGTTCTAGGTTGTGTGGGGACAGAACGGAAGAGCTAAAAGCAAACTGGGATGGAAAGGGTGCAAAATCAGTGTGTGGAATGGTGTGCTAAGAGCAGAGGCTGCAGGACAAGTGTTGTAGATATTTATAGACAGAACAGATAAGAGAAGGGGAAGGGGAAAAAATCAACAGGGCAGAGAAGTAAGAAGGATCCAGTGGCGCCCCCCCCCCCCCTATCCATGCATCCGGCCCCCTAATCTACATGCGGGGCATCGGACGCATGGAGTTCAATGGGTCTTTTTTGGTGGCATCTCTGCATTGAAAGGGGGCATGGTGGCATCTCTGCATTGAAAGGGGGCATGATGGCATCTCTGCATTAAAAGCGGGCATGATGGCATCTCTGCATTGAAAGGGGGCATGGTGATATCTCTGCATTGAAAGGGGGCATGGTGGCATCTCTGCATTGAAAGGGGGCATGGTGGCATCTCTGCATTGAAAGGGGGCATGGTGGCATCTCTGCATTGAAAGGGGGCATGGTGGCATCTCTGCATTGAAAGGGGGCACGCTGGCATCTCTGCATTGGAAGGGGGCACGCTGGTCACTGCATTGAAAGGGGGCACGCTGGTCACTGCAGTGAAAGGAGGCACGCTGGTCTCTGGCTGGTCTCTGTGCATTGAAAGGGGGCACGCTGGTCTCTGTGCATTGAAAGGGGGCACGCTGGTCTTTGTGCATTAAAAGGGAGCACGCTGGTCTCTGTGCATTGAAAGGGGGCACACTGGTCTCTGTGCATTGAAAGGGGGCACACTATACCTTAATTACTGAAGGCCCCTTTCACACTTTTGTGACCTCAAAGTCACGCAATTTTTTACAGCGTTTTTTGCCGCAAAGCAATGCCTATTACATTTTTCTGTTTGAGCCCCCCCCCCCCCAATTTTTGAGCACCAGCTGCCACCGGGAGGATCGGTGCTGACTTACTGTGTGATCGTGCAGGAAAGGTAGAGAGAGGTGTAGGGGGGCGGAGCGGAGATGGAACGGACAACTGAGTGTAAGGCCCCTTTCACACATGGGAGTCCATCGATGGACTCCATTTCTCTCAGCGGGGGATCGATCCGCCGATCCCTCGCTGAGCAGGCGGATGGCAGCTGTGTCTCCGCGCTGTGTGTGGACACAGAGCTGTCAGGTCCCCGCTGTTCTCTATGGGGGAATTGGATGGGAACGGACTGTCTGTTCTCATCTGAGCCCATCTGATCCGATCTGCTGGACAGATGGAAAATAGGGTTTCCATCCGTCCGGATCTGACGGATTGGATGTCAGCGGACATGTCTCCGCTGACATCCGATTGCTTATAGAGATGCATGGGGCATCCGTTCAGATCCACCAAAAAAAAAAAAACGGACAGGCAGACCTGAACTAGAGTGAAAGGGGCCTTAGTGAGGTGTCCTGGGAAGGAGAGCAAGGTGAGGGCGGGAGTGTGGGAGGGGAGTTTGATTAGTAGCTACAGTAAACAGATAAGGCAGATTTCGGATGAACGGAGGAGTCAGGGAATCAGTAGATAGGACACTGTGGCTTACATTCACTGCATGTCAGTGAGGCAGGAGCAGCAACCAAAGCTCCCAGTACGCCCCCCCTCACCCCAGATTAAGACACCGCCCAGGGCAAGAGACCCTCCTGCCCACCCCTTGTACCGGTGTTCTAAAATTTCATCGGACCCATGAAAATTGCGGACCCTCGTCACTTCCGGTGATGCTACGTCAGAACCCAGCTGGTGCGACAGCTGGTGCGAGCCCCGGTGCGCATGCGCACAAGACATTTTCGAGGTCCGATGAAATGATAAGACTTAGCGAACAGCTGACTGAGAGGAGGTGGGGTTGAGTTGGGACGGAGTTGCCGCCGCGTCATCGAGTTCTTACAGGGAAGCGGTATGGAACTGTAGAGCTGACTTAGAGGGGGCGGGACGCGGTGCGTAATGAATGCATTAAAAAAAGGCTCCTTCTGTTCTAAGTATGCTAAATAATTATAATAAAAAATAAGATACTAAATATAATGAAATACTGAAGATAAATATTAAAAAACAATTATATATATATATATATATATATATATATATATATATATATTTTTTTTTTTCTTATATATAAATGGAAGAATTAAACAAATATATATATGTATATATATATATATATATATATATATATATATATATATACTAAAGATAAATATTAAAAACCAAATATGAAATATCAGTATAAAAAAATTATATATACATATATATATTTTTTTTTAATTCTTCCATTTTATATATATATATATATATATATATATATATATATATATATATATATATTATTTGAGATACTAAATATAACGAAATACTGAAGATAAATATTAAAAACCAAATATGAAATATTAGTATTAAAAAACAATTATTTTTATATATATATATATATATATTTTTTTTTTTTTTTTTAATTCTTCCATTTATATATATGTATATATACAGTGCCTTGCGAAAGTATTCAGCCCCCTTGAACCTTGCGATCTTTTGCCACATTTCAGGCTTCAAACATAAAGATATAAAACTGTAATTTTTTGTGAAGAATCAACAAAAAGTGGGACACAATCATGAAGTGGAAGGAAATTTATTGGATATTTCAAACTTTGTTAACAAATAAAAAACTGAAAAATTGGGCATGCAAAATAATTCAGCACCTTTACTCTCAGTGCAGCAAACTCTCTCCAGAAGTTCAGTGAGGATCTCTGAATGATCCAATGTTGTCCTAAATGACATGATGATAAATAGAATCCACCTGTGTGTAATCAAGTCTCCGTATAAATGCACCTGCACTGTGATAGTCTCAGAGGTCCGTTTAAAGCGCAGAGAGCATCATGAAGAACAAGGAACACACCAGGCAGGTCGGAGATACTGTTGTGGAGAAGTTTAAAGCCGGATTTGGATACAAAAAGATTTCCCAGGCTTTAAACATCCCAAGGAGCACGGTGCAAGCGATAATATTGAAATGGAAGGAGTATCAGACCACTGCAAATCTACGAAGACCTGGCAGTCCCTCTAAACTTTCAGCTCATACAAGGAGAAGACTGATCAGAGATGCAGCCAAGAGGCCCATGATCACTCTGGATGAACTGCAGAGATCTACAGCTGAGGTGGGAGACTCTGTCTATAGGACAACAATCAGTCGTATACTGCACAAATTTGGCCTTTATGGAAGAGTGGCAAGAAGAAAGCCATTTCTTAAAGATATCCATAAAAAGTGTTGTTTAAAGTTTGCCACAAGCCACCTGGGAGGCACACCAAACATGTGGAAGAAGGTGCTCTGGTCAGATGAAACCAAAATCAAACTTTTTGGCAACAATGCAAAACGTTATGTTTGGCGTAAAAGCAACACAGCTCATCACCCTGAACACACCATCCCCACTGTCAAACATGGTGGTGGCAGCATCATGGTTTGGGCCTGCTTCTCTTCGCAGGGACAGGGAAGATGGTTAAAATTAATGGGAAGATGGATGGAGCCAAATACAGGACCATTCTGGAAGAAAACCTGATGGAGTCTTCAAAAGACCTGAGACTGGGACGGAGATTTGTCTTCCAACAAGACAATGATCCAAAACATAAAGCAAAATCTACAATGGAATGGTTCACAAATAAACATATCCAGGTGTTAGAATGGCCAAGTCAAAGTCCAGACCTGAATCCAATCGAGAATCTGTGGAAAGAACTGAAAACTGCTGTTCACAAACGCTCTCCATCCAACCTCACTGAGCTTGAGCTATTTTGCAAGGAGGAATGGGCAAAAATTCCAGTCTCTCGATGTGTAAAACTGATAGAGACATACCCCAAGCAACTTACAGCTGTATTCGCAGCAAAATGTGGCGCTATAAAGTATTAACTTAACCACTTTACTACCGCTTACGGGAATACTACTGCGGCAGAGTGGCTCGTTCCCGTCCAGTCACGTAGTATTAACGTGACTGGACTCCTCCCCTTCTGGGCGGCGCTTGCGCGCCGCCGGAGGCTCGCTCCCGCTGTTTTCATTCACAGCGGGAGTCGGGCCAGGGGAGGAGCAGCGGCGATCGCCGCTGCTCTTACCCGATCGTCGGGGATCGAGTCTGGAGATCCGCCCGCTGTGTGTAAACACAGCGGGCGGATCTCCATAGTGACAGGGAGTGACAGATCGGACTGTTCAGCATAGCTGGACATCCGATCTGTCCATGAATCACTCAGTCACCTCCCCCCCTACACGTCAGTAAGCACCAGGCATACATTAACCCCTCCCTCTCCAATAAAATTAACCCCTTCCCTGCCAGTGTCATTTTTACAGTAACAGTGCATATATATAGCACTGATTACTGCAGTAATGTCACTGGTACCCCCAAAAGTGTCAAAAATGTCAGTCAAGGGTCCGGTCTGTCCGCCGCAATGTCGCAGTCCCGCAAAAAAAATCGCAGATCGCCGCCATTACGCGTTAAAAAAAAACCACCAAAAATGACAGAAATCTTTCCCTTTGTTAGTAAACGCAATAACTTTTGCGCAAACCAATCAAAATACGCTTATTGCGATTTTTTTTACCAAACATAGGTAGCATAAAACAAATTGGCAAAAAACTTTTAAAAAAATTGGTTTTTACATCTTTTTTGGGGGGAATTTCATATAAAAAAATGTGAAAAATATTGTTATTTTTTCAAAATAAACGCTCTTTTTTTGTTTATAGCGCAAAAAGTAAAAATCGCACAGGTGATCAAATACCACCAAAAGAAAGCTCTGTTTGTGGGAGAAAAAGGACGTAAATTTCGTTTGGGTACGGCGTCGCACGACCGCGCAATTGTCAGTTGAAGTCGCACAGCGCCGAATCGCAAAAAGTGGCCTGGACGGAAGACAGCAAAATCCTCCGGTTGTAAAGTGGTTAAGGGGGCTGAATAATTTTGCACGCCCAATTTTTCAGTTTTTTATTTGTTAAAAAAGTTTGAAATATCCAATAAATTTCGTTCCACTTCATGATTGTGTCTCATTTGTTGTTGATTCTTCACAAAAAATTTCAAAAAATTACAGTTTTATATCTTTATGTTTGAAGCCTGAAATGTGGAAAAAGGTTGCAAAGTTCAAGGGGGCCGAATATTTTCGCAAGGCACTGTATATATATATATATATATATATATATATATATATATATATAAAAAAATTATATATATATATATATATATATATATAATTTGATCAGGAGAACAGCCCTCCATTGATTTAACTGAGTGAGTGCCGGTTCACATTTCTGCGATGCGGGAATGCTCCGAATATGCAGCCTGTTCCTGCATTGCATCCGCACCCCTGGCAGTTCACACTGCCATATGCGATACGCTGGGGGTGTCAATTAAAAGTTAATGACACCCCCAGATCAGATCGCATATCGCAGTGCGATCTGCAAGTTTGCACAGAATCAGATCACACTAGTGTGAACCACCATGCCATCCGATTCTGCTGCGGACCAAAAAAAGGGTCCTGTGTTTGTTGGGTGCGATTGCGGTGCGAATTCAGCTATACAAACTGTATGGCTGAATTTGCACCGCACAGAGATCGCATGTAATTTTAGGAGTAGTGCGCTCCAAATTACATGCGATCTCTGTGATCGCAGAAATGTGAACCGGCACTGAGAGGAGTGGCAGCTCTCTCGTGATGTGTCTGCATGATGGGGGACACAGGTTACATGAGCGATGGGGGACACGTTACATGAATGACGGGGGACACAGACTACATTATGGCAGGGACAAGGGACACAGGCTGCGTGATGGGGGAGGGGACACAGGCTGAATGATGAATGCAGCACAGGTGGGCATGAATGAGGCACAGGTGGGCGTGAATGAGGCACCGGTGGGCGTGAATGAGGCAGAGATGGTGCCGATCAGTGTGTACAGGGTGCGAGGAGAGAGCTGAACTGGACATGCAGCGCTTTGTTGACAAATGATTGCTCCGTCATTGGATGAAGCGATCATATGGTAAAGGGCCCCTGTCATTGGCCCTTTACCAGAATCTGCAGGAAGTGCAATTCTGTGAAGACGTCCCTGTACGCCCTCCCAGAATAAGCTGACCACGCTGTAGCCCTCATTGGGCTATGTCCTGTTTGGCAAGTAGTTAATCCCTATAGTTTTAGCTATCCGATAGTACCCTTGAACTGGGGCTTTGCATTACCTATATTCTGCAGTATTTGGCCAAAGACTATCACCATACCAGTCCCTGTAAAAATTAGGCATTGCCCCCAAAAGATTTGTGTGGCTACTGGAGGTCCTCTAGTATAAGTTTGCCAAGTATGGTGCCCTGAACCCCAGTGGTTTGGGCCCTATATTTATAGAAGCTTGGTCTGCTATGTTAATCTATGGCAGGGTCGTAGTCTGGAAATTTGAGGGGCTACAGCTTGGACACCAAATGAGTCCGGGGGGGCCCATATTTGGCATAGAGGTAGGGGAGGCCTTCCTTTACCACCCAAAACATTTTGGGGTTGGAAGCCAAAAATGTCCTGGTCAACTTTTTCTAGGGCCCCTTGAGAAAATGTGGCCCCCGGGCTGTATGGTGCAGCAGGGAGCGCTGGATACCCCAGGATACCTTGACTCTTAGCTACTCAACTATACCTGCAGAGCGGTGCTCCATAGTTCCCATGTTCTGTGGTGGTCAGCTAAAATCTACCCCAATGCAGGTCCCTGTGAAAATTAGGCATTGGCTCCAAACAAATGTATGTGGCCCCTGGGGATCATATAGTGACCCTGTGCCAAACTTGTTGCCCCTGGGTACCCTGGTTTGGCTACCACAGGGCCCTACATTTAGAGTAGCCTGGCCCGCTATGTTAATCTATGGTGCAGTTGCAATTGGGAATTTGAGGGGCCACATTTCAGGCCTCCGAATGAGTCCAGGGGCCCAAATTTGGCACAGAGGTAGGGAACGTCTTCCTTTACCACCCTACAATTTTGAGATCGCTAGCCTGAAATTTTATGGTCAAGTTTTTAAGGGGCCCCTTGGGAGTGTGTGGCCCTCGGGCGCTACTGCACAACAAGGATTGGTAAGTACTGCAGGAATCTCTGGTCTCTTAGCTTTTTAACAGTATTTGCAGAGCGGGGCTCCGCAGTTCCTGTGTCCTGCGGTGGTAGGAAAAATTACACCCCCATACAGGTCCCCATGAAAATGAAGCATTGGCCCCAAAAAAGTTTTGTGGCCATTGGGGGACCTCTAGTAACCCTGTACTAAGTTTGGTGCCCCTGGGCCGCATCATTCCAAAACCGCGGGGCCCTACATTTAGGCTAGCTTGGTCTATCTATGTTAATATATGGCGCAGTAGGGAATTTTCAGTGGACAGGAGCTAGCACACGCAGCAAGTAAGAAAGGGAGTGCCAAGTTAGACCCTGAAGAGTAACCTAAAACAGAGTTCACTTTCTTTATCTTCACTACAGTGGCAAGGTGAAGCAGCGGCTTTGCCGCACACACTACAGTTAGTTGTCCTCAGGATTGTACATAGTTTCTAAGTTAGAGTATCCCACTCATCCCTTCTCCAATCCCAGTTCCAAATATAACACAAAAAAAAGCAAATCCCCTGGACTGTTCACTGACTGAGCCAAGGACTTAAAGTGATAAGTTTTACAGACTGTTGCTATGGGTAACCCAGGGGAATCCAATCTCATCAGCTCCCTAAGGGCAGTGCTACACTTAATTGTTTCAGGGACCTGCATAGGGGTAGATTTGTCTAACCACTATCAGTGGCGGCTGGTGCTCAAAATTTTGGGGGGGGGGGGGAGGGCACAAACAGAAAAATGTAATAATGTAATAGGCATTGCTTTGTGGCAAAAAATGCTGTAAAAAATTGTGTGACTTTGAGGTCACAAAAGTGTGAAAGGGGCTGTAACAGACCCTTACCTTTGACAGAGAATATTTGTGCTTACCTGGTTCATGTGTGTGAAGGATTTCCCAGCAACCATTCGGTTATTTACACTCCCTGCTATCATATCTCTCTTTGCACTGTGAGCCCCAGGAAGTAACTCCTTATATGGATATTCCATGAAGTCAAGGTATGGCCAGCCTAGAGGCGGAATGTCTACTGTCAGACATGGGGTGGAATGGAGAGGAGAGGAGTACAGGGGGTAAGACATGGGGTGGTATGGAGAGGAGTAAAGGGGGACAGACTTGGGGTGGAATGGAGAGGAGTAAAGGGGTCAGACATGGGGTGGTATGGAGAGAAGAGGAGTAAAGGAGGTTAGACATGGGGTGGTATTGAGAGGAGTACAGGGGGTTAGACATGGGGTGGTATTGAGAGGAGTATAGGGGGACAGACATGGGGTGGTATAGAGAGGAGAAGAGTACAGGGGGTCAGACATGGGATGGTATGGAGAGGGTACAGGGGTCAGAAATGGGGTGGTATGGAGAGGAGAGGAGCACAGGGGGTCAGACATGGGGTGGAATGGAGAGGAGTACAGGGGGTCAGACATGGAGTGGTATTGAGAGGAGTATAGGGGGTCAGACAGGGGGTGTTATGAAGAGGAGTACAGGGGGTCAGACATGGGGTGGTATGGAGAGGAGAAGAGTACAGGGGGTCAGACATGGGTTGGTATGGAGAGGAGTAGGGGGGTCAGACATGGGGTGGTATGGAGAGGCATACAGGGGGTCAGACATGGGGTGGTATGGAAAGGAGAGGATCACAGGGGCTCAGACATGGGGTTGTATGGAGAAGAGTACAGGGGGTCAGACATGGGGTGGTATGGAGAGGAGTACAGGGGGTCAGACATGGTTTGGTATGGAGAGGAGTAGGGTGAGTAAGACATGGGGTGGTATGAAGAGGAGTACAGGGGGTCAGACATGGGGTGGTATGGAGAGGAGCAGAGGGGGTCAGTCATGGGGTGGTATGGAGAGCAAAGGAGTACAGGGGGTCAGACATGAGGTGGTATGGAGAGGAGTACAAGGGGTCAGACATGGGGTGGTTTGGAGAGGAGTACAGGGGGTAAGACATGGGATGGTATGGAGAGAAGTAGGGGGGGTTGGACATGGGGTGATATGGAGAGGAGGACTGGGGGTCAGATATGGGGTGGTATGGAGTGGAGTAAAGGGGGTCAGACATGGGGTGGCATGGAAAGGAGTACAGGGGGTCTTATATGGGGTGGTATGGAGAGGCGTACAGAGGGTCAGACATGGGGTGGTATGGAGAGAAGTACAAGGTGTCAGACATGGGGTGGTATGGAGAGGAGAGGAGTACAGGGGGTCAGACATGGGGTGGTATGGAGAGGAGAGGAGTACAGGGGGTCAGACATGGGGTGGTATGGAGAGGAGTACAGGGGGAAAGACTTGGGGTGGAATGGAGAGGAGAGAAGAACAGGGGGTCAGACATGGGTGGTATGGAGAGGAGTACAGTTGGTCAGACATGGGGTGGTATGGAGAGGAGTATAGGGGGTCAGACATGGGGTAGAAAGGTGAAGAGTATAGGGGGTCAGACATGGGGTGGTATGGAGAGGAGAAGAGTACAGGGAATCAGACATGGAGTGGTATGGAGAGGAGTACAGGAGATCAGACATGGAGTGATATGGAGAGGAGTACAGGAGATCAGACATGGAGTGATATGGAGAGGAGTAAAGGGGTCAGACATGGGGTGGTGTGGAGAGAAGTATAGGGGGGTCAGACATGGGGTAGAATGGTGAGGAGTATAGGGGGTAAGACATGGAGAGGTATGGAGAGGAGAAGAGTACAGGGGGTCAGACATGGGATAGTATGGAGAGGGTACAGGGGTCAGAAATGGGGAGGTATGGAGAGGAGTACAGGGGGTCAGACATGGGATGGTATGGAGAGGGTACAGGGGTCAGAAATGGGGAGGTATGGAGAGGAGTACAGGGGGTAAGACATGGGATGGTATGGAGAAAAGTAGGGGGGTCTGACATGGGGTGATATGGAGAGGAGAGGAGGACTGGGGGTCAGATATGGAGTGGTATGGAGTGGAGTAAAGGGGATCAGACATGGGGTGGTATGGAGAGGAGTACAGGGGGAAAGACATGGGGTGGAATGGAGAGGAGAGAAGAACAGGGGGTCAGACATGGGTGGTATGGAGAGGAGTACAGGGGGTCAGACATGGGGTGGAATGGAGAGGAGAGAAGAACAGGGGGTCAGACATGGGTGGTATGGAGAGGAGTACAGGGGGTCAGACATGAGGTGGTATGGAGAGGAGAGGAGTACAGGGGGTCAGACATGGGGTGGTATGGAGAGAAGTAAAGGGGGGCAGACTTGGGGTGGAATGGAGAGGAGAGAAGAACAGGGGGTCAGACATGGGTGGTATGAAGAGGAGTACAGGGGGTCAGACATAGGTTGGTATGGAGAGGAGTATAGGGGGTCTGACATGGGGTGGTGAGGAGAGGAGTATAGGGGGTCAGACATGGGGTAGATTGGTGAGGAGTATTGGGGGTCAGACATGGGGTGGTATGGAGAGGAGAAGAGTACAGGGAGTCTGACATGGGGTGGTATGGAAAGGAGTACAGGGGTTTAGACATTGGGTGGTATTGAGAGGGTACAGGGGTCAAAAATGGAGTTGTATGGAGAGGAGTACAAGGGGTCAGACATGGGGTGGTATGAAGAGGAGAGGAGTACATGGGGTCAGACATGGGGTGTTATGGAGAGGAGCACAGAGGGTTAGACATGGGGTCATATGGAGAGGAGTACAGGGGGTCAGACATGGGGTGATATGAAGAGGAGAGGAGTACATGGGGTCAGACATGGGGTGTTATGGAGAGGAGATGAACACAGGGGTCAGACATGGGGTGGTATGGAGAGGAGTGCAAGGGGTCAGACATGGGGTTGTATGGAGAGGAGTGCAGGGGGTCAGACATAGGGTGTTATGGGGAGGAGTACAGGGGGTCAGACATGGGATGGTATGAAGAGGAGAACAGATAGTCAGACATGGGGTGGTGTTTAGAGGAGTATAGGGGGTCAGACATGGGGTAGAATGGTGAGGAGTATAGGGGGTCAGACATGGGGTGGTATGGAGAGGAGAAGAGTACAGAGGGTCAGATATGGGGTGGTATGGAGAGGAGTACAAGGGGTCAGACATGGGGTGGTATGGAGAGGAGTAGGGGGGTCAGACATGGGGTGGTATGGAAAGGAGAGGAGAACAGGGGGTCAGACACGGGGTGGTATGGAGAGGAGTACAGGGGATCAGACATGGGGTGGTATGGAGAGGAGTACAGGGGTCAGACATGGGGTGTTATGAAGAGGAGCACAGGGGGTCAGACATGGGGTGGTATGGAGAGGAGTGCAGGGGGTCAGACATGTGGTTGTATGGAGAGGAGTGCAGGGGGTCAGACATAGGGTGTTATGGAGAGGAGTACAGGGGGTCAGACCAGGGGTGTTATGGAGAGGAGTACAGGGGGACAGACATGGGGTGGTAAGGAGAGGAGAGGAGTTCACGGGGGGTCCGACATGGGGTGGTATGGAGAGGAGTGCAGGGGGTCAGACATGAGGTGGTATGGAGAGGAGTACAGGGGGTCAGACATGGGGTGGTAAGGAGAGGAGTACAGGGGGTCAGACATGGGGTGGTAAGGAGAGAAGTACAGGGCGTCAGACATGGGGTGGTATGGAGAGGAGTACAGGGGGTCAGACATGGAGTTGTATGGAGAGGAGTACAGGGGGTCAGACATTAGAGATGTATAGAACTGTTCGCCGGCGGACAGTTCCCGGCGAACTTAGCATGTTCGCGTTCGCCGCTGCGGGCGAACATATGCGATGTTCGGTCCGCCCCCCATAATACATCATTGAGGCAAACTTTGACCCTGAACTTTACAGTCAGCAGGCACATTTCCAGCCAATCAGCATACCTCCCTCCCACACCCTCCCACCTCCTATAAATAAGCAAGGGCAGCATCCATCTTAGATCATTCTGAAGCAGTGTGTGTAGTGAGAGTAGGGAGAGCTGCTGCTGCTGCTGCTGCTGCTGCTGTTGCTGTTAAGCTAGGGACAGTTAGTCAGTGTTCCTGGTCTTGCAGTGTTCTTGGTCCACTACTGCTGTAAGGACAGCACCCCAAAAAGCCCTTCTAAGGGCTGGTATTTGTGTAATTTTATATATATATATATATATATATATATATATATATATATCTAGTGTCCCCAAAAGCCCTTTTAAGGGCTGGTAATTGAGTTTTTTCTTCATATATATATATATATATATATATATATATATATCTAGTGTCCCCAAAAGCCCTTTTAAGGTAAGGTAATAGAGTTTTTTCTTTATATATATATATATATATATATATATATATATATATATATATATTGTACACTGCAGTTGCCTCCCCGCTGTGTGTGAGAGGCCACAGACCTACCACAGACTGTACTGTGTGCACACCACACTCATTTCGGGTGGCACAGGCACAGTACCTTGCATTTTAAAAAATATATATTTTTTTCCTCTGTCATAATTGCAGTGAGTGCTGTGTCAGGTCCACAGAGTGCACTGTACCCACTGCAGTGCACTGCCCACCACTGATATATATACGGTGGCACAGCATCTTGTTGCAAATTGAAAAAAAAAAATATTTTTTATTATTGCAGTTGCCTGGGTGGTATGGAGAGGAGTACAGGGGGAAAGACATGGGGTGGAATGGAGAGGAGAGAAGAACAGGGGGTCAGACATGGGTGGTATGGAGAGGAGTACAGGGGGTCAGACATGGGGTGGAATGGAGAGGAGAGAAGAACAGGGGGTCAGACATGGGTGGTATGGAGAGGAGTACAGGGGGTCAGACATGGGATGGTATGGAGAGGGTACAGGGGTCAGAAATGGGGAGGTGTGGAGAGGAATACAGGGGGTCAGACATGGGGTGGTATGGAGAGGAGAACAGAGGGTTAGACATGGGGTGATATGGATAGGAGAGCAGGGGGGTAGATATGGGATGGTATGGAGAGGAGAGGAGTGCAGGGGGTCAGACATGGGGTGTTATGGAGAGGAGTACAAGGGGTTAGACAAAGGTTGTTATGAAGAGGAGTACGGGGGTCAGACAAGGGGTGTTATGGAGAGGAGTACAGGAGGTCAGACATGGGGTGGTATGTAGAGGAGAGGAATACAGGGGGTCAGACATTCATTGGTATGGAGGGGAGAGGAGTACAGGGGGTCAGACATGGGGTGGAATGGAGAGGAGAGGAGTACAGGGGGTCAGACATGGGGTGGTATGGAGAGAAGAGGAGTAAAGGGGGTTAGACATGGGGTGGTATTGAGAGGAGTACAGGGGGTCAGACATGGGGTGGTATGGAGAGAAGAGGAGTAAAGGAGGTTAGACATGGGGTGGTATTGAGAGGAGTACAGGGGGTTAGACATGGGGTGGTATTGAGAGGAGTATAGGGGGACAGACATGGGGTGGTATGGACAGGAGAAGAGTACAGGGGGTCAGACAAGGGCTGGTATGGAGAGGAGTAGGGGGGTCAGACATAGGGTGGTATGGAGAGGAGAGGAGCACAGGGGGTCTGACATGGGGTCGTATGGAGAGGAGTACAGGGGGTCAGACATGGGGTGTTATGAAGAGGAGTACAGGGGATCAGACATGGGGTGGTATGGACAGGAGAAGAGTACAGGGGGTCAGACATGGGTTGGTATGGAGAGGAGTAGGGGGGTCAGACATGGGGTGGTATGGAAAGGAGAGGAGAGGAGCACAGGGGGTCAGACATGGGGTTGTATGGAGAAGAGTACAGGGGGTCAGACATGGTTTGGTATGAAGAGGAGCAGAGGGGGTCAGTCATCGGGTGGTATGGAGAGGAGAGGAGTACAGGGGGTCAGACATGAGGTGGTATGGAGAGGAGAGGAGTACAGGGGGTCAGACATGGGGTGGTATGGAGAGAAGTAAAGGGGGGCAGACTTGGGGTGGAATGGAGAGGAGAGAAGAACAGGGGGTCAGACATGGGTGGTATGAAGAGGAGTACAGGGGGTCAGACATGGGTTGGTATGGAGAGGAGTATAGGGGGTCTGACATGGGGTGGTGAGGAGAGGAGTATAGGGGGTCAGACATGGGGTAGATTGGTGAGGAGTATTGGGGGTCAGACATGGGGTGGTATGGAGAGGAGAAGAGTACAGGGAGTCTGACATGGGGTGGTATGGAAAGGAGTACAGGGGTTTAGACATTGGGTGGTATTGAGAGGGTACAGGGGTCAAAAATGGGGTTGTATGGAGAGGAGTACAAGGGGTCAGACATGGGGTGGTATGAAGAGGAGAGGAGTACATGGGGTCAGACATGGGGTGTTATGGAGAGGGGCACAGAGGGTTAGACATGGGGTCATATGGAGAGGAGTACAGGGGGTCAGACATGGGGTGATATGAAGAGGAGAGGAGTACATGGGGTCAGACATGGGGTGTTATGGAGAGGAGATGAACACAGGGGTCAGACATGGGGTGGTATGGAGAGGAGTGCAAGGGGTCAGACATGGGGTTGTATGGAGAGGAGTGCAGGGGGTCAGACATAGGGTGTTATGGGGAGGAGTACAGGGGGTCAGACATGGGATGGTATGAAGAGGAGAACAGATAGTCAGACATGGGGTGGTGTTTAGAGGAGTATAGGGGGTCAGACATGGGGTAGAATGGTGAGGAGTATAGGGGGTCAGACATGGGGTGGTATGGAGAGGAGAAGAGTACAGAGGGTCAGATATGGGGTGGTATGGAGAGGAGTACAAGGGGTCAGACATGGGGTGGTATGGAGAGGAGTAGGGGGGTCAGACATGGGGTGGTATGGAAAGGAGAGGAGAACAGGGGGTCAGACACGGGGTGGTATGGAGAGGAGTACAGGGGATCAGACATGGGGTGGTATGGAGAGGAGTACAGGGGTCAGACATGGGGTGTTATGAAGAGGAGCACAGGGGGTCAGACATGGGGTGGTATGGAGAGGAGTGCAGGGGGTCAGACATGTGGTTGTATGGAGAGGAGTGCAGGGGGTCAGACATAGGGTGTTATGGAGAGGAGTACAGGGGGTCAGACCAGGGGTGTTATGGAGAGTAGTACAGGGGGACAGACATGGGGTGGTAAGGAGAGGAGAGGAGTTCACGGGGGGTCCGACATGGGGTGGTATGGAGAGGAGTCCAGGGTGTCAAATATGGGGTGGTAAGGAGAGGAGAACAGGAGGTCAGACAAGGGGTGGTTTAAAGAGGAGTACAGGGGGTCGGACAAGGGGTGTTATGGAGAGAAGTACAGGGTATCAGACATGAGGTGGTATGGAGAGGAGTACAGGGGGTCAGACATGGGGTGGTAAGGAGAGGAGTACAGGGGGTCAGACATGGGGTGGTAAGGAGAGAAGTACAGGGCGTCAGACATGGGGTGGTATGGAGAGGAGTACAGGGGGTCAGACATGGAGTTGTATGGAGAGGAGTACAGGGGGTCAGACATTAGAGATGTATAGAACTGTTCGCCGGCGGACAGTTCCCGGCGAACTTAGCATGTTCGCGTTCGCCGCTGCGGGCGAACATATGCGATGTTCGGTCCGCCCCCCATAATACATCATTGAGGCAAACTTTGACCCTGAACTTTACAGTCAGCAGGCACATTTCCAGCCAATCAGCATACCTCCCTCCCACACCCTCCCACCTCCTATAAATAAGCAAGGGCAGCATCCATCTTAGATCATTCTGAAGCAGTGTGTGTAGTGAGAGTAGGGAGAGCTGCTGCTGCTGCTGCTGTTGCTGTTAAGCTAGGGACAGTTAGTCAGTGTTCCTGGTCTTGCAGTGTTCTTGGTCCACTACTGCTGTAAGGACAGCACCCCAAAAAGCCCTTCTAAGGGCTGGTATTTGTGTAATTTTTTATATATATATATATATATATATATATATATATATATATATATATATATATATCTAGTGTCCCCAAAAGCCCTTTTAAGGGCTGGTAATTGAGTTTTTTCTTCATATATATATATATATATATATATATCTAGTGTCCCCAAAAGCCCTTTTAAGGGCTGGTAATTGAGTTTTTTCTTCATATATATATATATATATATATATATATATATATATATATATATCTAGTGTCCCCAAAAGCCCTTTTAAGGTAAGGTAATAGAGTTTTTTCTTTATATATATATATATATATATATATATATATATATATATATATATCTATTGTACACTGCAGTTGCCTGCCCGCTGTGTGTGAGAGGCCACAGACCTACCACAGACTGTACTGTGTGCACACCACACTCATTTCGGGTGGCACAGGCACAGTACCTTGCATTTTAAAAAATATTTTTTTTTTCCTCTGTCATAATTGCAGTGAGTGCTGTGTCAGGTCCACAGAGTGCACTGTACCCACTGCAGTGCACTGCCCACCACTGATATATATACGGTGGCACAGCATCTTGTTGCAAATTGAAAAAAAAAAATATTTTTTATTATTGCAGTTGCCTGGGCTGCCAGTGACTGTCAGGTCCACAGAGTGTACTGTGCCCACTGCAGTGCCACTGTGTGCCCACCCACCACTGATATATAAGGTGGCACAGCAGCTTGCAAAGTAAAAAAAAATATATATATTTTTTAATTGCAGTTGCCTGGGTGCCAGTGACTGCTGTCAGGTCCACAGAGAGTGTACTGTGCCACTGCCCACCCACCACTGATATATAAGGTGGCACAGCAGCTTGCAAAGTAAAAAAAAATATATATATTTTTTAATTGCAGTTGCCTGGGTGCCAGTGACTGTCAGGTCCACAGAGTGTACTGTACCCACTGCCCAACACTCCTATAGGGTGGCACAGCACCTTGCACTCATAGTACACAACACATTAAAAAAAAAAAAATGACAGGCAGAGGCAGGCCACCCCGCAAGGGCCGTCGTGGTCGTGGTGCTGTGATTTCCTTAGGCCCTAGAATAATGCCCAGTGTTCAGAGGCCACCACAGACCCTGAATTGAAAAAATTCTGAGGACATAGTTGACTGGCTTACACAGGACACCCAATCGTCTACAGCTTCCGCTCGGAACCTTAATGCACCATCCTCCTCCAGCTCAGATTCGGGCACCTCTCAATTTACCACTCGCCAGCCCGCCGGCACCACCACCAACACTAGCACCACAGCCGCTTCACTTGATCCGTCAGAGGAGTTATTTTCACATCAGTTGGAAGAAATAAGTGATGCGCAACTATTAGTGCCAGAGGATGTAGATAACGGGGATATGTCTCAGTCAGGCAGCATTATACACATGGACGTACATTGTGATGATGATGATGATGATGATGTTGTACCTGCTGCTGCTGCCTTTGCTGAGTTGTCAAGTGAAGCGGCTGATGATGACGATGTGTCTGTGGATGTCACCTGGGTGCCTGCTCGAAGAGCAGAAGAAGAGGGGGAAAGTTCAGATGGGGAGACAGAGAGGAGGAGGAGACGAGTTGGAAGCAGGGGGAGGAGGTCATCGCAAGGAGCTAGTGGCGCAGTCAGACAGCATGTAGATTCGGCACCCGGGGTCAGCCAGACAGCACGCCAATCAACGCAAGCTGTTGCCACCACCAGAATGCCGTCCTTGCAAAGCTCAGCAGTGTGGCATTTTTTTTGTGTGTCTGCCTCTGATATCAGCGATGCCATTTGTAACCTGTGCCAAAAGAAACTGAGTCGTGGGAAGTCCAACACCTAGGTACAACTGCTTTGCGAAGGCACATGATCTCACATCACAAACGCCTATGGGATCAACACATGAGTAAAAGCAGCACACAAACTGAAAGCCACCATCCTCCTCCTGGTCCAGCATCTTCAGCCACGTCAACCACTGCTGTCCTCCATGCCCCCTATCAACAACCCGCCCCTCCGCCTCTCACCTTCAGCAGTTCCTGCTCACCTGCCCACAGTCAGGTGTCTGTCAAGGAAATGTTTGAGCGTAAGAAGCCAATCTCACAGAGTCACCCCCTTGCCCGGCGTCTGACAGCTGGCTTGTCGGAACTCTTAGCCCGCCAGCTTTTACCATACAAGCAGGTGGAGTCTGAGGCCTTCAAAAAATTTGTCGCTATTGGGACACCGCAGTGGAAGGTACCCGGCCGAAATTATTTTTCACAAAAGGCAATCCCCAACCTGTACTCTATTGTGGAAAAGGAAATCATGTCACGTCTGGCACACAGTGTTGGGGCAAGGGTCCATCTGACCACTGATAGCTGGTCTGCAAAGCACGGTCAGGGCAGGTATATAACTTACACTGCGCATTGGGTAAACCTGCTGGCGGCTGCCAAGCATGGAATGCGTGGCTCTGCTGCAGAGGAGTTGGTGACACCGCCACGACTTGCAGGCAGGCCTGCTGCCACCTCCTCTACTCCTCCTACTCCATCCTCTTTGCTAACCTCCTTGGCTGAGTCTTCTTCTGCTGTTGCGTCTTGCTCCACACCAACTGCACCCCCCCAGCTCCCCAGGGGCTATTCCACATGCCGGATACGACAGTGTCACGCTGTCTTGGGGTTGACTTGCCTGAAAGCAGAGAGTCACACCGGACCAGCACTACTGTCCGCCCTGAACGCACAGGTGGATCAGTGGCTGACCCCGCACCAACTGGAGATCGGCAAAGTGGTGTGTGACAACGGCAGCAATTTGTTGGCGGCATTGAATTTGGGCAAGTTGGCACATGTGCCGTGCATGGCACATGTGTTGAATCTGATTGTGCAACGTTTTGTGCAGAAGTACCCAGGCTTACAGGACGTCCTCAAGCAGGCCAGGAAGGTTTGTGGCCATTTCAGGCGTTCCTACACGGCCATGGCGCACTTTGCAGATATTCAGCGGCGAAACAACATGGCAGTGAGGCGCTTGATTTGCGACAGCCCGACACGTTGGAATTCAACACTGCTAATGTTCGACCGCCTGCTCCAACAAGAAAAAGCGGTCAACGAGTATTTGTATGACCGGGGTGCTAGGACAGCCTCTGCGGAGCTGGGTATTTTTTTGCCACGTTACTGGACGCTCATGCGCAATGCCTGTAGGCTCATGTGTCCTTTTGAGGAGGTGACAAACCTAGTGAGTCGCACCGAAGGCACCATCAGCGACATCATTCCATATTTTTGTTTTTTCCTGGAGCTTGCCCTGCGAAGAGTGCTGGATCAGGCCGTAGATGAGCATGAAGAGGAAGAGTTGTGGTCACCATCACCACCACCAGAAACAGCCTTACCATCGCTTGCTGGACCTGCGGCAACACTGGAAGAGGAGTGTGAGGAAGAGGAGTCAGAGGAGGAATGTGGCTTTGAGGAGGAGGAACACCAACCACAGCAGGCATCCCAGGGTGCTCGTTGTCACCTATCTGGTACCCGTGGTGTTGTACGTGGCTGGGGGGAAGAACACACCTTCAATGACATCAGTGAGGACGAGGAATTGGACATGAGTAGCTCGGCATCCAACCTTGTGCAAATGGGGTCTTTCATGCTGTCATGCCTGTTGAGGGACCCTCGTATAAAAAGGCTGAAGGAGAACGACCTGTACTGGGTGGCCACGCTACTAGACCCCCGGTATAAGCAGAAAGTCTCTGATATGTTACCCAATTACCGGCAGTCTCAAAGGATGCAGCAGCTACAAAATAAGTTGAAAAGTATGCTTTACACAGCATATAAGGGTGATGTCACAGCACAACGGGAATCCAACAGGGGAAGAGGTGAAAGTAATCCTCCTCCTACCACCACAACCACGCCGGCAAGGACAGGATGCTTTACAGACGTCTTGTTGATGGAGGACATGCAGAGTTTTTTTAGTCCTATGCATCGCCACAGCCCTTCGGGGTCCACCCTCAGAGAACGACTCGACCGACAGGTAGCAGACTACCTTGCCTTAACTGCAGATATTGACACTCTGAGGAGCGATGAACCCCTTGACTACTGGGTGTGCAGGCTTGACCTGTGGCCTGAGCTATCCCAATTTGCCATTGAACTTCTGGCCTGCCCCGCTTCAAGTGTGCTATCAGAAAGGACCTTCAGCGCAGCAGGAGGTATTGTCACTGAGAAGAGAAGTCGCCTAGGTCAAAAAAGTCTTGATTACCTCACGTTTATTAAGATGAATGAGGCATGGATCCCGAAGGGACTGACAGTGGGGGATGCATTTGACTAAAAAAGGCCTGGTGATGACTGAGATGCCTTGGCCTAAAAATGGTCCACACGCTGCTGTCTTTAATAATTCTCTGCATGCCGGATGACTTACGTGACGTCTCCGCCACCAACTACGGTTCAAGCCGCAATGTTTTAGTGCACTTTCTGCCTTGAAAACCTCAATTTTTCAGGCCGCTGCTACAGCAGCGGCTGCAACAATACCTGCATTTTCATGCATGTGTACATGCCTAATTTTTCTGGCCTCTGTGGCTGCAAAAAAACAAAAAAAAAAGGCACATACATGTGTCAATTCCCCTTCGTGATCGTTACCTTGTCGTGGTGAAGGGGCTTGCGTATCACAATGAAGCGATCACCTCTAGGAGTGTGTTGGCACACCCCAGATGATAAGGTCGTTGCTTCATTGTGAACAGACCAAAAGCGATCCGCAGGATAATTTTTCATAGAAAAAACATTCATTTTCTTTCATTCTTTCTGCGGAGCTGGGTATTTTTTGGCCGCGTTACTGAATGCTCATGAACAATGGCTGTAGGCTCATGCCACCTTTTGCGGAGGTGACAACCCTGGTGGTCAGTCGAACCCAAGGCAACATCATCGACCTCATCCCATATGCGTTTTTTCTGGAGCGTGCCCTGCGAAGAGTACTGGATCAGGCTGTAGATGAGCATGAAGAGGAAGAGTTGTGGTCCACTCCCCATCACCACCAGAAGCAGCCTTGTCGTTGTCAATTGCTGGACCTGTGGCAATGCAGAGAGAGGAGTCTGAAGAAGAGAAGTCAGAGGAGGAAGGTGGCTTTGAGGAGGTGGAATACCAGCCACAGCAGGCGTCCCAGGGGGCTTGTTCTCACCTTTCGGGGACCCTTGGTGTTGTACGTGGCTGGGTGGAGGAAGAGACCTTCAATGATGTCAGTGAGGACAAGGAACGGGTCATGGCTAGCTTGGTATCCAACCTTGTGCAAATGGGGAGTTTGCGGTTGTGCAAATGGACTGACTGACTGTTGTTAAACGGGGAGTTTGGTCTGTCAGAGTTTGGTCTGTCACTGTGAAGCGGGCGTAACCCTTACACTACTTGACCGATAAAACATTATACCTGATCGTATTCACACACTGGATGTTTTAAAGCACGTTATTCCAAGCAATTTAGGAATGTTAGGTGATTTATGCCCTTTATGGATCAAAACCCGACTCTGCATCAACTACGTCATTTTCCACGGGAGTTTTGCCATGGATCCCCCTCCGGCATGCCACAGTCCAGGTGTTAGTCCCCTTGAAACAACTTTTCCATCACTATTGTGGCCAGAAAGAGTCCCTGTGTGTTTTAAAATTCGCCTGCCTATTGAACTCTATGGCGGTTCGCCCGGTTCGCCGGTTCGCGAACATTTGCCGATGTTCGCGTTCGCCGTTCGCGAACAGCGAATTTTAGGTTCGCGACATCACTACTAGTGATGTCAGTCAGTCAGTGCCCCCCCCCCCCCCAGTCTTAGGTTAGTGTTCGATTGTTCACAGGACACAGCCAATGACTGATCAGAGCACCAACTCGCTGCCGGTACCATGTGACTGCTGTGACGAATCACAGCAGGTCACATGACAGTTGAACACAATGGATGGCCTACTTTCATGCCATCCAATGTGTACAATTGTGTTGCTAGCTGTGATTGGTCAATTTGATCACATGATACAGACAGGGCCAATCACAGTCCATCTGTACCATGTGATTAGCTTTGACCAATCACAGCTAATCACAACAAAACAGACGAAATTAATCAGTTTAATTCAGTAAAATGCTTGCTTATAGCAATGTAATGCACTGCTATAAGCAAACATAATGTGTGAAAAAAATTAAAAAAATCCTAATCACTTCCCCAGAGTAGTACAATGTTACTATGGTAACATTATATTTCTCTGGTCACAGTGTGTTTTTCCTTTCTTTTATGATTTTTTTAACAATGTAATAATAAAAAAAAAAAATGAAAAACAAATTATATAACATTTTTTTTTGTACTGTCACCATTTAGTGTTCCACCAGTTATATGATGATTCTATACTGCACTGGTGACAGTATTATGACAATAATAAAAAAATAATTATGAAATTATGACAAAAAAATTACAACTTCAAAAAACCCATCATGCCTCTTACTAAATACCTTGGACTGTCTACTTTAGAAAAAGGGGTCATTTTGGGGGTATTTCTACTGTCCTGGTATTTTCAGGCCTCAAGAAATTAGATTTTCAGATATACAGTATACCACACTATACCAGTATAGCAGACTTTAGAACTTTCACGCAGACTAAATAATGTACACTGATTTAGGTTTTTTTTTTTTTTATCAAAGAAATGGAGCAGAATACATTCTGGGCTAAATTTATAAAGAACAATTATTTAAAACAGAAACAAAGTAAATGTGTTTTTTTTCAAATGTGTTAATCTTTTTCTTGTTTTTCTTTTAGCAAAATATAAAAAAACAGTCGTAATTAAATAGCACCAAAAGAAATCTCTATTTGAGTGAACAAAATGATAAAAAAAAAATTTTTGGTACAGTATGCGTGGCGTAGCGTGGGTTGTCAGCGCCCGGGGCAAGGTAAGTAATTTGTGCCCCCTACACAAACCTACTAGACCATTACACAGACACCTACACTGACACCTACACTGACCTTGCTGGCCACTACAGAGACCTACCTTATTCCTACACTGACCTACCTGCTTACTATACTGACACCTACACCACTGACCTACCTGAACACTACACTGACCTACCTGATTACTATACTGACACCTACACTGACCTAGCTGACCACTACAGAGACCTACCTTATTCCTACACTGACCTACCTGATTACTATACTGACACCTACACTGACCTACCTAACCACTACACAGACCTACCTGATTACTATACTGACACCTACACTGACCTAGCTGACCACTACAGAGACCTACCTTATCCCTACACTGACCTACCTGATTACTACACTGACACCTACACTGACCTAGCTGACCACTACAGAGACCTACCTTATTCCTATACTGACCTACCAGATTACTATACTGACACCTACACACACCTACCTGACCACTACAAAGACCAACCTGATAACTATATTGACACCTACACTGACCTACCTGATTACTATACTGACACCAACACTGACCTAGCTGACCCCTACAGAGACCTACCTTATTCCTACACTGGCCTACCTGATTACTATACTGACACCTACACTAACCTACCTGACCACTACACAGACACCTACTCTGACCTACCTTCTTCCTATACTGACCTACCTTATTCCTGCACTAACCAACCTGATAACTACACTGACTTACCTAATTTCTATACTGACACCTACACTGACCTACCTAATTTCTATACTGACACCTACACTGACCTACCTGACCACTACACTGACCTACCTGACCAATACACTGCCCACTACACTGACACCTACAGAGACCTACCTGATTCATACACTAACCTACCTGATTACTATGCTGACACCTACAGAGACCTATCTGATCACTACATTGACATACCTGATTCCTGTACTAACACAGCTGATCACTACACTGACCTACCTAATTACTATACTGACCCCTACTGAACCCTACACTGACATTCCTGATTCCTACACTGACCTAACTGACACCTTCACTGACCTCCCTACACTGAGCCCTATAATGACCCCTACAATGAACCCCGTACACTGACCCCCCCTACACTGACCCCTTTATTGATACCCCCATACACTGACACCTACACTGACCCCCCTACACTGACCTCCCCAATACACTGCCACCTACACTTACCCCCCATACACTGACACCTACACTGACCCCCCCCCAATACACTGACACCTACACTGACCCCCCATACACTGACCCCTTCACTGACACCTACACTTATTCCACGCACTGACCCCCCTACAGTGACACCTTCTCTGACAACTACACTGACCCCCCTACACTGACCCCCCCATACACTGACCTCCCCCTACATTGACCCCCCCATACAATGACACCTACAGTGACCCCCTACATTCCCACATACACTGACCCCCCTATACTGACACCCACACTAACTCCCCCATACACTGACCTCCCCCATACACTGACCCCTACACTGACACCTATGCTGACCCCCCCTACACTGACCACCCCCATACACTGACACCTACACTGACCCCACATACACTGACAGCTACACTGACCCCCCTACACTGACAGCTACACTGACCCCCCTACACTGACACCTACACTGACCCCCCATACAATGACACCTACACTAACCCCTCCTACACTGACACATACACTGACCCCTACACTGACCCCCCCCTATATTTTCACATACACTGACCCCCCTACACTGACCCCCAATACACTGACCTCTACACACTGAGACCTACACTGACATCTATACTGACCACCCTACACTTAACCCCCATACACTGACCCCCTACACTGAACCCCTATACACTGACCCCCCCTACATTTCCACATACACTGACCCCCCCTACACTGACACCTATACTGACCCCCTTACACTGAACCTCCCTACCCTGACCCCCCCCTACACTGAACCTCCCTACACTGACACCTATACTGACCCCCCCTACACTGACATGTATACTGACCCCCCTGCACTGAACCTCCCTACACTGACACCTATACTGACCCCCCTACACTGACACCTATACTAACCCCCGTACACTGAACCTCTCTACACTGACACCTATACTGATACCCCCTACACTGACCCACCTCCTCCCCTCCCATGTCAGCTTCCCTGGGCTCCCGGGGGCAGGCAGCACATCACTTACCTTGTTCTGTGTAAAAACGCTGGCGACTCGAGGAGGGGATCCGGAGCGAAGGGGCGAGACAGTGGGCCAGCCTGGACAGCAGGGGGAGACTCCTGAAGCGGTGCTGCACATGCACCGAGCCATACAGCATCTTCACCCATACAGCCCCGCTCCCTGACCACCGCTCGTCCTGCACAAAGTCAGTCACGGAGCCAAGTGGAGTGCGGGCGGGGGCGCTGGACACTATGATCCCGAGGATGGCGGGCGTGGGATGCGCCCCCCTAAATGTTGCGCCCGGTGCCAGTGGCCCCCCAGCACCCCCCACGCTATGCCACTGCAGAGTCCTTCCCCCCCCCCCGCCCCGCCAGGTCCACCCTTGTCCGGTTTTGCCCCTATCCTTTGGTGAGGACAGCCATCCTGGTATGTTGCCGGGCCTTTTGGATTATACAACCTTACAATATATAATTGGTAGATCCAAGATGTAGATGTGGGTGTACCACATATCCATGTAAGTTCTGCACCCATCTGCATTGGTATTATAGATACATTGTTTGTATGATATAGATTACTCATTTGTTCTATGTACTGTATATACAGATATGTGCTGAGGGAGCTGCAGACCAATACACCCCCTGAGGAAGACATTGTTAAAGTTAAAACGCGTTGGTGTTCGGGGGTCCGACACCATGTCACTCCTGTGCTATCACCCATATGTTTTGTGATATCCACCTTTTCATGTCTATGTTTGACCATGTACTGAAGGTTTTTTAGAAATTGATGTGTTTTTTTTTTATAATAACTGTACATGCAAGTCCCTTTAGACTACCTTTTTGTAATTATGCAATAAACTTTTTCGCTTTTTATATATATCTTTTGCTTCATACATTTCTGTAAATTTCCTATGCAACCATATTTACAAGGCATCTCAAACATTCCTTCTCCCCCATTCTTTTTGGGAAAATCCTTTTCCGGGATTTGTTCTCAGGTTTTTGCTAGGATTAGGTACATTTAGTTCTGGCTCACTGTATCCAGAGGTGCTGCCTTTTTGTTGTTAGGTAAATTTCGTTTTGGCTCCCTGTAATGAGTGTGGATGTTTGTGATTGTTTAGGTCTACTCAGGGCTTCACTGGCTGCAAGTTTGATTACTCCTCCTGCCTTCTAGAACCCTCTTAACGGTTCTGAAACATAATTTATACTGCCTCAGCCAATCCCTTTGGGAAGATTACATAGATGGGTGTTGGGAAACTGTATAAATTGTTTGAGACCTGGAACTGTCTTGTCTTGTCCATGAGGAGAAGATCACAGCCTGAAGGGGGGGGGGGGGCTGATTGCTCCCCAGGCCACCTGTCACGTGTTCACTGGTCATTGTGGTCTGAGCTGGCTGAGGTGAGGTGGTTGGGTTTTGCTGGAAGTTGCTGGAGCTGACTGAGGGGGCCTGTCATTTGTGTATCTAGTCTGCAATCAAAGGGAGAAAGTGTCTGGAAGGCATTGGAAGAAGGCAGCCAATTATCTAAAAAACCTCCAATATTTTTATGCTGCAATTGCCTATGTGGTACAAGGAAAGACAGGAACCTTTACTTGTTGGACTAGTAATGTGGGGTGTTGCGCTGTGGGACTGATGGTGTGCTAATTAATGAGTGATCTTAAAAGTGTAACAGTGATGAAAATCTAAAAGACAAGACCATATAATGATAGTAAAAAAACATGAGATGAATGAATATGATGAGGTACATAAATATCCTCTACCATGCAAATATGATCAAAATTATATTAGAAGATATATAAAATAGTGTCCGTCACCATGTGACAAATATAACTGTGGATGATAAATAACTACTGAGATATCTTCCAGTGATTTCTACTTGAATGAACAATCTTTTGTGCAGACAAACAAAGCACAGAAGCATGTCCACTGACACAGTGGGGGGGGGGGTATAACTAAAACTGTCTAAGGCAAGTTCTAGCTCCACCTGTGGCAATTCAAAAGTTGATTGGCTGTGGCTATGGCTGATTGGCTTATTGTGCTGTGCTTTCACTTGTGAGCAATTTAAAGCCCCTTTCACACAAACGATCCGATCAGATCCGCCTGTCAGTTTTTCAGGCGGACCTGATTGGATCCCCCATGCATCCCTATGGGGCAGCAGATGTCAGCGGAGACATGTCCACTGACATCCGATCCTATCTGTGAAATCCGGACAGATAGAAACCCTATTTTCCATCCGTCCAGGGGATCAGATCGGATGGGATCGGATGAGAGCGGACAGGCGGTCCGCTCTCATCCGATTCCCCATAGAGAGCAGCGGGGCTCTGACACCTCCCTCTCCGCACAGAGTCATCAGTATCATCCCTTCCACACTGCTCTCCATGACCGTTTCAAGCCTCGCTTTCAGATCGCTCTACTGTAGGGTAGTCTTCCCGTTTACAACTGCAGACTGATGGCGGTAAGAGCTGCCGGTGAGGAGGATGGTCTATGTGGACACTTTTACCCCAGGTGCCTGCATTCTTAGATGTGCCTGTTTTAATCATCAACCATGTGAGTCGCTAAATGTTGAACCTTCATTAAATGTAACCATATTGCTACACTTAGAGGCGCCTCCCTTCTCTTTTATACTCTGTAGTAATCCCCTTGTCGAGGCTGCCATTTGTGGATGGACAGTTTATGGTTACACAACCTATCACATTGCTATAATATTTTTATATGGACTATAAACTGAAGGACTATTTAATAAATAGTTGTGGAATGAATCATTTGAGTTTCCATTATTTCTTATGGGGAAATTTGCTTTGATATAAGAGTGCTTTGGATTACAAGCATGTTTCCAGAACGAATTATGCTTGCAAGCCAAGGTTTTACTGTATTTAATATTATGTTTTCTCAAACAGCACCTATAAATCCGCCCACAAACTCAACTGATTACTCTTTACTCCCTGCAGGAAAACTCAAGTTTAATTTCATTCTCTAGTCTCCAATCTCCTAAAAATATTACCTATTGCGAAATGTGAAGATACTATCAGCTTAGACTGTTCTTTGCATCACATTACTCCTTATCTGCCCCAAAGGAATTCACTCTTGTTTAAAAAAAACAAACAACTGTAAGTCCACTCCTAGAGGTAAAGGACTTATTTCCTCTAAATATAATTTTATTCAAACTACTTCTAACTCTGATTAAATGCCATATATGATTAAATGTGAAAAAAGAATGCAGAGTACAATATTCTTTAGATGACTGGTCTGATATGATAGTGAATCTCCACAAATACACTCGTTCTCGTTCCATTAGAGAAACAGCCATTAAAGTTTTAACTAGATGGTAATATACACCTTCTAGAATTCATAATATGTTTGCTGATTCTTCAGAAAATAGTTTTAGGGCTTGTGTAACCAAGGGCTCCTATCTCCAAATGTTTAGGAGCTGTGAAATAATTCAACCAATCTGGCAGAAAATATCTATGATGGCCTCCCAAATCACATCTTGTTCTATGAGAGCCGGTTCACACTACTCCGACTTGCCAGGCGACTTGGTCGCCTGACAAGTAGCTCCCAATGCTGTGCAATGGAACCGTTCTAATCAGAGCGACTCAAGTCACTCCGACTTAGAAAAAGGTTCCTGCACTATTTTTTGGCGAAGTCGGAGCGCCTTGCATTGACTTCTATTATGAGAAGTCGTTTGCAAGCCGCGATGAAGTCGCGTTGCACGGGCGACTTCAAAGTCGCCCAAAGTCGGGGCGACTTTGAGTCGGATTAGTGGGAACCGGCTCTTACCCTTTCTCCTTCAATATGTTTACTATTTGCTCCAATTTTGGGATTATCTTCCTCTTCTGTACAATTAATATATAAGTTTTCCATTGCAACACTATGGCTCATTGTATTTAATTTGAAAACTCCTTCTGGATCTTTCTCACAAATTAAAGACAGAATTAATGGCAATATGCTAACAAAAAGAATAGTTCATACGATTTTTGATTCCAAGCACATTTTCCATGCAAAATGGGATGTCTGGTCTTCTATTATGAATTCTATTCCTGGCTAGATTTTCTATTTTTCCTTTTGGAAATATCCAAAAAATGTCAAGATAATATCTGGTATAGAACTATATTGTATTCTATTAATTTTTTATATATGCCTTATGTTATGTTTATTTTTTTATGTTTCTACTATATTATATGCAAAAAATGCATACTGTATCTCTGTGTACTGATATTTTGGTATGCTAAAGACAGTCATATTATATGCTGAATACTATGTTTATATATTATAATGATACCTGTTTTACAATATCTCCATATAAACAGTTTGTAAACAAAAAAAAAAAATCCTCCCACAAACATCTATTGCAGGGTTTTTACTGTGCCAGGAGGTAAAGGAGAGGTGTCAGCAATCTCTGGTGTCCAATTACTTTTATCCTGTGTCTTGATCCTAGGTTATATAAGCTTTTTACACAAAAAATATTTATCTTCTGATGTAATCAGAGGGACTAGCTTACCTACAACTCCAATATTTCCCTTTTCCCCTGGATCGCCTTTTGGTCCTACTTTCCCTGGAGGACCCGGGTTTCCTCTTTCACCTGGAATTCCAGGTTCCCCACGCATACCTCAAGAAAAGATAAATAATATTAGCAGTTGGGTATTTTATGTGCTATATTAATAAATACAAATTTCACAATATGAATACATGCATGCAGACCATTAGGACCATACACCACCCAGATCAGTGTATTTCTGTAAGGCCAGATATTTCTGATCAGTCATGGACAATAAGCCTGTAAAAATCAATGACAGGCTGACAGTGTCCGCAGTTCCGCAGCTATTTGCATGTAATTGCACATGTAGCATATTGAATGGAAAAAATCTATATGCACAATATCCCACAAAAGTGAGTACACCCCTCACATTTTTGTGAATATTTTATTATATCTTTTCATGTGAAACACTGAAGAAATGACACTTTGCTACAATGTAAAGTAGTGAGTGTACAGCTAGTATAACAGTGTAAATTTGCTGTCCCCTCAAAATAATTCAAAATACAGGCATTAATGTCTAAACTGCTGGAAACAAAAAGTGAGTACACCCCTAAGTTAAAATGTGTCAATATTTTGTGTGGCCACCATTATTTTCCAGCACGGCCTTAACCCTTTTGGGCATGGAGTTCATCAGAACTTTACAGATTGCCACTGGAGTCCTCTTCCGCTCCTCCATGACGACATCATGGAGCTGGTGGATGTTAGAGACCTTGCGCTCCTCCACCTTTCGTTTGAAGATACCCCACATATGCTCAATAGGGTTTAGGTCTGAAAACATGCTTGGCCAGTCCATCACCTTTGTCCTCAGCTTCTTTAGCAAGGCAGTGGTCATCTTGGAGGTGTGTTTGGGGTCGTTATCATGTTGGAATACTGCCCTGTGGTTCAATCACCAAAGGGAGGGGATCAGGCTCTGCTTCAGTATTTCACAGTACATGTTGGCATTTATGGTTCCCTCAATGAACTGTAGCTACCCAGTACCAGCAGCACTCATGCAGCTCCAGACCATGACACTCCCACTACCATGCTTGACTATAGGCAGGACACACTTGTCTTTGCACTCCTCACCTGGTTGCCGCCACACACGCTTGACACCATCTGAACCAAATACGTTTATCTTGGTCTCATCAGACCACAGAACATGGTTCCAGTAATCCATGTCCTTAGTCAGTTTGTCCTCAGCAAACTGTTTGTGGGCTGTCTTGTGCATCATCTTTAGAAAAGACTTCCTTCTGAGATGACAGTCATGCAGGCCAATTTGATACAGTGTGTGGCGTATGGTCTGAGCACTGACAGGCTGACCCCCCCCACCCCTTCAACCTTTGCAGCAATGC
This sequence comes from Pelophylax lessonae, assembly GCF_965119305.1. Taxonomy (NCBI): domain Eukaryota; kingdom Metazoa; phylum Chordata; class Amphibia; order Anura; family Ranidae; genus Pelophylax; species Pelophylax lessonae. The sequence goes on along the minus strand of NC_138776.1, from coordinate 189,034,027 downwards.
TGGCAGCACTATTAAGTCTATTTTCCAAAGATAACCTCTGGATTTGATGCTGAGCACGTGCACTGAACTTCTTTGGTTGACCACGGTGAGGCTTGTTCTGAGTGGAACCTGTCCTGTTAAACTGCTGTATGGTCTTGGTCATCGTGCTGCTGCCCAGTTTCAGGGTCTTGGCAATCTTCTTATAGCCTAGGCTATCTTTATGGAGAGCAAAACTTATTTTTTTCAGATCTTCAGAGAGTTTTTTTGCCATGAGATGCCATGTTGAACTTCCAGTGACCACTGTGAGAGAGTGAGTGCGATAACACCAAATTTAACACACCTGCTCCCCATTCACACCTGAGACCTTGTAACACTAATGGGTCACATGACATGGGGGAGGAAAAATGGCTAATTTGGCCCAATTTGGACGTTTTAATTTAGGGGTGTACTCACTTTTTTCTACAGTGTTGTCACATGAAAGATATAATAAAATATTTACAAAAATGTGAGGGGTGTAATCACTTTTGTGAGATGCTGTATATCTAGCTATCCCTAAAAAAATCAACCTGATTTTCATCTTTATGTGGTTTACAACTATAAACTTCTATTTGTAAAATTGTATTAAAGCTGAATTTTAAAGTGGAAGTTCAGACAAAACCTATTAAGGTTTATGAAAAAACAGAGAAGCCTCTCTAAGTGCAGTAGTTGATGGAACATTTATTAGGCAAAAACAAAAATGGAACACTCACACGATGGGCATAATAAAACAGCTCATCTGTAAAATGAAGTTCCCAATGGAATGGATAATCGGCTGTCCATCTGGGTATGCTAAAACCCTGGTATGACAGGAGGAGAAGCCTGCCAACTCTGTGTCTTTCTGGGTAAGGGTGGTGTAAGGCAGCTTAGAAAGCAGGGCCATGGATGGTGTGTGATGTAACCGGGAAGCAGTGCACACAACGCTTTTCAGAGTATGCGCGAGGCTCATACCTAGCATGCACGCTTATTTCTTAAGACACTTGAGAAAGGAGCGTGCATGCTCAGCGCGTCCAAAGGTTTCTCATAGTAAGTCTATGGGTCACCTCATATCCCAGGCATTTGCAGCCATTGTTGGCGATCTTTCCTCTACACAGAAGCTGCCCCTGTACAGACCATGTGACTGGACCAAAAGTTGTTTCAGAATAGGTAAGCATACAGATCTTTTCTTTACAGGGTTAGATAGAATAGGTTTATAATGGGATGGAAGTAGGTCTAGCCTTAGTTAAGTTATGTCTGAAATTCCATGTTAAGTTAAGGGCATATTAATTCCATGTAGGAAATGCAGTCGACAATATATCTTAGTCTAATGAGACAACTGATCTCACCTGGATCGCCCTTTGGTCCAGTACCCCCATCTCTTCCATCTCTGCCATTTAAACCTAGAACACCTTGTACAACAGAACATGAGGCTGGTGTTTCTGAATGACTCAGTGTAAAAAGTAGAGCTACAACAGTTAGGATGCATACACACTTTGTAAGATGCTTCATCATTCAATTGTTCAACCTGGAACAAAATAAAAGTATTAATATAATTATGCAGAGCATAGTAACCATACAGAGAGCAACCCATGGCCAAACATACTGTTGACCTCTATATGAACGATACGTAGAAGTGGTTTCTATTTTCCTATTATGTATTAATCTATTATTTATATATATATATATATATATATATATATATATATATATATATATATATATATACAGTATAGAGTATATACAGTATCTCACAAAAGTGAGTACACCCCTCACATTTTTTGTAAATATTTTATTATATCTTTTCATGTGACAACACTAAAGAGATGGCACTTTGCTACATTGTAAAGTAGTGAGTGTACAGATTGTATAACAGTGCCAATTTGCTGTCTCCTCAATATAACTCAACATACAGCTATTAATGTCTAAACCGCTGGCAACAAAATTGAGTACACCCCTAAGTGAAAATGTACAAATTGAGCCCAAAGTGTCAATATTTTGTGTGGCGAGCATTATTTTCAGAACTGCCTTATCCCTGTTGGGCAGGGCCGGATTAAGAGCATCATGGGCTTGGTGCTGAGGATTTTGAAGGGCCTTAAGGGCCGTGCCTTGGCATGCACCCAGAGGAGGAAGGGTGCAGCCATGCATGCCTAATTCCACATGGGATGCTGTCTCTGAAGCCCATAAACACATCCATGCATTGGCAACTGTCCCTCCTTGTCCGGCCTTCGTGCTGTGTGGGGAGGTTCTGAGGGAGCTGCCTGGGGAAGCGAGCATAGAAGCCAGACTTCTGTGTTTACAAGTGACAGAAGAGCGGTAACAGTGAATATGGCCAACCTGGGGCCTATATAAAGGTAGGGGCCTGGAGCTGCAGCTCCAATAGCCCCTACGTTAATCTGGCCCTGCTGTTGGGCATGGAGTTCACCAGAGCTTCACAGGTTGCCACTGGAGTCCTCTTAAACTCCTCCATGACGACATCATGGAGCTGGTGGATGTTAGAGACCTTGCGCTTCTCTACTTTTCATTTGAGGATGCACCACAGATGCTCAATAGTGTTTAGGTCTGGAGACATGCTTGGCCAGTCAATCACCTTTACCCTCAGCTTCTTTAGCAAGGCAGTGGTCATCTTGGAAGTGTGTTTGAAGTCGTTAACATGTTGCTAGAATGTAAAGTAGTGAGTGTACAGCTTGTATGACAGTGTAAATTTGCTGTCCCCTCAAAATAACTCTACACACAACCATTAATGTCTACACCTCTGGCAACAAAAGTGAGTACACTCCTAAGTGACAATGTCCAAATTGGGCCCAAAGTGTCAATATTTTGTGTGGTCATCATTATTTTCCAGCACTGCTTTAACCCTCTTGGGCATGGAGTTCACCAGAGCTTTGCAGGTTGCCACTGGAGTCCTCTTCCACTCCTCCATGACGACATCACAGAGCTGGTGGATGTTAGAGACCTTGCGCTCCTCCACCTTCCTTTTGAGCATGCCCCACAGATGCTCAATAGGGTTTAGGTCTGGAGACATGCTTGACCAGTCAATCACCTTTACCCCCAGCTTCTTTAGAAAGACAGTCGTTGTCCTGGAGGTGTGGTTGGGGTCATTATCATGTTGGAATAATGCCTAAGCCCAGTCCCTGAAGGGGGGGGGGATCATGCTCTGCTTTAGTATGTCACAGTACATGTCGGCATCCATGGTTCCCTCAATGAACTGTAGCTCCCCAGTGCCGGCAGTACTGCAGCCCCAGACCATGACACTCCCTCCACCATGCTTGACTGTAGGCAAGACACACTTTTCTTTGTACTCCTCACCTGGTTGCTGCCACACAAGCTTGACACCATCTGAACCAAATAAGTTTATCTTGGTCTCATCAGACCACAAGACATGGTACCAGTAATCCATGTCCTTAGTCTGCTTGTCTTCAGAAAACTGTTTGCGGGCTTTCTTGTGCAGAAAAGGCTTCCTTCTGCGACGACAGCCATGCAGACCAATTTGATGCAGTGTGCAGTTTAAGGTCTTAGCACTGACAGGAAGACTCCCCACCCCTCAAACCTCTTCAGCAATGCTGGCAGCAATCATATGTCTATTTCCCAAAGACAACCTCTGGATATGACACTTAGCACGTGTTCTCAACCTCCTTGGTCGACCATAGCGTGGCCTGTTCTGAGTGGAACCTGTTCTTTTAAACCGCTGTATGGTCTTGGCCACCATGCTGCAGCTCAGTTTCAGGGTTTTGGCAATCTTCTTATAGCCTAGGCCATGGGTGTCCAACCTTTTGGCTTCTCAGGGCCACATTGAGTGTAGAGAAATTTTCTCGGGCCGCATATAAAATATATACTATAGTTAAGGCATATAAGTAATAAAACGCCACAGCGCCGCCCCCTCGCGCTAATTTAACACAACTAGAGGATAATCAAATGAAATGAAATCAGTATACAGAGGTTTACTTCTTCTGAGAAATATTAAAGGAACACTCACATGCACCCTCACCAGTGCCCATCAATGTAGCCGCACCAGTGCCCATCAATGTAGCCTCACCAGTGCCCATCAATGTAGCCTCACCAGTGCCCATCAATGTAGCCGCACCAGTGCCCATCAATGTAGCCGCACCAGTGCCCATCACTGTGGGTCCTGCTGGCCGCTGGCCTGTAGGTTCTGCTGGGTGCTGGCCATGGCCTTTGGGTCCTGCTGGCTGCTGGCCTGTAGGTTCTGCTGGGAGTTGGCCATAACCTGTGGCCCACAGGCCATGACCAGCTCCTAGCAGGACCCACAGGCCATGGTCAGCAGGACCTGCAGGCCGTGGCCAGCAGGACCCACAGGCCGTGGCCAGCAGGACCCCACAGGCCGTGGCCAGCAGGACCCCACAGGCCATGGCCAGCAGGACCCCACAGGCCGTGGCCAGCAGGACCCCACAGGCCGTGGCCAGCAGGACCCAGAGGCCGTGGCCAGCAGGACCCTACAGGCCATGGCCAGCAGGACCCCACAGGCTGTGGCCAGCAGGACCCTACAGGCCGTGTCCAGCAGGACCCCACAGGCCATGGCCAGCAGAACCCACAGTTTTGAGGGCTATTTTGAGGTTGCTTGGTGCTGGCCTGTAGGTTCAGCTGGGAGGTGGCCATGGCTTGTGGGTCCTGCTGGCCACTGGTCTGTAGGTTCTGCTGGGTGCTGGCCATGGCCTTTGGGTCCTGCTGGCTGCTGGCCTGTAGGTTCTGCTGGGAGTTGGCCATAACCTGTGGCCCACAGGCCATGACCAGCTCCTAGCAGGACCCACAGGCCGTGGCCAGCAGGACCCCACAGGCCATGACCTGCTCCTAGCAGGACCCACAGGCCGTGGCCAGCAGGACCCCACAGGTCGTGGCCAGCAGGACCCCACAGGCCGTGGGCAGCAGGATCCCACAGGCCCTGGCCAGCAGGACCCCACAGGCCGTGGCCAGCAGGACCCCACAGGCCATGGCCAGCAGGATCCCACAGGCCGTGGCCAGCAGAATCCACAGGCCGTGGCAGCAGGACCCACAGTGTTGAGGGCTATTTTGAGGTTGCTGGGTGGGCTGTGGGCTATTTTGAGGTTGCTGGGTGGGCTGTGGGCTATTTTGAGGTTGCTGGGTGGGCACTAGGGCAGGATAAACATGGGTTATATAGATGGGATGTGGGGGTCATATGGGGGTGTCAGGGTCTCACCTCAGAAATGGCAGCTGCCAACTCAGCAAGTCCCTGCATGGCCTCCTCCAGTCCTGGGGGTGGTGGATGCTCCTGTCCTGGGGTTAAGTAAAATTGCCAGTGCTCAGCCCAACAGCCTCAATCAATTCAAATGTGTCCTCCCTAGCGCGCCCTGCCTCTGCCTGCCTCAAAGATCTGGGAGTTGTAGTTTCCTGTCTGGCTGAGCTGCTCTCAAGTCTCCACCCACCGGGAGATTGAGCACGGCCGTGGACTACAACTCCCAGAATGCATCCGCCCTGTCAGCTAGTTAGCAGCCGGACGCCGCGACCGGCCGCTGCAGAAGCCACAAGAAGAAAAAAAAATCGTAAAGGCAGGAGACTGCGGGCCACAGGTTGGACATGCCTGGCCTAGGCCATCTTTATGTAGAGCAACAATTCTTTTTTCAAATCCTCAGAGAGTTCTTTGCCATGAAGTGCCATGTTTCACTTAGGGTTGTACTCTCTTTTGTTGCCAGCGGTTTAGACATTAATGGTTGTGTGTAGAGTTATTTTGGGACAGCAAATTTACACTGTTATACAAGCTGTACACTCACTACTTTACATTGTAGTAAAGTGTCATTTGTTCAGTGTTATCACATGAAAAGATATACTAAAATATTTACAAAAATGTGAGGGGTGTACTCACTTTTGTGAGATACTGTGTATGTATGTATGTATATATATATATATATATATATATATATATATATATATATATATATACATATTATATTGCAAAAAGTATTGGGACCCCTGCCTCTACACGCACATGAACGTTAATGGCATCCCAGTCTTAGGCCAGTAGGGTTCAATATTGAGATGGTTCATCCTTTGCAGCTATACCAGCTATACTAGCTTCAACTCTTCTGGGAAGGCTACCCACAAGGTTTAGGAGTTTGCCCATGGGAATGTTTGACTATTCTTCCAGAAGAGCATTTGTGAGGCCAGGCACTGATGTTGGAGAGAAGGCATGGCTCGCAGGCTGCGCTCTTATTCAACCCAAAGGTGTTCTCGGGTTGAGGTTAGGACTCTGTGCAGGCCAGTCAAGTTCCTCCACCCCAAACTCGCTCATCCATGTCTTTATGAACCTTGCTTTGTGCACTTGTGCACAGTCATGTTGGAACAGGAAGGGCCAATCATAAAATGTTTCCACAAAGTTGGGAGCATGAAGTTGTCAAAAATATCTTGGTATGCTGACACCTTAAGAATTCCCTTCACTGGAACTAAGGGGCCAAGCCCAACCCCTGAAAAACAACCCCACACCATAATCCCCCCTCCTCCAAATGATTTGGACCAGTGCACAAAGCAAGGTCCATAAAGACATGGATGAGGGAGTTTAGGGTGGAGGAACTTGACTGGCCTGCACAGAGTCCTGACCTCAACCCGATAGAACACCTTTGGGATGAATAAGAACGCAGACTGTGAGCCAGGCCTTCTTTCCACCATCAGTGCCTGACCTCACAAATGCGCTCTGGAAGAATGGTCAAACATTCCCATAGACACATTCCTAAACCTTGTGGACAGCCTTCCCAGAAGAGTTGAAGCTGTTACAGCTGCAAAGGGTGGGCCAACTCAAACTTGAATCCTATGGACTAAGACTGGGATGCCATTAAAGCTAATGTACGTGCAAAGGCAGGCGTCCCAATTCTTTTGGTAATATACTGCTTATGTTCATATATATATTTATATATATTTATATATATATATATATATATATATACACAGATAGATAGATAGATAGATAGATAGATAGATAGATAGATAGATAGATAGATAGATAGATAGATAGATAGATAGATAGATAGATAGATAGATAGATAGATAGATAGATAGATAGATAGATAGATAGATAGATAGATAGATAGATAGATAGATAGATAGATAGATAGATAGATAGAAAAAAAAACAACAGAATTTAGCACATAGCATAGCTTAGCATTTTGCAGTACAATTGCTACATAAGCTATACTGCAATTTAATTTTATAAATTACCTTTCCTGTTTAAACTGCAGCCGCTATAATTTTCTATAAAGTCAATGCAATATGGCTCCTGGAGGCATTCCGTACACAGTTGGTGTAGAGAACGCCCCGAAAAATATAATTCCCTACTATTTGGTGAGATACTCCGTAATGGTTTTATCACATCTAAAAGTTTACAGACATTGCAGCTTTTGAATAAAATAAATTACCGTAGTCACTTTCATTCAGTATACAAAGAAACCCAGTAGAACATGGAACTTTTTCTTCAGAGCAGAAAAAATTATGAATCTGTAACAAAGTTTGTTAATGTCCCTGCAACATACTCTGATCACCAAAAGGGGATTGTTTTTCATCAGCGATGGATCAGCGGTGGAGATACTTTTTAAATATTTAGTCAGTTTCCTGCTTAGCAGTCCTGCACTATTACTCTATTGTTGTTCTCTATGAATATCCTTTAGAATCAGGTTGTACATTTGTGGATAAAAGACACAATAATAAAAATGTGGAATGCCAAGTAAGTAGAAATAAAAAATACATCACATCAAAAAATACTTTTAGGTAAATGTTGTAAATAAAGCCCAAAATGCATACTTACCGTAAGAAACCTGTACCTGCTTGTAATCGCTTTACTCCTAGATAGGTATATGTTATATAAATGATAATTTCCTAATTATTACCTATATTAGCTTGGTTTTCAAATCACCTGCATCTGCTCCTAACCAAGGCGATTAGGAGGTGAAGCAGTGTGACGCGACTGTTCATTTTATTTGCAGGTATATCGATTATTCTAAACAGTTTTGTACTTTGTACCTCAAAATATTTCAATGTATACCAGGGCCGGTGCAAGGATTTTTGTCTACTTAGGCGAAGGTGCAGTTTGGTGCCACCCCCTCCCCTCCACAATGTCACCCCCCCCCCCCCCCCCCTTATGACATACACTTTATTTGCCTGCTAAAAACATTTGCCTGCTGTTACATCATCAATGTTACCATGCATTCAGTCATGGATGTAAAGCAATGTAGATCGCATTTCATTACATTCTTTCCCCTAATGGCCGGGGAAACTGTCAATGTTGCTTTCAGGCCAGGAACATGAAGGGAAGGAGAGTGGACGTGTGTGAACTTTTCTCCCTCCCATTTACCCGGAAGCACCTGCTATGCCGGTCTCAGATGCCAAAGATGAGCAAGCGGTGCTCGGGATACATAGCAGGGGAGGGGGGCACTTTACTGGGGTGTTGCCAACCTCCCAAAGTGAAAATTACTGAGAATACGTCCAAAATGTACAAACAGCACCGATTTCTTATTGGCAAAAATCATAAAATCTACTGACAGAGCCACATTTTTTATGGACAATTCAAAAAAGTACATAAAATGGCCAATTTTAATGCAAAACAGTGCAAATATCAATATTTAAGTATATATTGTGTTAATCGCACATGTAACTAGTGTGATTAGCAATGTGTGTTAAGGCATAACAAAAGGCAAATAACATACTTATACTAATACATACTGAGGTCAGGTTAATATAACCCAGCACAGGGTTTTCCTTTACAGTGTAAGTGGGAGCTCTGTGGACCCTGATGTAAACGAGAAAACTGAGGACTGCATACATGGCACAAGAGATTGTCAGAGACTGCATCCATGGCACAGGAGATGGTCAGAGACTGCATATATGGCACAAGAGAGGATCAGAGACTGAATACGTGGCACAAGAGATGGTTTAGAGACTGCATACATGGCACAAGGGATGGTCAGAGACTGCATACATGGCATAGTAGGCGATCAGAGACTGCATACATGGCACAAGAGATGATCAGAGACTGCATACATGGCATATGAGATGATCAGAGACTGCATACATGGCACAAGAGATGATCAGAGACTGCATACATGGCACAAGATATGGGCAGAGACTACAGACATGATACAAGAGATTATCAGAGACTGCATACATGGCGCAACAGATGATCAGAGACTGCAAATATAGGACAAGAGATTATCAGAGACTGTATGCATGGCACAATAAATGGTCAGAGACTTCAGACATGGCGCAAGAGATGATCAGAGACTGCATACATGGCACAAGATATGGTCAGCGACTGCATACACGGCATTCAAGATGATCAGAGACTGCATAAATGGCACAAGAGATGGTCAGAGGCTGCAGACATGGCACAAGAGATGATCAAAGACTACATACATGGCACAAGAGGTGGTCAGAGACTGCATACATGGCACAAGAGACTCAGAGACTGCATACATGGCACAAGTGATGATCAGAGACTATGGACATGGCACAAGAGATGATCAGAGACTGCATACATGGCACAAGGAATGGTCAGAGACTGCATACATGGCACAAGAGACTGTCAGAGACTGCATACATGGCACAAGAGATGGTCAGAGACTGCAGTGCATACATTGCACAAGAAATGGTCAGGAACTGCTTACATGGCACAAGAGACGGTCAAGGACTGCGGGCCTGGCACAAGGAACAGTCAGAGACTGCAGGCATGGCACAAGGGACAGTCAGGGACAGCGGGCATGGCACCAGGGACAATCAGAGACTTTGGACATGGCACCAGGGCAGGGCTGGAACAATAATATTCACATCCAGATTCTGACACCATAAAGCTAAAAGCAGCTTGCTTGCCCTACCCTCCACAGAGATAGTATTGAGAGATTTTCTTCTGTGGTAGTACCACCAGTGCCACTCATGCTCTTCCTAGGCCCTCTGTTGGCATTGGCCCCTCCCCCTAAACTTACTCAGCTCAAGGCTCCTCCCCAGGCTCCCCCTCTTGTCACATGCCCTCCAGTTCAGTGGCGATGGTCTGTGTGTGCTGTTGAACTGGAAGCGTACCTGTCCCTCTCTGCTATCGCCCAAGTGAGAGGAGCGATTATATTTTTTCAGGATCCAACGATCCTTGCCTCAAGGGCTGAAGGGAGAGTGGATGGTCTCTTCCAGCCGAGGGTGTCTCTCTCTGCCCTCCCTGCATCTGGCGGCAGAGGAGGAGGAGTGCAGTAGCAGGGTGGGACTCGAGTCAGGAGAGGCGAGCTAGTGAATTTACCACCGCCTGTCCGGGGCTGTGCTGCTCCGGCTGCCATTTTGCTGAACTAGGTACAGATGGGAGCCGGCGCTAGGATAAACACCTCGTGGGGAACCTCAGCTTTGGTGCTGCCCCTCTCCTGGCACCCTCAGACGGCCACCTTGGCTGCCTTATGCTGGCGCCAGCCCTGATGCTTACATACTGTATATACATGCTCTGTACAGTCTCTGTACACGCTACATAAGCTATACTGAAATTTAATTTTATAAATTACCTTTCCTGTTTAAACTGCAGCCGCTATAATTTTCTATAAAGTCAATGCAATATGGCTCCTGGAGGCATTCCGTACACAGTTGGTGTAGAGAACGCCCCGAAAAATATAATTCCCTACTATTTGGTGAGATACTCCGTAGTCACTTTCATTCAGTATACAAAAAAACCCAGTAGAACATGGAACTTTTTCTTCAGAGCAGAAAAAATTATGAATCTGTAACAAAGTTTGTTAATGTCCCTGCAACATACTCTGATCACCAAAAGGGGATTGTTTTTCATCAGCGGTGGATCAGCGGTGGAGATACTTTTTAAATATTTAGTCAGTTTCCTGCTTAGCAGTCCTGCACTATTACTCTATTGTTGTTCTCTATGAATGTCCTTTAGAATCAGGTTGTACATTTGTGGATAAAAGACACAATAATAAAAATGTGGAATGCCAAGTAAATAAAAATAAAAGATACATCACATCAAAAAATACTTTTAGGGAAATGTTGTAAATAAAGCCCAAAATGCATACTTACCGTAAGAAACCTGTACCTGCTTGTAATCGCTTTACTCCTAGATAGGTATATGTTATATAAATGATAATTTCCTAATTATTACCTATATTAGCTTGGTTTTCAAATCACCTGCATCTGCTCCTAACCAAGGCGATTAGGAGGTGAAGCAGTGTGACGCGACTGTTCATTGTATTTGCAGGTATATCGATTATTCTAAACAGTTTTGTACTTTGTACCTCAAAATATTTCAATGTATACCAGGGCCGGTGCAAGGATTTTTGTCTACTTAGGCGAAGGTGCAGTTTGGTGCCACCCCCTCCCCTCCACAATGTCACCCCCCCCCCCTTATGACATACACTTTATTTGCCTGCTAAAAACATTTGCCTGCTGTTACATCATCAATGTTACCATGCATTCAGTCATGGATGTAAAGCAATGTAGATCGCATTTCATTACATTCTTTTCCCTAATGGCCGGGGAAACTGTCAATGTTGCTTTCAGGCCAGGAACATGAAGGGAAGGAGAGTGGACGTGTGTGAACTTTTCTCCCTCCCATTTACCCGGAAGCACCTGCTATGCCGGTCCCAGATGCTAAAGATGAGCAAGCGGTGCTCGGGATACATAGCAGGGGAGGGGGGCACTTTACTGGGGTGTTGCCAACCTCCCAAAGTGAAAATTACTGAGAAGACGTCCAAAATGTACAAACAGCACCGATTTCTTATTGGCAAAAATCATAAAATCTACTGACAGAGCCACATTTTTTATGGACAATTCAAAAAAGTACATAAAATGGCCAATTTTAATGCAAAACAGTGCAAATATCAATATTTAAGATATATATTGTGTTAATCGCACATGTAAATAGTGTGATTAGCAATGTGTGTTAAGGCATAACAAAAGGCAAATAACATACTTATACTAATACATACTGAGGTCAGGTTAATATAACCCAGCACAGGGTTTTCCTTTACAGTGTACGTGGGAGCTCTGTGGACCCTGATGTAAAAGGGAACATTCTGGACCCTGATGTAAACGAGAAAACTGAGGACTGCATACATGGCACAAGAGATTGTCAGAGACTGCATACATGGCACAGGAGATGGTCAGAGACTGCATCCATGGCACAAGAGATTGTCAGAGACTGCATATATGGCACAAGAGATAGTCAGAGACTGCATATATGGCACAAGGGATGATCAGAGACTGAATACGTGGCACAAGAGATGGTTTAGAGACTGCATACATGGCACAAGGGATGGTCAGAGACTGCATACATGGCACAAGGGATGGTCAGAGACTGCATACATGGCATAGTAGGCGATCAGAGACTGCATACATGGCACAAGAGATGATCAGAGACTGCATACATGGCATATGAGATGATCAGAGACTGCATACATGGCACAAGAGATGATCAGAGACTGCATACATGGCACAAGATATGGGCAGAGACTACAGACATGATACAAGAGATTATCAGAGACTGCATACATGGCGCAACAGATGATCAGAGACTGCAAATATAGGACAAGAGATTATCAGAGACTGCATGCATGGCACAATAAATGGTCAGAGACTTCAGACATGGCGCAAGAGATGATCAGAGACTGCATACATGGCACAAGATATGGTCAGCGACTGCATACGCGGCATTCAAGATGATCAGAGACTGCATAAATGGCACAAGAGATGGTCAGAGGCTGCAGACATGGCACAAGAGATGATCAAAGACTACATACATGGCACAAGAGGTGGTCAGAGACTGCATACATGGCACAAGAGACTCAGAGACTGCATACATGGCACAAGTGATGGTCAGAGACTATGGACATGGCACAAGAGATGATCAGAGACTGCATACATGGCACAAGGAATGGTCAGAGACTGCATACATGGCACAAGAGACTGTCAGAGACTGCATACATGGCACAAGAGATGGTCAGAGACTGCAGTGCATACATTGCACAAGAAATGGTCAGGAACTGCTTACATGGCACAAGAGACGGTCAAGGACTGCGGGCCTGGCACAAGGAACAGTCAGAGACTGCAGGCATGGCACAAGGGACAGTCAGGGACAGCGGGCATGGCACCAGGGACAATCAGAGACTTTGGACATGGCACCAGGGCAGGGCTGGAACAATAATATTCACAGCCAGATTCTGACACCATAAAGCTAAAAGCAGCTTGCATGCCCTACCCTCCACAGAGATAGTATTGAGAGGTTTTCTTCTGTGGTAGTACCACCAGTGCCACTCATGCTCTTCCTAGGCCCTCTGTTGGCATTGGCCCCTCCCCCTAAACTTACTCAGCTCAAGGCTCCTCCCCAGGCTCCCCCTCCTGTCACATGCCCTCCAGTTCAGTGGCGATGGTCTGTGTTTGCTGTTGAACTGGAAGCGTACCTGTCCCTCTCTGCTATCGCCCAAGTGAGTGGAGCGATTATATTTTTTCAGGATCCAACGATCCTTGCCTCAAGGGCTGAAGGGAGAGTGGATGGTCTCTTCCAGCCGAGGGTGTCTCTCTCTGCCCTCCCTGCATCTGGCGGCAGAGGAGGAGGAGTGCAGTAGCAGGGTGGGACTCGAGTCAGGAGAGGCGAGCTAGTGAATTTACCGCCGCCTGTCTGGGGCTGTGCTGCTCCGGCTGCCATTTTGCTGAATTAGGTACAGATGGGAGCCGGCGCTAGGATAAACACCTCGTGGGGAACCTCAGCTTTGGTGCTGCCCCTCTCCTGGCACCCTCAGACGGCCACCTTGGCTGCCTTATGCTGGCACCAGCCCTGATGCTTACATACTGTATATATTTTTACATAAAGACTGGGAGGTACTTTTTTTAGTTGAACTGGATGGACTTAGAGGAACTGAATTTATTTCCTCTTGAGAAGAGGAGATTAATGGGGGGGGGGGGGGTATGATCAACATGTATATGTATAAATACATAAGTGATCTGTATAGTGAATTTGGTGTTGAGTTATTCACTTTAAGGTCATCACAGAGGTCAAAAGTGGAGGTAAAGAGATGCCATCTTCAAATATGAGAAGGCTTCTTCACAGTAAGAGCTGTGGAAATGTGGAATAGACTCCCTCAAGAGCTGGTCCTGGCCAGCTCAGTAGATTATTTTAAGGCCTGGATTGTTTCCTAGGAACACATCATATAACTGGATACTACTACTTATAGGTAAAGTTGATTCTTGGGGGACAGGAAGGAATTTTTCCCCTCCTAGAGAAAATTGGATCATGCTTTGCTGTTTTTTTTGTTTTGTTTTTTGCCTTCCTCTTGATCAACTGTGGGAATAGGAAATCTAGGTCAGCTTGACATGGCACTGCTCCCGGTTTTTAACCAGTTCTGGACCAGAAGGATTTGCCTCCTTAATGACCAAGCCGTTTTTTGCGGTTCGGCACTGAAATAATTTAACAGGCAATTGCGCGTTCGTGCGATGCTGTACCTAAATAAAATTGATGTCCTTTTTTTACCCCAAATAGAGCTTTCATTTGGTGGTATTTGATCACCTGACCGATTTTTATTTTTTTTTGCGCTATAAACAAAAGAACAGCGGCAACTCTGAAAAAAAAAAAAACAATATTTTTTCACTTTCTACTATATAAAATTTCCGCCCAAAAAAATGTAAAGATCAATTTTTTTCATCCTTTTAGGCCGATTTGTATTCTGCTACATATTTTTAGTAAATCCTAATAAGCGTATTTTGATTGGTTTGTGCAAAAGTTATCGCATCTACAACCTAGGGGAAAGATTTATGTCATTTTAATTTTTTATAATTTTTTTTTTTACTAGTAATGGCGGCAATCTGCGATTTTTAGCAGGGCTGTGGCATTTTTGCGGACAGACAGGACCCCTAACTGACATTTTTGACACTATTGGGGGGACCAGTGATATTACTACAGTAATCATTTCTAAAAATATGCACTGTTACTGCAATAATGACACTGGCAGGGAAGGGGTTAACCTAGGGGTGATCAAAGGTTTAATTGTGAGCCTAGGGAAGTGTTTTCTAACTGTGAGGGAGGAACTTGTGAAATGATCATAGAGACCTGTGATTCTATATAGAAGGATCACAGGCACTCTGTGATCATTTCAGAGAGAACAACGGTCTGCTGTGTTTACAACAGCTGACCGTTGTTCTCTCTCAGCAGGGAGCGATCACGGGAGCCTGGTGGCAATCGGTGCTGCTGGTCCCTTGGATTGGCATGCCCGCTGCCTAGTGGGGGTGGAAGTGCACCGCTGCCGGCGCACACTCGCCCCCATAATCGCTCCCGCGGATCACCGCACAGGTACGGCGATTCGCGCAGCCCAGCCAGCCTTCCGCAGTATATATGCGGCGGGCAGTTGGCAAGTGGTTAACATTGGCATCTATGGGAAATCTTGGTCAGCTTGACATGACACTGCTCCCAAACCATAAATGACAGGGACACCAAGCTTAGGGAGCACCGAGAGGGGAACCAGGACTGCAACATATCCGATTGGGGTCAGCTAACTTGCCTAGATAAGCTACCATGTCGTAGTCCTGGGTCCCCATAAGGTGCTTCCCAAGTTTGGTGTCCCTGTCACTTATGGTTCGGGAGCAGTGCTATGTCAAACTGACCAAGATTTCCCATAGAGTTAGTGTACAGTATTTACATTCATTGAGAAATAAAAAAAGGCATTGCTTAACTTTAAGTAAATTTTCGTTTTACATACATGCTCTGGTCTCATTGGGTATGCCTATCTCTCTCTCTCTCTCTCTCTCCATATATATATATATATATATATATATATATATATATATATATATAACATTTTTCTTTTCCTCTATTGGTTGAACTAGATCAAGTCTTTTTCAACCAGACTAACTATGTATGTAACTATGTGACTTGTGTCAACCAGGTCAACTATGTAACTTTGTAAGATACTGACTAGCAGGATTATGGATGATGTATCTATGGTGCCTATGTTTTTCACCTACACATGGTAAAGGGCTCCAGGATTTGTGTCTGTTATGAAGAAAATACACCTTTTGTTTTGTTTTTTACAGATCGTAAGCTCTAGGCTGGGTCCTGGAGCTCAGAGATTATGTAGAGTTTTGGGTGGAATAAAGTTTCCACCCCGAGGTCCACAGGTAGTGAGGAACTGACATAAGTTTAGTAAATGGCTTGGATGAGCAGATGGTTAGTTTGTTCTTTGCTGGTAAAGTGCTCTAGTAAGCCCTCATCCACTGTTTTCTGACTTGCTGTAAAAAGGGCAGGACAGAACAAACCTACAGTACTTGGGCTATTCCTGGGTGTACTTGTCTTGTGCATGGTTTACCGCTACCACTACCAGTTGAACCTTCCTGTCCTTCTTTCAATGCTTTTTCCTTGGATTGTAATCTTTTACAGTTTACGGAAACCATAGATAAAATATAGAAAGTTTTGGTGGCAACTACACTTTCATTTATTCCTACTTAAAATAATAGGCCAACAAATGGCAGGTAATAATAAGAAAATGTCTACGGGTCATACCCTGTTTTGGCATGTTATTTTAGAAAAGTTTAGTGTATCTGAAACAGTTTATAAACCTCCCAACCTGCTGGTAGGGTGGAAGTGGACATCTCTTATTACAAACTGTTTAGGCAAAGAAAACACCCCTGCCACACCCTCACAATACCAACCATGATGAAATAAAGCACACAAATGATCAAAAAACTTCACTGTTGTTTTTGCTTTAAATGTTTAATAAAAACCAGTGTAGCACCCTACAGGTGGGTGCTAGGTAAAAGTATAGTGGGCCTTGGCTGCCTAACAGAAGGGCCATGAATTCAGCTGGGCTGTCATGTCTCCCAGGCGTGGTTACTGAGAGGGGAGTCTCCCCACTGGCTCTGTGAGAGGATTCTCATTGGACAGTGGAGGAAATCCAATCAGTGGCTCATTCGGGCTTGCATCTACCACAGAAGGCAGATTCTGCCACAGAGGATTCTGGGAGGGGGTATAAGTCTGAGGGGAGCGCATGACGCAGCATTTTTGGTGGGAAGCAGAGTCCCAGGAGGGAGAGTACGGCTGTCTCTCCTCCTGTCAGAAGGATCGGGTGTCTTTGGCGGCTGTCTGAGTATCCAGAAGGGAGAGCTGAGCTGCAGAGAGGATCCGGTGTGCCGAGGACCAGTGGAGAAGGAGGCGTTCAGTTCCAGGAAAGCCTTCCAAGGTTGTGAGTACTGGAAACTGCTCCTGGGGTCTGCCTAGTGTAGAGGGGACCACTCCGGTGAAGGTCCCAGGGATCCTGGAGCCTGAAAGTGTAAAGGGGGTTGCCTAGTGAAGGACCCTGAAGTGTCAAGGGGGTTGCCTAGAGAGAGGACCCTGGAAGTGTAGAGGGGGCGCCAGCGGTTGGGCCCTGAAGAGTTAAGTGTGCAGTGTTAAGAGTTGCAGCAGTACAAGCAGTTACAAGGAGCTACCTCAGTCAGTGAAGGGCTGGAGGGAGTCATACACAGGACTTTTGAGCTAGACAGTGTCAAGAGTCAAGGATCATTACAGTCCTGGATCTTCTGAGTTAACCAAGGAGTTAAAATCGAAGTTCTAGCACAAGTTCAGCATAACAGTATTTTCAAGCACCAGGGAGCTTTGGTCTGCATTCAGCCAGCGTCAGGACAGCGCCAACAGGCATTTTTCTGTACAGTGTCCCAGTTAAACCTATTTGAGCCAGAAAAGTATCCCACTCATTCCCTTCTCCCATCCCCATTATAAAATAAACAACACAAACCAAAGATGCCGGAATGGTCATTGTCTCAGTTCTCACACTTGGGTTTTCAACTTAAATGTGTTGGGAGTGTTTCCGGTAACAATGGCAGACCCACCTCAGGCCCAATGCCTGGAAATATTGCTACACCAGTATGTAGGTTGAAAAATTTTAGTGCAACTAAAACCAACTTTTTTATCTGTTTCCCAAAGCAGTCAAATTCAAGGCATGCTGTAAATGATAATTGTAACTGTTGCTTGTGCTCAACCAAACAGTCAAGTCATCCAATGGCTGATGTCATAGCTGATTACATGTGCAGCACTATGGCAACCAGTGGCGGCCGGTGCGTTGGGGGCCCAGGGGCGCCGTCCCCCCTATCCATGCGTCCGGCCCCCTAATCTACATGCGGGGCGTCGGACGCATGGAGTTCAATGGGGCTTTTTTTTTTTTTAATCACCTGATTAGAGCCAGAGGCTCTAATAGGCTTCAGCAAAGGGTGGACCCGGGGCGCAGAACAGTGCGCCCCGAGCCCTCCCATTGTGTGACAATAGCGAATGAAAATTCACTATTGTCACACGGATCTTCCTCCTGGCCAATCAGGAAGCGGGTCTTTAACCACTTACCGCAAACTGACGTAGATCTACATCAGCAGACTTTGCGGGGCTATACCGGGATGATGCCTCTAGCTAGAGGCACCATCCCGCTACCGTGGTTAACAGCCGACGGTCGGCTTTCCGTCGGTAATGACCGATGAGGCTCGGGAGCCGCTCGATCGTTACCCCGGTGAGTGGGAGGGGATGTCCCCCCCTCCCGCCTCCTTCCACGACTTTGCTCGGGGCTCCCGTCCCACCGGGAGCCCCGAGCACCCAGCTGTCGTGTCCGCCGGCTGGATGGAGTCCCGATCAAAGCCGGAAACGGCTTCGATCGAGTCTCCGATGACGTAACCCGGAGGCGGCATCCATGACGTCACTTCTGGGTTACTCTGCTGCAAAAGGCGGCAGATTTAAAAAACGGCTGTATGCAAAAACGCATTTTTTGGCGTTTGGCATACATGGAAGTGTAGTGGGGGGGTCTAGGGTCTTTTAGACCCTCGATCCCTCCATAAAGAGTAGGGATGATCGAACGGTTCGGGTCGACCATCGGTTCGACCCGAACATTGACTGTTCGAAATTCAGCCGAATTTAGAACTTTTTGCTGAAAAAGTTCGGAATTCGGCAACCAGAACCGACCAAAATGCAATGGGACAGGAAATGGGCTTTAAAAGCACGTGATTGGACCAGAACCATCAGTAAAAGCCAATTGAGGGGGCAGGAGAATGCTAGGAATGTGATTGGAGGGACTAGGGGGTCCAGAGGCCAATCATTAGTGAATACGCCCCCCAGTATATAACATACCCCCGCCAAATCTCCACCATTTTAATCCAGGGCTGTGGAAGAGAATGGAAGCAGTTCTGTTACTTCTGCTTCAAAGTGTCCTTTAGCAATTATTAGTGTGAGGAAAGGGATATCTAGTGTAGTTAGGGTGCTATTTTCCACTTTAGTTAGCTTCAAAAATATAGTTTCTGTAGGGAAAGTGTTAAGTGCCAGGGTGACCATAGTGTAGTCAGGGCCATCTTTAATATTGATTGGACCTTGGGCAAACATTTTCTTGTGCCCCCCATGCAATTTCGCTCTCCACCTTCTCTGAGACATACAATAAACAGCAGCTAGACTCAAAATCAGTTTACTTAATCAGATCAGGCAGCAATTGCAATTGGTTGCCAGAGGTTACAGTGTATCATTACTGCTCACTGACTGACTGCTAGAGGTTTCAGCACACACTATGGCTCATTGTTTATTTGCTCAAGGTTACAGCACATGACTACTGCGTGTTGATTGGTTTCTAGAGATTACTGTACAATAACACTGCTCACTGATTGGTTGCTAGAGGTTACTGAACATCCTTACCACTCACTAATTGGTTACTAAAGGTTACTGCATATTATTACTGCTCACTGATTGGTTGCTAGAGGTTACTGCACATCCTTACTGATCAATAATTGGTTGCAAGAGGTTAGTGCACATCATTACTGCCCACTGATTGGCTTCTTGGTGCACACCATCGACTGGGGAGGTGAGGGGACCCATCAATAGATAGAAAACTCCTAGGGATACTAGGACTCCTGGGATCAGTGGCATTGCTGGGGAAAGGGGGTGATCAGTGGCAATGCTGAGGGGTAGATGGGATCAGTGGTGGGGGATGGGATTAGTCAGGAGGCAGTACACTGTGGCAAATTCTGAATCATGTAGAGCAAAGCAGGAAATCTTTGGCAAGTATATACTGGGGGATTCTACACTGACCACCAATGTGAGGGGAGATTCTACACTGACCACCAATGTGAGGGGCAATTTGCACTGACCACAATGCAATGGGTGATTTTACGCCCCCCACCAATATAAAGAGGGATTTCTACACTGACACCAATGTAATAGGAGCATTTTTACCAACCACCAGTGTAAATGACACACATGTACAATGACCTCCATGTAAGCGGGAGTTTACACTGACAACCATTGTTGAAGAGATTTGTACTGACCACCAATGTAAGGGCAATTCTGCACTTACCACCACTGTAAAGGGAAATGTACACTGATCAGCAATGTAATGAAGAAGTTACACTGACAACCAAAGTAAGTGGGACATTTACACTGACCACTAGTGTGAATGAAAGGATTTTTCACCAAGCCCCAATGTAATGAGAAGATTTACACTGACCACCAATGTAACTGAGACATTTAGACTGCATTCACATTTCTTGTGTCAGGAAAACATGCAAAATTGCTTTCCTGACACCACAGAAATGTGCTGCCCTTCACCTGGTACACAGTAGTGGCATTAATTGTTAATGACACCTTCACGCATCTGCTGAGATGTGCGTATTCACATCCACCAAAATTCAGGGTGCTGTGCCACCGTGGTGTTTTGAAAAAAGGTTCCCCCTCCAATTTGCTTACCTTTGCAGAACAGGCTGGTGGTAGGCCTAATGACCTCAGTTGTAGGCAAGACTTTCAAGCATTTACCTCCCCAGTGGGCAGCATTCAACAGAAGTGAAGGTGGATATGACCTCAGGGTGTCATGATATACAAATGAATGCTGCCTCTATTTACATATCAATGCAGCTGGTCCTCGGCTATTTACATATTAATGCCACACAATTTACATATCATTGCAGGTTATTTACAAGTAAACACAGGGTCTGCAGGTGAGTCATCTGTACATGGCAATAGGGCAGAGCTGGGCAGCTATGGGACTAAAACTTTAAGGGAATTTAAACAGGGATAGTTGGCAAGTATGAGGCAGCTGCTTTGGGCCCCACAACAATGATGGGGCCCAGGGCAGCTGTCCCTTTTGCCCTGCCTTAAAGACGGTCCTGTGTGTAGTGTAGGGTTAACTGACACTGACTGCTATGGCAGGGTGACCAAACCCTTCCATGTCAGGGTGACCGCTATAGAGAAAAGATCGTTTCTCTTAGGTCACTTAGAGAACTGTAATATGGCTTGTGTATAGGGGTATATATACACACACTTGTATGTATATATACACACATACAGATATATAGGTGTGAAAATAGCAGAATACTATACTTGCGCTAATGAAATAATTCACACCAACATGGCTCCGCTCCTATAACACCTATATATGTGTATGTGTATATACATAGAAGTGTGTGTGTATATATACCCCTATACACAAGTTCAGATGTTTTGCCTGCCTCCAAAGACCCCCAAAAAATGCCCAAAAAAAAACGCCTGCAATAACACACCTGGGCGTTTTTTTTTGGCGCAGGCATTTTTTTGGGCATTTTTTGGGGGTCTTTGGAGGCAGGAAAAACATCTGAACTTGTGTATAGGGGTGTAGATATACACACACACTTCTATGTGTTATACACATATATAGGTGTTATAGGAGCGGAGCCATATTGGTGTGAATTATTTCATTAGCGCAAGTATAGTGTTCTGCTACTTTTACACCTATATATGTGTCTGTGTATATATACATATAAGTGTGTGTGTATATATACCTCTACACAGGAGTACAGATGTCATGCCTGCCTCCAATAACCCCCAAAAAATGCTCAAAAAAACGCTTGCTTCAAAACCGGCAAGGTGGGAAAAGAGCGAAGCCATATTACAGTTCTGTAAGTGCACTAATACAAACATACTTTTTTTCTGGTTCTGGACATGCTACAGAGCTGAAACTTCACAGGTACACTTTTTAGACCCCCCAGACACTAAATCCAAAGAATTTTTTTTTTTTTATTTTTTTTTTAATTTTTCCAATAATTGGCTCTCTATCAAAAATGACAATTTTAAGAACTTTTTTTTGTGTGATTAATAGTCCCTGGGGCATGACCCAGAACCCTAGGCACTTTTTAGGGGCATTTATTGGGTTTTAGGGCTTCAAAATGGTGTTTTTTGATTACCGAAGTTCGGGTCCCATTGATTTCAATGGGGTTCTGAAATCCGGGCCAAACTTTTGGGAGGTTCGGGTGTTCTGGTCGAACCGAAATTTTGAAAAGTTCGATCATCCCTAGCTATGATCAAACTTCCTGTTAGAGGATGGCTACAAATATTCTCATGGTCCCACTGTATGTAGCAATGTAGCCACCATCTATTTCTAGATCGGGAGATGAACTATAGACTAAGGCTGGCCATACATGTTCAATCTTCTTGTACAATTTTCTGTTAGATTTACCAAAAACCATATAATAGGAGGTCAAAACAAAACAACACTTTCAATTGTATCCAAATAGGCAGGCCTTTGTACTACATAATTGAAGGTAAATTTAAAGAAAATTGTACAGAAAATTGTAAAAAAAAATTGTGTAGTGCCTAAGGAATGTGTAGTGTGCATAGAGAAGTGTAAATGACCACAGAAATGTACACTTGAAAAAAAAAAAGAAGTGAGGGGGAAAGAGAGATCAGGAGATCACTGAGGAAGTTACAAGAAGGCAGAAAAACACAGTAAGAATTATTTAATAAAAAATAGATCACAGGACCAATTAGCCCTCAGATGTGCATGGGTTATGGGATAGCAGACAGGATTCCTATAACATGACTAAATATTACAATAACCTATAATAATTACACACCACTCAGAATTGGTTGGAAATGTTTTTAGGCCGCAGCCTTTTATTATTTGTTTATTAATTTAACAAACATAAATAAATACTTCAAGTCTTATTACATAAACACAGAAAAAACAACCCGGCCACCACGACCCAGGTTGTACAATGAACTGATTAACTTAAATAAATGTATCCAATAACAAACAATAAACTTAACAACATCATGTTAACAAAAGAAAGACGTATCGTCCCCCTTTGCATCCCAGAAAGGTGACCCGACAAATAATAAATCTGGCCACGACAAACAAGGGAGGGTGGGAGGGGAACACCACAGCTCCGTTCCAGTGAGGCAAGGCAGAGTCCAAGCCGTGGTGAGTCCCCTTAAATAGCCTTAAACCCGGGTTTCTGGACTAAACTGGCTGACTGTTCAGGTGGGAATTTTGAGCGGGAAGAGGGGACCTGACCTAATCTCCCCAGATACAGGGCCAGTTTTGAGTGGGAACAGGAGGCTGTTTAACCCCAAGGAAAAGGTCAATTGACCTTTTCCCCAGCAACAGCACATCCTTTACCTCGTCCTGCGACTGGTCAAAACTAGCCCCAAAAAAACTCCCTATCCTAGTCACTATCCAATAAGGAAAAGGGGCACAAAAGAGATGCCCCTCTTCCCTTATATGGGATAGCAGACAAGATTCCTATAACATGACTAAATATTACAATAATATATAATAATAACACACCACTCAGAATTGGTTGGAACATTTTTTATGCCGCGGCCGTTTATTATTTGTTTATTAATTGAACAAACATTAATAAATACTTCATAAAGTCTTATTACATAAACACAGAAAAAACAACCCGGCCACCACAACCCAGGTTGTACAATGAACTGATTAACTTAAATAAATTTATCCACAAGACAGGCGGGACTAATCCTGCCTGTCACAACCCCACAAAGCGGCCGGCTCTGCACAAGTGCCCAAATTGGCATTTAAAATATCCAAACCAATATCCGAGAGGTGAATATTATCCTTCCTATAAAGGCTATCACTGCCTCCTTCCAATTCTATATGTCTAAAGGATGAAATTCCTAAATTGTTCAGCCTTTTCTCAAGAGCCCTATTAACTCTCTTCCTAAAAGGATTAATGAGAAAAATTAGGGCGAACGTAAGTAAGATAGGTCTTAGATTTCCACCTGCCCACTTTTTTGACTAATTCACCATCCAGGCCTAACCTCGCTGCCTCGGTGGCTGCACCGATTCTAAAGGAGTGGGATGTTATTTTAAATTGTTCTAGCCTTAATGATTTCAAACATTTGTGAAGAACAGAAGTAAATTGATATTTAGACAAAGGGATACCTGATTCGTGAATAAAAAATATATTATACCTTTGAGGTCTAATTGAACTAAAGGCTTTAAAAGGGCAAAAGGACATACCTTTGAACCGCAAAATGCATTCAAATGTATCCATTTACCTACTCCCAGCTGATCAGTCTTTGAATACCTAAGAAAAATACTAACTTTTTCATTAAATACCTTAACATCTGAAACAAAAAGATCTGAATCTTTAGACCTATTGTCCGGGATTAACTCTGAAATTCTCAGAGCAGCAAAAAACATTAGAGAGAAAGCCGCCTTAAACAGAACCGACTTATACTCAGAATAACAAATTGTAGTAGTGTAGTGGTAAAAAACGAAACACCAGCCAAAATTCTATTAATATGTGACCAGGAGTAATGTTTTGCAAATAAGAAATGTAAAAATAAAATGACCATACTTTCAGAAAAAGCGTCACTCGGTTGTTGCAAGAAGGTCAAATAGGATAACCATAAGGCCCAAGCCGATTGATATCCAGCAAGCGTTGCAGGGGCTAATGATTTTTTAATGTTATAAGCAATTAGATTTATATCAAATCCCATAAGTGAGGGGTATAAGGAACCCCCATTAGATCCGCCTCCGGAAACAGATGAAAAAAGCAGTCCATCTGCAAGCGAGATAGAGAATCTGCCAAAATATTATCTTTACCTGGTACACATGTAGCCTTAATCCAGATATTTAAATGTAAACATTTGGAAACGGAGCGCTCGGATATGGCCGCTTAGTTCCGAGGCTCTGTCTCGTCCCGGACCATCCAGCTCCATCCCGCAGCGGGCAACGCAGACGGCCCTGAACCCCCTCAATCAAGTCAGGGCACCTCAGAGATTCCCCCCATGGCCTTGGGGTCGGTCCACAGGGACCTCTTCGGAGCGGAGGCTTCGGGCCTACATAAGATGGTGCCGCACACGCGGGAGGACCGGGAGTCCGGTACGGAGGGGATGGAGGACAGCGATGCAGGGGGCCACCATTCGTCCCATCCATGCTCAGATGGCACAGTGAGTAAAATCCCCCAAGTTGCCCCGTCGCCAGCCTTCACAGAATCACTCCTTGGAAGATCTTTGGGGGACATGTTGCACACCCCAGCCCGAGGCCTACAGTGCAGCCCCTCAATTTCTAATCTCTCTGAGCTTACACCACCTGCCCCCTTTATGGACTTTAATGCCATGATGTCAGCTTTCTCTAAAATGCTTTCAGGTGGCTTGGCTCAAACTGCCTGTCAAATTACACACACCATCCAACCAGATCTACAGAACTTGGTCACCAGAATTGAAATCATGGAGTCCAAAATGGATCAAACAATTTCCAGAACCAACCAAAACACAGACCGCATTCAGGATCTGCGTGAACGCCTTGAAACAGCTATTTCCAAAATTGATGATCTTGAAAATCGCTCCAGGCGCTACAATTTCCGCATACGGTTACCCGAAGCTGTTCAAGATGTCAGGGCTGCAGTTCAGGATTTCATAGCCACCCTTATTCCCAACATTCCGGCACATAGACTGGAACTGGACAGGGCTCATAGGGCCCTTCAAGCACCCCGGAAAGATAACCTTCCCAGGGATATTGTGGTCAACTCCCACTTCTACAAGGTGAAAGAGGAAGTCATGCGACTTGCACAGGAACCAGGGCCGGACTGGCCTACCGGGATATCGGGAATTTCCCCGGTAGGCTGCCTGCCCTGGGGCCGCTTTGGACTGTGGCCAGCTGCTGCGGTGCCCAGGACCAATTCCGGGCGGCGGGGGGGTGGCCGGGTGCACAGAAGAGCGGGACGTTGCTCCGTGATCTGAGACAGAGGGGAGGAGCGTCAAAGTCCTCTTCTCCCTCCTCCCCTCCTTGTGTATGACCATGGCATAATTATAGCAGCCTGCAGGGGGCCCGCACAGGTCCTCTGTCAAGTTTGCACATAGATAGCTTGCCTTAGCCGGAGTTGTGGGCAGAGCTGTGGGGCGGTCCTAGGTACGCATACTTGCTTGTCACTTGTCCACACTGTGGATACAGCTAGCACGAGGGTGTATAGGCGGGCAGGAGGGGCGACATATAGGAGAACCGATCTCCTCCATTCTCCTCCTGGCTCCTGCAGGGCTTTCAGTGGCTGCAGGGGCGGGATCATTTCTACCATATGCCGCCCCACCGAACCTCCTATCCAGCCTGGCGCTAGCTGTATTCACAAGTAGTCATCTGTCCTAGGACCGCCTCCGAGCTCTGCCCCCCGACTCCGGCCGGCTTCAACTCCCGCTTCTTGTCTCAAAGCTGTTCCTGTCAGCTGCCACTGGTCAGGTAGGAGAAATGCTCCCTGCCCGAGGCCGCTCAAGTAGAGCACAGTACAAACACAATCTCTGCCACGGCTGAGTGTCAGGAAATACACTGCCTGCAAGTATAGTGTTCCAGGTGTCCAACTGACTGTCACTCTGCTCCCCCCGCCCCATACTGCCCCCTTCCCCTATACTATCCTCCCTTGTCCCCCTCCCATCATGCTGCCCCCCCATACTGTCCCCCCACCCCCCTCACCACCACCACCGCTGCCACTGATCCCACCCCCCTCACCACCACCACCGCTGCCACTGATCCCACCCCCTCACCACCACCGCAGCCACCGATCCCACCCCCCTCACCACCACCACCACCGCAGCCACCGATCCCACCTCCCTCACCACCACCACCGCTGCCAGACTTTGATTGTTTTTTATTCTGGTAATATATCACCATCACAATAAGTGGACTGTTCTTGATAATTGCTCCACTTTTAACTGGAATTTGCTCTTATGTACAGTATTTATGTATGTATATATATATATATATATATATATATATATATATATATATATATATATATATAAAACCCTTTGTGATTTCATATCTGTCTTATCTACATATAATACACGCTTAACATGTGCTTTAAAATGCATGGTTTTCTCCTTTAGGAACAGGAAAATAATGACGCTTTGCTGTTGGGCCGGTATAATAATGCTATGGGGCTGGTATGAAATTATTTCCAGGGCTGGATTTTATTCCCAGTCCGGCCCTGACAGGAACTCAGATCATCTGGAGATCCAAGGACACCCGGTTCAAATTTTCGCGGACTTATCATCTCTGACGATCCAGAAACGGCGTTCTCTTAAACCGCTACTGCATGCTTTAACCCAAAAGGCAATCAAGTACTGGTGGTCGTTTCCTTTTCGTCTCTCTTTCGCCTATAAGAGCAAGACACATGGATTTTCCAGCTTTCAGGAAGGCGAAAGACTCCTTCTACAATTGGGCATCATCTCCCTGGAACATTCACAGTCTCTACCCTCCTTTCCGGCGGGATCCTCCAAACGTCCTTCTCCGGCCAGCCCCATTGCCCCTGCTTGGCAGAAGAAACAACCCAAGAGGTCCAAGGACTCACATGTCACCTGAACTGCTCGTCATCAAGCTTTTTGTCTTTTCTCTCTCCCCCTTTTTGGTTTCTCAGTTAGGGGACTTCACGGATACCCTTGTAGGACTTAGGTCCCTTTAATACTCAGGCCTGTGGGTCTGGCCTGGTGTGTTTTTGTGATATTTTTTACTTTTTGTTATTTTTGTTCCAGCCAGCTGAACAGTTTTATATTTTTTCCCTTCTCCCTTGGGGTTGCCATCCTACAGTGGGGAGTTGGTGGGTGATTCTGGGGTCGAGTGAGCTCGACGACTGCTATCCATTAGGGATGCGCGGTCTTTGCCCGGGGCTCCCCGCCAACTCCCTTGGTCTGCGGGAGGAGCCACCTCTTACTGTTTTTCCTCCTTGTGCTCGAAGGTCACTTTAAATGTATACTTGGTGGGGGGTCGACTGTTTAGCTTCTTTTTCTCACATTTTCCGATGTTTACAATATTTTTAGGGTTGGAGTCTGGGAATACACACACTTTTCTGCCCCTCATGGTCAGTGTTGCTCATCTTACTTTAAAAAAGTAATTAGTTACAGTTACAAATTACTTCTCCCAAAAAGTAATTGAGTTACTGACTCAGTTACCACATTGAAAAAGTAATTAGTTACTCAGCAATAGTGGTGTCGGTGTGGCACACTGTGGGGGTCGGAGTCCTCCTGACTGTGTGAGTAACTGTATTTTTTTTTGTTTTTTTGGTTCCTGCTGCCTGAAGTGGCTGGCTGGTGGTGTGGCACACTGGTGGTGGTGGTGGCAGTTTGGCACACTGGTTGTGGTGGTGTGGCACACTGGTGGTGGTGGTAGTGTGACACACTGGTGGTGGCGGTGTGGCACACTGATGGTGGTGGGGGTCTGAGTCCTGACTGCTCACTGTGACTGAGCCTGTGACTGTGAGGTTTTTGTTTTTTGGTACCTGCTGTGGTGGTGTGGCCTGCCCAGGCACTGGCACACTGTGGTCCGGGTCCATCTGGCTCCGTCCTCCTCCAGGCCTGTCTGTCTGCGTCTGTCTCTTCTCTTCTGGGCTGGCTGTGTGCGGTGTTGGACTGGTGGTGGACTTCCTGCTGTTCCCTCCTCCTCCTCACCATGCCCCCCTCCTCTGCAATCCCATGTTCTCCATCCCATGTCCTCTTCCTCCTTCATCCCATGTTCCCTCCTCCTCCTCACCATGCCCCCCTCCTCTGCAATCCCATGTTCTCCATCCCATGTCCTCTTCCTCCTTCATCCCATGTTCCCTCCTCCTCCTCACCATGCCCCCCTCCTCTGCAATCCCATGTTCTCCATCCCATGTCCTCTTCCTCCTTCATCCCATGTTCCCTCCTCCTCCTCACCATGCCCCCCTCCTCTGCAATCCCATGTTCTCCATCCCATGTCCTCTTCCTCCTTCATCCCATGTTCCCTCCTCCTCCTCATCATGCCCCCCTCCTCTGCAATCCCATGTTCTCCATCCCATGTCCTCTTCCTCCTTCATCCCATGTTCCCTCCTCCTCCTCACCATGCCCCCCTCCTCTGCAATCCCATGTTCTCCATCCCATGTCCTCTTCCTCCTTCATCCCATGTTCCCTCCTCCTCCTCACCATGCCCCCCTCCTCTGCAATCCCATGTTCTCCATCCCATGTCCTCTTCCTCCTTCATCCCATGTTCCCTCCTCCTCTTCACCATGCCCCCCTCCTCTGCAATCCCATGTTCTCCATCCCATGTCCTCTTCCTCCTTCATCCCATGTTCCCTCCTCCTCCTCACCATGCCCCCCTCCTCTGCAATCCCATGTTCTCCATCCCATGTCCTCTTCCTCCTTCATCCCATGTTCCCTCCTCCTCCTCACCATGCCCCCCTCCTCTGCAATCCCATGTTCTCCATCCCATGTCCTCTTCCTCCTTCATCCCATGTTCCCTCCTCCTCCTCATCATGCCCCCCTCCTCTGCAATCCCATGTTCTCCATCCCATGTCCTCTTCCTCCTTCATCCCATGTTCCCTCCTCCTCCTCACCATGCCCCCCTCCTCTGCAATCCCATGTTCTCCATCCCATGTCCTCTTCCTCCTTCATCCCATGTTCCCTCCTCCTCCTCACCATGCCCCCCTCCTCTGCAATCCCATGTTCTCCATACCATGTCCTCTTCCTCCTTCATCCCATGTTCCCTCCTCCTCCTCACCATGCCCCCCTCCTCTGCAATCCCATGTTCTCCATCCCATGTCCTCTTCCTCCTTCATCCCATGTTCCCTCCTCCTCCTCACCATGCCCCCCTCCTCTGCAATCCCATGTTCTCCATCCCATGTCCTCTTCCTCCTTCATCCCATGTTCCCTCCTCCTCCTCACCATGCCCCCCTCCTCTGCAATCCCATGTTCCCCATCCCATGTCCTCTTCCTCCTTCATCCCATGTTCCCTCCTCCTCCTCACCATGCCCCCCTCCTCTGCAATCCCATGTTCTCCATCCCATGTCCTCTTCCTCCTTCATCCCATGTTCCCTCCTCCTCCTCACCATGCCCCCCTCCTCTGCAATCCCATGTTCTCCATCCCATGTTCCCTCCTCCTCCATCCCATGTCAATAAACTTGTGATGTGATGTGATGTGATGGAGATCTGGTGCTGGGGGAGTGGCAGGCAGAGAGGATTGGATGAGACCCCCAGATGCCCCCCCTAGTTTCAAACCTGTTCCCAGGCATCAGGAGCTGTCCTATGGCCATAAGACCCTCTAGCATTTCCACTCCACCGCACTTCCTGATTGCCGGGGTAAAGACAAGCTCCTCCACCAATTAGATGCCTCGGTCGGTATGCAGTCCTGCTGCGATTGGTGGAGGGGAGGTGACAGGAAATCCAGCCTTCAGGCAGCACATAGAACTATCTCTGGCGTGCGGGACATCGGGGCTTCTTGAGAGGAGGAATTACAATTACATCTACTGCCATCTATTTGCGGTAGATGTAATTGCGGTAACGCAGCCGAAAGTACCGGCAGCGGCGTTACAATGAGAGAACGAGTAGTCAGTTAGATTACTCGTTACCCTCAAAAGTAACTGCGTAGGTAACGCCGTTTACTTAAACGCAGTTACTACCAACACTGCTCATGGTACATTTGCCAGGATTGATCATATCTTCCTATCCTCAGCAGACGCCCCCCTTGCGGTCAAGGCGACTATTAAGGACTCCCCTCTTTCGGACCATTCCATAGTCATTCTAGATCTCATGTCCACACGGACCCGGGATGGGGTATTTAGGTGGCTCCTGAACAAATCTTTACTCAGTAATCCCTCTCTCTGCAATATGCTGGAAAAAGACATTACTGAATATTTCCAATTGAATGACCAGGGTGAGGTGTCGCCTGGGACCCTGTGGGCTGCACACAAGGCAGTTATGCGGGGAAAGCTAATTCAGTTGGCGGCCAAACTTAAACGGGAAAATCAAATTGATGTCGCTAAACTTGAACGGGATTTCCAGGATCTAGCTAGGGCACACACAGGACACGGCCTTCATTGGCCTCGCAACAGCGTCTGGAGGCTAGTCTTCTGGCCCTTAACATGGCTCTCACCACCCGGGCTGAGAAAAGCCTGGGTTGGTCTTCTGCACAATTCTACTACCATAATGACAAAATATGTCCCAGACTTGCTGCCAAATTATCCCCCAGACCCAGATCCTTTGCTTTTCCCAAAATTTTGGACTTCGGAGGGGACCCTGACTCAGAACCCACAAAAAATTATGAACGCTTTTAACAAGTTTTACTCTCAGTTGTATACTTCTAATCAGGGAGCACTCCCCCCCCCATAGCAGGACAGCCTTCCTGGATGGCCTGTCACTCCCTAATATATCTAAGGCCCATAGGGCTTCCATGGAATTCCCTATATCAGATCTTGAAATTTTAGACGTAATCAAACACTTGAAAAAGGGTTCAGCCCCTGGCCCTGATGGATTTTCCTCAGGCTACTATAGAACGTTTGGTCCGGTGCTTGCCCCGCATATGGCCTGTTTCTTCAACTCCCTCCGGCAGGGTAAGCAACTAGAGGCTTCAGCCAATACGGCGTACATATCGGCTATCCCGAAGCCGGGGAAGGACACTTCTGACGTTAAGAATAGTGTTGAGCGAACACGGACTGTATTATTCGTGTTCGTACCGAATAATTGGATTTTTTTACCCGAACACGGACACGGACACTTTACTGTATATTGGGGTAAAAATCCGTGTTCGGTCGTTTTATTTCCGGGTTTTGCATGCTTTGGCGCGCTTTTCATGGCGGGCTTTCAACAGCCAATCAACAAGCGTTTAACTGGTGTGACTTAAGCCATCCCAGCCATGCCTACAAATGTATCAGTAGCTGTGATTGGCCGTCTGAAGCATGTGACCAAGTCTTTATAAGTTCGAGGCAGCGCCGCAGCGGCGTCATTCTGCTGCTTAGATCAGGGAGAGAGCACACATCAAAGTGCTGGCTGCTGATTTTAGGGACAGACAGGAAAAAAAAACATTTGTGTCCGGATAGAATTGAGGGACAGGTCGGAGTGTTTTAGGCAGGGCGAGTTGTAGGCATTTTAGGGAGAGGCTGCTGCTGATTTTTAGGGAAATTGTGTTCTACAAACTACAATCGATATTGCTGTGTGGGGTGGGGTCTGTACTTAGTCCTGATCTACGATCTCTTATCAATCCTGTTAGGGATAGAGTCTGCTGAATTTTAGGGAAAGTGTGTTCTACAAACTACAATCGATATTGCTGTGTGGGGTGGGGTCTGCACTCTGCACTCAGTCCCGATCTATGATCTCTTATCAATCCTGTTAGGGATAGAGTCTGCTGAATTTTAGGGAAAGTGTGTTCTACAAACTACAATCGATATTGCTGTGTGGGGTGGGGTCTGCACTCTGCACTCAGTCCCGATCTACAATCTCTTATATCAATCCTGTTAGGGATAGAGTTTGCTGATTTTTAGGGAAAGTGTGTTCTACAAACTACAATCGATATTGCTGTGTGGTGTGGGATAGAAGATAGGCAGGTGTCAGTGATCCACATCCATTTTGCTGTGTGTGGGCTGCAGTGAACACAATCTTTTTGGGGTGCAGTGAACACAATCTTTTTGGGGTGCAGTGAACACAATCTTGGTGCAGTGAACACAATCTTTTTGGGGTGCAGTGAACGAAATCCTTTTGGGGTGCAGTGAACACAATCTTTGTGGGGTGCAGTGAACACAATCTTTTTGGGGTGCAGTGAACAAAATCCTTTTGGGGTGCAGTGAACAAAATCCTTTTGGGGTGCAGTGAACACAATCTTTTTGGGATGCAGTGAACAAAATCCTTTTGGGGTGCAGTGAACACAATCTTTGTGGGGTGCAGTGAACAAAATCCTTTTGGGGTGCAGTGAACACAATCTTTGTGGGGTGCAGTGAACACAATCTTTTTTGGGTGCAGTGAACACAATCTTTGTGGGGTACAGTGAACAAAATCCTTTTGGGGTGCAGTGAACACAATCTTTGTGGGGTGCAGTGAACACAATCTTTGTGGGGTGCAGTGAACAAAATCCTTTTGGGGTGCAGTGAACACAATTTTTGTGGGGTGCAGTGAACACAATCTTTTTGGGGTGCAGTGAACAAAATCCTTTTTGGGGTGCAGTGAACACAATCTTTGTGGGGTGCAGTGAACACAATCTTTGTGGGGTGCAGTGAAAAAAATCCTTTTGGGGTGCAGTGAACACAATCTTTGTGGGGTGCAGTGAACACAATCTTTTTGGAGTGCAGTGAACAAAATCCTTTTGGGGTGCAGTGAACACAATCTTTGTGGGGTGCAGTGAACAAAATCCTTTTGGGGTGTAGTGAACACAATCTTTGTGGGGTGCAGTGAACACAATCTTTGTGGGGTGCAGTGAACACAATCTTTTTTGGGTGCAGTGAACACAATCTTTGTGGGGTACAGTGAACACAATCTTTGTGGGGTGCAGTGAACACAATCTTTTTGGGGTGCAGTGAACAAAATCCTTTTGGGGTGCAGTGAACACAATCTTTGTGGGGTGCAGTGAACACAATCTTTGTGGGGTGCAGTGAACAAAATCCTTTTGGGGTGCAGTGAACACAATCTTTGTGGGGTGCAGTGAACAAAATCTTTGTGGGGTGCAGTGAACACAATCTTTTTGGGGTGCAGTGAACAAAATCCTTTTGGGGTGCAGTGAACACAATCTTTGTGGGGTGCAGTGAACACAATCTTTTTGGGGTGCAGTGAACGAAATCCTTTTGGGTTGCAGTGAACACAATCTTTGTGGGGTGCAGTGAACACAATCTTTTTGGGGTGCAGTGAACAAAATCCTTTTGGGGTGCAGTGAACACAATCTTTTTGGGGTGCAGTGAACAAAATTCTTTTGGGGTGCAGTGAACACAATCTTTGTGGGGTACAGTGAACACAATCTCATACTTCTGAAGATTTGAGGGTGCTGCCTGTTCCATACTCCTACTCCTCATCCATCCTTTTAGGGGTACAAACAATAGTAATTGGGGCCTAGTGTGGTTGTGTACGTGTGAGATACATACACTTTTTTTGATCATATTTCCTATTCCGCTATTCAATAAAAACCTTTGGGGATCAATTAAATTGTGGGATAGTCTGTGTCGGTACGTGTGAAATCAACCTTTCCAAGTTTTTGGGGTTCATCTCATACTTCTGAAGATTTGAGGGTGCTGCCTGTTCCATACTCCTCCTACTCCTCATCCATCCTTTTAGGGGTACAAACAATAGTAATTGGGGCCTAGTGTGGTTGTGTACGTGTGAGATACATACACTTTTTCTTTGATCATATTTCCTATTCCGCTATTCAATAAAAACCTTTGGGGATCAATTAAATTGCGAGATAGTCTGTGTCGGTACGTGTGAGATCAACCTTTCCAAGTTTTTGAGGTTCATCTCATACTTCTGAAGATTTGAGGGTGCTGCCTGTTCCATACTCCTCCTACTCCGAGTCCTCATCCATCCTTTTAGGGGTACAAACAATAGTAATTGGGGCCTAGTGTGGTTGTGTACGTGTGAGATACATACACTTTTTCTGATCATATTTCCTATTCCGCTATTCAATAAAAACCTTTGGGGATCAATTAAATTGCGGGATAGTCTGTGTCCGTACATGTGAGATCAACCTTTCCAAGTTTTTAAGGTTCATCTCATACTTCTGAAGATTTGAGGGTGCTGCCTGTTCCATACTCCTCCTACTCCTCATCCATCCTTTTAGGGGTACAAACAATAGTAATTGGGGCCTAGTGTGGTTGTGTACGTGTGAGATACATACACTTTTTTTGATCATATTTTCTATTCCGCTATTCAATAAAAACCTTTGGGGATCAATTAAATTGCGGGATAGTCTGTGTCGGTACGTGTGAGATCAACCTTTCCAAGTTTTTGGGGTTCATCTCATACTTCTGAAGATTTGAGGGTGCTGCCTGTTCCATACTCCTCCTACTCCTCATCCTGCCTTTAGGGGTACAAACAGTAGTAATTGGGGCCTAGTGTGCTTCTGTACGTGTGAGATACATACACTTTTTTTGATCATATTTCCTATTCCGCTATTCAATAAAAACCTTTGGGGATCAATTAAATTGCGGGACAGTCTGTGTCGGTACGTGTGAGATACACCTTTCCAATTTTTGGGGCGCATCTCATACTGCCGAGGTTTTGAGGGTGCTTCAGTCTGCCTCCTGCCTGCTCCTCCTACTTCTCTTCCTCATCCTGCCTTTAGGGTACAAAAAATTGTAATCGGCGGGGCCTAGTCTGTGTTTGTATGTGTGAGATACACCGTATTATAAAATTTTTCCTATTCCGCTATTCAATAGACACCCTTTTGGAGTGTAAAAAATTAAATTACGGCATAGTCTGTATCGGTACGTGTGAGATACACCTTTTAAATTTGTTTGGCGCATCTCCTTCCCCCGCCAAGGATTGCAGGGCGCTTCAGTTTGCCTCCTGTTCCCAACTCCTCCTACTCCTCTTCCTCATCCTGCCTTTAGGGTACAAAAAATTGTAATCGGGGCCTAGTCTGTGTTTGTACGTGTGAGATACACCGTGTTATAAAATTTTTCCTATTCCGCTATTCAATAGACACCCTTTTGGAGTGTAAAAAATTAAATTACGGCATAGTCTGTATCGGTACGTGTGAGATACACCTTTTAAATTTGTTTGGCGCATCTCCTTCCCCCGCCAAGGATTGCAGGGCGCTACAGTTTGCCTCCTGTTCCCAACTCCTCCTACTCCTCTTCCTCATCCTGCCTTTAGGGTAAAAAAAATTGTAAGCGGGGCCTAGTCTGTGTTTGTACGTGTGAGATACACCGTGTTATAAAATTTTTCCTATTCCGCTATTCAATAGACACCCTTTTGGAGTGTAAAAAATTAAATTACGGCATAGTCTGTATCGGTACGTGTGAGATACACCTTTTAAATTAGTTTGGCGCATCTCCTTCCCCCGCCAAGGATTGCAGGGCGCTTCAGTTTGCCTCCTGTTCCCAACTCCTCCTACTCCTCTTCCTCATCCTCCCTTTAGGGTAGAAAAAAATTTAATTGGGCCTAGTCTGTGTTTGTACGTGTGAGATACACAGTTTTTTATCCTATTCCGCTATTCAATATACACCCTTTTGGTGTAAAAAACATTAAATTGCGGCATAGTTTGCATATTTGACTGTGAGATACACCCGTGCGATACTGTTGTTGTTTTGTTCCGCTATTCAATAAACACCTTTCTAGGGCAAGATCTTAAATTACAGAAATATGAGGAGACCGTCAAATAAGGGCCGTGGCCTGGGTCGTGGTGCTGCTGGTAGAGCTCCTGTTGCAAGGAGAGGACGTGGTCGATCTGTGCCAGCTACACGCACAAGTCAAACACCTTCCTCAAGTGTGAGTAGGCGACAGAACCTGCATCAGTATTTGGTAGGGCATCATACGCCTCTAGAAGTGATGAGGCCAGAACACAGAGAGGCGATAGTAGATTGGTTTGCTGCTGACAGTGCCTCCAGTTCCTTCACATTGTCTCCCACCCAGTCTACTGCAGAAAGGTCAGAGTTGGCACCTGCAGCCGATGTCCAACCGTCTTTCACCTCATCCCCTTGCAAATCAGGCAAGCAGTCTGAGCCCCAAGCCATACAGCAGTCTCTTCTTCTTTTTGAGGACTCTGTCAGCAGGGTTTCCCAGGGCCATCCACCTAGCCCTGCCCCAGAAGTGGAAGAGATTGAGTGCAGCGATGCCCAACCACTTATTTCTCAAGATGAGTACATGCAAGGACCATCGCAGCACGTCTCAGATGATGAGGAACGCAGGTGCCAACTGCTGCGGCGTTCAGCATTGTGGAGACCGACAAGGAGGGCAGGGGTGAAGACTGGGTGGAAGATGATGTGGAGGACGATGAGGTCCTCGACCCCACATGGAATGAACGTCATGCAGGTGACCTGAGTAGTTTGGAGGAAGAGGCGGTGGTCGCACAGAGCCACCAGCACAGCAGAAGAGGGAGCAGGGTGCAGAAGCGGAGCGGCCGTGCCCTAGACACTACGCCTGCTACTGCCCAACGCAGCAAGGGAACGAGCGCACCAAAGTCAGCTCAAAGGAGTTCTCTAGCGTGGAAGTTTTTTAGAAAATGTGCTGATAACAGGACATGAGTGGTTTGCACCCTGTGCAATCAGAGCCTGAAGCGAGGCATAAACCTTCTCAACCTGAGCACAACCTGCATGATCAGGCATCTAAGTGCAAAGCACGAGCTGCAGTGGAGTACACACCTTCAAAACCAAGAAACGTCTCTGGCTCATCCTGCTTCCTCTTCTGCTGCAGTCTCGGCCGCTCCAGCCACATCTGTAGTGATGCCACACCGCAAACAGACGATCTGTCAGCAACACCACCACCTGGGTCACCAACAACAATCTCCACAATGTCCCGTGGAAGCGTTCAGCTTTCCATCTCCCAAACACTTGAGAGGAAGAGGAAGTACCCCCCTACCCACCCGCGATCCCTGGCCCTGAATGCCAGCATTTCAAAATTATTGGCCTTTGAAATGCTGTCATTCCGTCTGGTGGAGACGCACAGTTTTAAAAACCTTATGTCGGTGGCTGTCCCACAGTACGTCGTGCCCAGCCGCCACTACTTTTCCAGGCAAGCCATCCCTTCCCTGCACAACCAAGTGGGGGAAAAAATCAGGTGTGCACTGCGCAACGCCATTTGTGCCAAGGTCCACCTAACTACCGATACGTGGACCAGTAAGCACGGTCAGGGGCGTTATATCTCCCTAACGGCACACTGGGTAAATGTAGTGGCGGATGGGCCTGAGGCGGATAGCAATTTGGCGCATGTCCTTCCACCACCGAGGATTGCAGGGCGCTTCAGTTTGCCTCCTGTTCCTAACTCCTCCTACTCCGCTTCCTCATCCTCTACCGCCTCCTCATCCGGACAGCGTAACACCTTCACCACCAACTTCAGCACGGCCAGGGGTAAACGACAGCAGGCAGTTTTACAACTTGCCTGTTTGGGGGAAAAACCACACACCGCGCAGGAGTTGTGGAGGAGCATGGAACAGCAGACAAATGAGTGGTTGCTGCCAGCGAGCTTCAAGCCCGGCCTGGTGGTGTGCGATAATGGGCAAAATCTCATAGCAGCTCTGGGCCTAGCCGGTTTGACGCACATCCCTTGCCTGGCGCATGTGCTGAATTTGGTGGTGCAGAGGTTCCTTAAAAACTACCCCGATATGTCAGAGCTGCTGCAGAAAGTGCGGGCCGTCTGTGCACACTTTCAGCGTTCTCACCCTGCTGCTGCACGCCTGTCAGCGCTGCAGCGTAACTTCGGCCTTCCCGCTCACCGCCTCATATGTGACGTGCCCACAAGGTGGAACTCCACCTTGCACATGCTGCAAAGACTGTGCGAGCAGCAGCAGGCCATAGTGGAGTTTCAGCTGCAGCACGCACGCGTGAGTCGCTCTGCGGAACAGCACCACTTCACCACCAATAACTGGGCCTCCATGCGAGACCTGTGTGCCTTGTTGCGCTGTTTTGAGTACTCCACCAACATGGCCAGTGGCGATGACGCCGTTCTCAGCTTAACTATCCCACTTCTATGCCTCCTTGAAAAAACAATTCGGGCGATGATGGAAGAGGATGTGGCACAGGATGAGGAGGAGGAGGAGGAGGAGGATGAAGAGGTAACATTTCCAAGGCTTTCAGGGCAGTCATTCGCAAGGGGCTCCGAGGGTGGGTTCCTGCACACACAAACGCCAGGGACACAATTGTCCAGCAGGGGCACAGTTCTGGAGGATGAGGAGGAGGAGGAGCTGGAGGAGGAGATGGAACCATGTTCACAGCAGGGTGGCACCCAGGCCAGCTCATGGCCATCACTGGTGCGTGGCTGGGGGGATACAGAGGACACGGACGATACACCTCCCACAGAGGACAGCCTTTCGTTGCCTCTGGGCAGCCTGGCACACATGAGCGATTACATGCTGCAGTGTCTCCACAACGACCGCCAAGTTGCCCACATTCTAACTTGTGCTGATTACTGGGTGGCCACGCTGCTGGATCCCCGTTACAAGGACAACGTACCGTCCTTAATTCACTCACTGGAGCGTGATCGCAAGATGCGCGAGTACAAGCGCACGCTGGTAGACGCGATGCTGCTGGCATTCCCATCTGACAGCGGGGCCACAGTGGAAGCACAAGGCAGAGGAGGAGGAGGAGGAGGAGGAGGTCGCCAACGCAACCAGGGCACCGCCAGCACCTCAGAAGGCAGGGTTAGCATGGCCGAAATGTGGAAAAGCTTTGTCAGCACGCCACAACAAACAGCAGCACCAGCAGCTCAGATGGAACGTCTTAGCAGGAGGCAGCATTTTACCAACATGGTGGAGCAGTATGTGTGCACACGCCTAGACGTACTGAATGAGGGGTTTGCCCCCTTCAACTTCTGGGTCTCCAAGTTGGGCACATGGCCTGAGCTTGCCCTTTACGCCTTGGAGGTGCTGGCGTGCCCTGCAGCCAGTGTATTATCTGAACGGGTATTTAGCACGGCTGGGGGCGTTATAACAGACAAGCGCAGCCGCCTGTCCAGAGACAATGTGGACAAGCTCACGTTCATTAAAATGAACCAGGCATGGATTCCACGGGACTTTTCCGTACCTTGTGCAGAATAGCAATGGATACCGACCTTACCCACCCATTGTTCCATTTTTGCTCTTTCTCACTCTTTTGGGGTGTACCCTCATTTAAAATTTGTGAAAAGAAGCAGTGTTGGCTACCTCGTCCTCCTCCTCAGGGCCAGATTAACGTAGGGGCTATTGGAGCTGCAGCTCCAGGCCCCTACCTTTTATATAGGCCCTGGGTTGGCCATATTCACTGTTACCACTCTTCTGTCACTTGTAAACACAGAAGTTCTGTGCTCGCTTCCCCAGGCAGCACCCTCAGAAACTCCCCACACAGCGCGAAGGCCGGACAAGGAGGGACAGTTGCTGATGCATGGATGTGTTTATGGGCTTCAGAGACAGCATCCCATGTTGAATTAGGCATGCATGGCTGCACCCTTCCTCCTCGGGGTGCATGCCAAGGCACGGCCCTTAAGGCCCTTCAAAATCCTCAGCACCAAGCCCATGATGCTCTTAATCCGGCCCTGGTCCTCCTCCACCGCCGCTTCCACCTACACCGCCCATAGGTGTGCGCAGCCTATTGCATTAGGGTGTGCACCCCAAAGTTTAAATACACCTGCATGTGTTTGCCTACATGTACATGGCCCCGATACATTACTCTCCCTGCTGGCAAAGAGAAATGGAGCAGAGCAGGTCCGAGGGAGATCTTTCCCATCTCCTCACTGGCAAACAGAGCGATAATGCTATGTGCCCTAGGTGATTAGGGTGTGCCCAGGTACACCCGGCACACCCTGTGCACACGCCTATTACACCGCCACATCCACCACCACCTCAACCTCCCTCCTACTCCATATGGGCCTCGTCCTTCAGAGATGAAGAACATTGTTTTATTTTTCTGGGATTTTTTTTGTTGTTTTAAGTTATTTCCCTATCCATATTTGTTTGCAGAGCACTTGCCAAGCTTTTAACTACGTTTTGCTGCCATTTGCAGCACTCTAGCCCTTTCCATTGGTGTTTTAGAGCCATTTTAGTGCCTGAAAGTTCGGGTCCCCATTGACTTCAATGGGGTTCGGTGTCCGGGAAAGTGCGGCCGAACCCGTCGAACACGGACATCCAGGTGTCCGCTCAACTCTAGTTAAGAATTATAGACCGATCTCATTGATCAATAACGATTTGAAAATTATGACAAAAATTTTGGCCAATAGGCTGGCAGACTTTATAGGTCGCTATGTCCATAAGGACCAGATGGGGTTCATGCTGGGCAGGCAGGGTCCAGATCAGATCCGCAGGGCTGTAGACATCATTTCTCTTCTGGGGGCTCCTTGGGATGGCGGGAGACCCCAGCAGGGCTTCCTCCTTTCCTTGGACCTCCAGAAGGCCTTTGATATGGTAGAATGGCCGTACGTGTTTGATGTCCTGGCCAGGTGGGGCTTTGGTCCCTCTTTTCTGAACACCCTAGGGGCCTTATACTCTTCTCCCAATGCACAAGTGAAGCTGCAGGGCCACTACTCGGAAGCATTTCCGATACACCGAGGCACCAGACAGGGTTGCCCTCTGTCTCCCCTAATTTTTGTGATAGCCATCGAAACGCTGGCCATCGCTATTAGAAGTAATCCCAACATTCAAGGCATCTCATGCGGAGGTAGGGAACACAAGTGTGCCTTATTCGCTGACGACCATCTCCTTTTCCTCTCAAGCCCGCTCATCACTAGCCCCAACCTTCTCAAGCTCTTAGATGAGTTTGGGAGGGTCTCGGGCCTTCAGGTTAACCTTTCTAAGTCCATAGCCATGAATATCAGTCTTCCTCCTCCTCTACTAAAAACCCTCCAGGAACACTTGCCGTTTTCATGGGCCTCCTCTTCCATCCTGTACCTAGGGGTCAATCTAACCACTTCCATTTCATCCTTATACCAAGCCAATTACCCCCTCTTTTCACAACATTGTCTGAGGATATGGAACTTTGGGCCAGATGGAACATCTCCTGGTTGGGAAGAGTTCATTCGGTTAAGATGAACCTTCTCCCCAGGATATTGTACCTTTGCCGTTCACTCCCTATACCGATAGCTAAGGGGAAACTTCAAAAGCTTCAGTCTAACATAGCTCAGTTTATTTGGGGCCCTAGGGGACTCAGACTCCCACGGAGGGTTCTCACTAAAAGCCGTCTGCAGGGGGGCCTGGGGGTCCCTTTAATTTGGAGATATTATCATGCGGCCCAACTGGCACAATTTTCGGTCATATATGCAATGTGTGGTAGACCAGACTGGGTAGACATGGAAAGGCAAGCTGTTCCCAATCACACTATAGACTTCTTGGTTTGGTCCTCCTCACGTCGGAGACCCCCAATTTTGGCACCCACCCTCTCTCACTCTATCACGCTTTGCGACAGGCTATATAAACATCCCACACTCATATCGGCTCATAAACCCCTGACCCATATTTTCAATAATCCGGATTTCCCCCCGGGAATGAACATTGCAGCTTTCCAATGGTGGACCAACAAGGGGCTGTTCAGGATAGGACATTTTCTGTCGCCTCAAGGTCCCCTGTCAGTCTCACACTGTGTTAGTAAACTTAGCATGCCACCCACAGAGAATTTTCGGTTACACCAAATAAGACATTTCCTGTCATCCGTGGTCGCAGGTTCAGATGCTGAACCCCGGGCCACATCCTATGAAGGCTGGTGTTTGCAGGCTCATGTCCAGAGGGGAGGTATTTCGCTGATCTACGGGGCATTAATCGACTCACCTGAAAAGCCTGGATATGCCCTTTCTTGGGAAAGGAATCTCGAGTTGTCTTGGGAGCCGGATGTCTGGAACTCCCTCTTTAGGAGGGCATTTAAAGGTATTTTGAATATGTCTCTCATAGAAGCAAATGTTAAGATTATTACTCATTGGTATCTTGTACCCACCCGTCTAGCTAAAATGTACCCAGGCACTGACCCCCTGTGTTTCCGTAATTGTGGACATCATGCTTCATATTTGGTGGGAGTGTCCTCGTATCCGTAGCTTTTGGAATAAACTGTTTAGCATGATTCGCAAAGTTACTGGGCTGTCAGTTCCCAAGACCCCGGAAGTAGCACTGCTTTTTGGCCCCGGAGTGAAGGGGCATAGAACCAGTGTAAAACTGATGCACTTTATGCTGTTGGGAGCGAAACTTACCTTGGCTCGGGCGTGGAAGTCACCCTCAATCTCTATGGGGGCGACCAAGCACAAGATCTCCTCGATCATGACCCAGGAGAAGATAGTTAGTATCTTCAGGGACAAGCAGGCTGAATTTGATGCAATATGGGAGCCCTGGTGTCTGTACATCACACCGCCTTCATCGTAGCTACTCTTCTAGGAGGGGAGGGAGGAGGTCCCTTCCCTCTTCCCCCTCTCAGCTTCCACTCCGGCTTCACTCTACTTTCTGTTTTCTTCTCTTGAGTTTCTCTTTTCTTCTCACCTTCATTTCCCTAATCTGCTGCCTCACCTTTCCTATTCTCTCTTGGTTCTCTGTATCTCTAGCTCTCTCAGGATTTATCTTTGCCTGGCTTTTAGGTTGCCAAAACCAATTTGTTATTGCTCAGTCCATAGGCGTGCGCAGCCTATTGCATTAGGGTGTGCACCCCAAAGCTCAAACACACATGCGTGTATATATATATGTGTATATAGGCGAACCTTGGCATGAGACGGTCAGAGACTGCAGACATGATACAGGAGATGGTCAGAGACTGCAGACATGATAAAAGAGATGGTCAGAGACTGCAGACATGATACAGTAGATGGTCAGAGACTGAGGACATGATACAGGAGATGGTCAGAGACTGCGGACATGATATAGGAGATGGTCAGAGACTGCAGACATGATACAGTAGATGGTCAGAGACTGAGGACATGATACAGGAGATGGTCAGAGACTGCAGACATGATACAGTAGATGGTCAGAGACTGCAGACATGATACAGGAGATGGTCAGAGACTGCAGACATGATACAGGAGATGGTCAGAGACTGCAGACATGATACAGGAGATGGTCAGAGACTGCAGACATGATACAGAAGATGCTCAGAGACTGAGGACATGATAGAAGATGGAAGAGCACTAGGGGGGCCGGAGAGCACAGGGGAAGTAGAGAGCACTGGAGGAGGTGAAGGGCACGGTGGGGGGGGGGGGACAGGAGAGAATTAAGAGGGGGTTTGCAAAGCATTGTAGGGGGGTTGGAAGGTGCAGGGGGTGGAGAGCACTGGGGGGGGGGCGAGCAGGGAAAACCAGGGGGGTGGAGAGCACTGGGGGGGGGGACAGGGAGCACTTGGGGGGCAGGCAGGGAAAACCAGGGGGGTGGAGAGCACTGGGGGGGCAGAGAGCATAGGGGGGAGGGAGATAAAAAGCACTGTGGGGAGCTGAAGAGCATGGGGGGGGGCTAAAGAACAGGGGGGTCTAGTGCACGGGGGTTAAGAGCACTGAGGGGGGGAGGTTAAGAGAGCACTGGGGGGCCAGCAAAGGAAGTTGTATAGGAGGGGCATGGGGCAGCTGCATATAGAGGAATTGATCTTCCTGCAGGAGGGAGAGGAGGACAATCAGTTATTCAGCAGCTGCAGGAAGAATAGGGAAGGATGAATTCCTCTATATGCAGCTTCCCCATCCTCCTCCTATCCAGCACAGAGCACACACACTTGGGCAATGGGCACTCACCTTCTTCCCACCGAGGCTCCGTCCCCTTCTTCCCGCCGAGGCTCCGCCCCTTTCTCCCCACCGCGGCTCCGCCCCCTTCATCCCACCGCGTCTCCACCCCCGCTTGCAGCATGGATTGAAGGAGCTGCCACTGCAGCTGCCTTCACACTGCCATACAGGATCTCTCAGAGGACGCTGGCTGATACCCCCCAGTGCGCCCCCCTATTGGTACCCCACTGTTTGTGTGACACTGTCATGTAGCTGCTTGCAGGGAGAAAGACCAGCTGTCAAAACTTAGCGGTGATGTCGGGGGTGGGCGGGATCGAGCAGCTGTCAAACACCAGCCAATGATTGGGCTGTTTAAGAAAGATGTGGAGCCACATAAATGAAGCAGCCGCCCAGACCCCATCCCATTGGCTGGTGTTTGATAGCTGTTCGGTCCCGCCCATCCCCGACATCACAGCCGAGTTTTGACAGCTTGTCTTTCTCCCTGCAAGCAGTAACATTACCTGACAGTGTCACACACACTGAGCGGCTCTGGCAAGCCTCACTGTCTGCTGGAGCCAACAGCACAGC
Organism: Pelophylax lessonae; assembly: GCF_965119305.1. Lineage (NCBI taxonomy): Eukaryota > Metazoa > Chordata > Amphibia > Anura > Ranidae > Pelophylax > Pelophylax lessonae. Next base: position 188,989,209 of record NC_138776.1, on the reverse strand, counting down.
CGCCTCTCCACCAAGTATCTCACTACCCTCAGTGCCAAAGATGGAGATCTGGCCCTACACTAACAGACACAGGGTGATTAGGGTGTGCCCAGGCACACTCGGCACACCCCGTGTGCATGCCTATGGCTCAGTCTAGGGCTTTGTCCCTACCCAGTTCAAGGTTGGCATTGAAGTTTTATCACTCATGATTGCTGATCTGCTTTTAACTGAAATTACAGTACCCTCGGACTTCATTCTGGTCCACAGGTTCTCTAGTTTTATATGGCTTGTTACAATGCTTAAATTACACTGCAATGTCTTTGATGTGTTCTTCACTAGAACTCTCCACAAGACGGCACTAGTCGTATATTATTTTGTATTTGGTTATGGTTATGTTAGCTGAGACTGTCTGTATTTGTTACCCTTTTGTTTTCCAAAATATAAAACTTTTGCAAGTAAAAGAACACCCTCGTTATCTGTCCTTACTAAAATACGTTTGTTCCTAAAGTTATGGCCCCAAATCTCCAAGGCCTCCACTATAGGAAATAATTCCAATAAGACACTGTTGCGAGTATAATCCAAATCTTTCCATCTCTTGCACCATGTATCCGCGCACCAATGGGTGTGCCAAATGGCAGCAAAACCCACAGAGCCAGCGGAATCTGTAAATAGGCAAAATTCCTCATCCAAAATGAAATGAAATCATCCTGCCAAATAGTACTACGTCGCTCACCCAGGAGCCTGTAGGAGGGCGAGCGCGCGCCGCTGGAGAGGGAGAAAGGCAGGCGGCTAATGTAAACAAAGCCACCTGTCATTCTCCCTGGTGTAACAGCAGAGACTATACAATACTGCTATGTAGGATCGTATGTCTCTGTGGTTACATCAAAAGCCACGCCCCTTGACAGTTAGAAGCACGCCCCTAGGGATACAATTAACCCCTGGATCTCTAATAAAGTTAACCCCTTCCCTGCCAGTGTCATTTTTACAGTAACAGTGCATATGTATAGCACTGATTACTGTAGTAATGTCACTGGTAACCCCAAAAGTGTCAAAAATGTTAGTCAGGGGTCCGATCTGTCCGCCAGAATGTCGCGGTCCCACAAAAAAAAAATCGCAGATCGCCACCATTACTAGTTAAAAAAAAAAAAACAATAAAAATTACATAAATCTTTCCCTTAGTTAGTAAACGCAATAACTTTTGCGCAAACCAATCAAAATACGCTTATTGCGATTTTTTTTACCAAAAATATGTAGCAGAAAACAAATTGGCCTAAAATGTTAAAAAATTTTGATTTTTAATTTTTTTTTGGGGAATTTCATATAAAAAAATGTGAAAAATATTGTTATTTTTTTCAAAATTGACGCTCTTTTTTTTGTTTATAGCACAAAAAATAAAAATTGCACAGGTGATCAAATACCACCAAACGAAAGCTCTGTTTGTGGGAAAAAAAGGATGTCAATTTCATTTGGGTACAGCATCGCACTACCGCGCAATTGTCCGTTAAATTCATGCAGTGCCGAATCACAAAATAGGCCCTGGTCTTTGAGCAGCCAAATCCTGCGGGGCTTAAGTGGTTAAATGTGCTAATGTTATGTTTGTGCAAATTTGAAAATTGGGTGCCAATTTCTAAACCATCACTAGATGGCGCCCATACTGCAATGGCTGAATTAGTGACTGACTTGGCACTACCCGACTCATATAGCGAATGGCATTCTTTCATAAATTTTTCGAAAAGATTAAAAAAGTAGTTATTGGGAGGTAAAGATGAAAACTCACCGCCCGTAACAGTCATATCTTCTGGTTAGTGTGCACTGCATCTGTGGATGTAAATGCTTGAGCAGAAGCATTATCGTGTAAATGTCGCTCACCTGTCAACCTGTGACGTCCGTGCTCTGGTGACTGGGATTCCTGACCACTAGCTGCCTGGGCTCCGGCCAGCTGCCCGGTGTCCGCCGCCATTTCCCTGTTGCTCCCGCGCCTGCCTGGAGAGGGCCGCAGAGCACTCCTTGCTGTGAGCTGTCTTTCAGCTGAGGGGGAGAACCTACATCGCGGGATGCGCCTCCTCTTCACTGGCCCTCCGTTCTGACCGGACATGACGGTGTCCCTGCTTCTGCGCAGTTCCGCCGGCGAGCGCTCCTCCTCTTCGTCCTCCAATGAAGATGGCATCCTTCCTCCACTGACACCCGCCTCTTCCGGTAATCTTCTTACTTCAGCTGCAGTCTCCCGAGCAGGGGCCGCGGCTGATGCAGCTCCCAACGGAGCCTCTTGACACGCCGTAGAAGGTAGATCCAGACACCACCGTATCCATTCCACGCCGCCCTCTTCTCCTGCACGCTACATCAGTAAGCTCATCTTCAGCCTCTGAAACCACTGCTTGTTCAATGGGAATGAACCCTAGAACACCACAGCTCCGTTCCAGGGGGGCAAGGCAGAGTCAAAGGCCTGGTGAGTCCCCTTAAATAGCCCTAAACCCGGGGTTCTGGACTAAACTGGCTGACTGGCTTCAGGCAGGAATTTTGAGCGGGAAGAGGGGACCTGACCTAATCTCCCCAGATACATTGCCAGTTTTTAGTGGGAACAGGAGGCTGCTTAACCCAGAGGAAAAGGTCAATTGACCTTTTCCCCAGCAACAGCACATCCTTTACCTCAACCTGCGACCAGTCAAAACTAGCCCCAAAAAAACTCCCTATCCTTGTCACTATCCCATAAGGAAAAGGGGCACAAAGGAGATGCCCCTCTTCCCTTATATTTATAAAAATAGAGATATTGTTTAGTGTCACTTTAATATCTAAGGAGTTCTGTCAGATATTTGAAACATCCCAGAACTATCTGTGCATCTGGGGATCAATAAACCCTTAAAACCTGAGATTTCACCTTCTCTCCTGCTGTCTGCTGACCATTATCATGGCCTGTGTTACTCCTGCCTGTTGATCTTTGGCTCCTCCACTTCTTTTTCTGCCCTTCTATGCTTCTCTCCACTGCAGGTGTCACAATCACTCTCTTCTTCTTGTAACAGAGTTGAGAAGGTCTAAAATAGTCAGTTCATGCAGGCTAGTAAAAATAGCAATTCAAAACTCAACGCACTTTGTAAACCAAATGTCATGAATATACCATGTCATAAATGTTTAAAGCAGTCGTAAACTAAAACTTAAAAAAAAAAAAAACAAAACAAAAAAATACCTGCAAGACAATGGCATAATTTGTTAGCATGCATTGCATAGTAGCACATTATGAAATACTTACCTTAGACCGAAGCCCTTCCAGCGGCGCCCAGTTACCGTTAAAAGGGCTGACATGTTCCCCCCAACGTTTCTTCCGTGCAGGGCTTTTTTTCTCAGTGAAAAGGTGCTGGAACTCCCCCTTCTGAGTCTTTTTGTGTCTTTGCCCTCTACCCACCTCTAAGCACCACCTAATTTAAGGAATACAGAGCCAAGTATAATTTTGCTGTGTTAAGTAATTTTGTATGGAATTTGTTAATGACAACAAGAAAAGCTGTAAAGTAGACCCCCCCTTCAGCCAGCAGCAATATACCCCCCCCCAGCAACAATCGATTCCCCCAGCAACTGTCGCCCCCCTGCAACAAAATATTACCCAAGCGCCAATAGACCCCTGGCAGCAACAACCGATATTTCAAAAGCCAGCATTATTAGACTACCCAGCAGTTAGGTACAATAGATCCCCTCCCACAATAGTAGATCCCTTCCAGCAACAATAGACCACCTCAAAAAATAGATCCACTACAGCAACAATAGATCCCCCAGCATCCAGCATCAGTAGACCCTGCAGCACACCCCTTGCCATTTCATACATTCAGTGCTGGAGGTGCTGGAGGTGCCGGAACTGCGTTCCCCCACGTTCCCCCGCGTTCCTGCTAAAAAAAAGGCCTGTTTCCGTGTTTGTGGGCTTCGGCACTTTGGATGGTCACTCTCACCCATGAGCACAGGAGCCCTTGGTCCTGGCAAGAAGCTCTGAAGGTCAGGCATGGTATGTTGGACCTTCAGGGCGCATGAGTCTCACTATCTGATACTGGTCACTGGAAGTTCAACAGGGCACCTCATGGCAAAGAACTCTCTGATGATCTGAAAAAATAGAATTGTTGGTCTTCAAAAAGATGGCCTAGGCTATAAGAAGATTGCCAAGACCCTGAAATTGAGCCAGAGCACGGTGACAAAGACCATACAGTGGTTTAACGGGACCTGTTTCACTCAAAACAGGCCTCGCCATGGTCAACCAAACAAATTGAGTGCACGTGTGCAGCATGATATCCAGAGGTTGTCTTTAGAAAATAGAATGAGTATGAGTGCTGCCAACATTGCTGCAGAGGTTGAAGGGGTGGAGGGGGGTCAGCCTGTCAGTGCTCAGACCATACGCTGCACTCTGTATCAAATTTGTCTACATGGCTTTCATCTCAGAAGGAAGTCTCTTCCAAAGATGATACTCAAAAAAGCCTGAAAACAGTTTGCTGAAAACAAGCAAACCCAGGACATGGATTACTGGAACTGTGTCCTGTGGTCTGATCAGCCCAAGATAAACTCATCTGGTTCAGATCGTGTCAAGCGTGTGTGGCAGCAACCAGGTGAAGAGTACAAAGACAAGTGTGTCTTGCCTACAGTCAAGCATGGTGGTGGGAATGTCATGGTCTGGGGCTGCATAAGTGCTGCCGACACTGGAGACCTACAGCTCATTGAAAGAACCATGAATTCCAACATGTACTGTGACATACTGAAGCAGAGCATGATCCCCTCCTATCGGAGACTGGGTTGAAGGGCAGTATTCCAACATGATAACCCCAAAACACACCTCCAAAAGGACCACTGCCTTGCTAGAGAAGCTGAGGGTAAAGGTGATGGGCTGGCCAAGCATGTCTCCGGACCTAAACCCTATTGAGCATCTGTGGGGCATCCTCAAACGAAAGGTGGAGGAGCGCAAGATCTCTAACATTCACCAGCTCTGTGATGTCCTCATGGAGGAGGGGAAGAGGACTCCAGTGGGAACCTGTGAAGCTCTTGTGAACTCAATGCCCAAGAGGGTTAAGGCAGTGCTGGAAAATAATGGTGGCCACACAAAATATTGACACTTTGGGCCCAATTTGGACATTTTAAATTAGGGGTGTACTCACTTTTGTTGCCAAGCTGTTTAGACATTAATGGCTGTGTTTAGTTATTTTGAGGGGACAGCAAATTGACACTGTTATACAAGCTGTACATTCACTACTTTACATTGTAGCAAAGTGTCATTTCTTCAGTGTTGTCACATGAAAAGATAATAAAATATTTACAAAAATGTGAGGGGTGTGCTCACTTTTGTGAGATGATGTAGACATGCATCATACATATATATGTAGTACCCTCCTAGATAGGTGCTAGGTAGGCAGTATAGTTTGCTCTTCCTGCTTAACAGGAGAACAGTAGGTAAAACCTAATTGATCTATCTGCTTAACAGGGGAGCAGGATTTCTAGTCAGGCCTGTTGCATGTGTCTATGTGTGATTCATCTGGTCTGAGGGAGTGTCCCCTCTGTGTCCAATAGGGGAGCCTGTTGGACAGTGGAGGAGACCCAGCCAGTGACACACAGGCTTTGTGATTGTCCCAGTGGGTTGGCACAGACAGTGGTGTATCCTGGGATATGTTATAAAAGCCAAGGACACATGTGACAGGGGTCTTTGGGCGGGAAGCCAGGTCCCCCAGGAGGTGGGTGATGTCTCTCCTCCTGTTTGCTGAAGAAGGTGGTTACAGGCAGTTGGCCTAGTGAACCAGTGGTGTGGCTGAACCCAGAGGTCCAGTGAAACTGACTGTGGAGGTGAAGGCAGAGCAACTCTGGAAAAACTGTGCCCGTGAGTACAGGGGAGCTTGCCAAAGGGTCTGCCCAGGAAGGGGACCACTCCAGTGGCTATAGTCAGCGGACAGGTGTCAGCACACAGGCAGTAAAGGGGGTGCCAAGTTGTTAACTCTGAAGAGAATAATAAGACAGGAACAGTCTATCTATCTTCACCTCTGTGGCAAGGTGAAGCAGTGGCCTTGCCTCACACTAGATCATTGTCCTCAGGTTTGTGCATAGTTCATAGTTGGAGTATCCCACTCATCCCTTCTCCCATCCCAGTTCTAAATAAAACACAATAATCAAATCCCCTGGACTGATTATTGTCTGAGCCAAGAACTGTTACTGCCGTTTATCTACTGTCAGTTGCTAATAGTAACCCAGGGGACCCAAGAAAGTGTAATTCTCAGCAGCTCTCTAGAGGGCAGTGATATATATATATATATATATATATATATATATATATATATATATATATATATACAGTGCCTTGCGAAAGTATTCGGCCCCCCTTGAACTTTGCGACCTTTTGCCACATTTCAGGCTTCAAACATAAAGATATAAAACTGTAATTTTTTGTGAAGAATCAACAAGTGGGACACAATCATGAAGCGGAACGAAATTTATTGGATATTTCAAACTTTTTTAACAAATAAAAAAGTGAAAAATTGGGCGTGCAAAATTATTCAGCCCCCTTAAGTTAATACTTTGTAGCGCCACCTTTTGCTGCGATTACAGCTGTAAGTCGCTTGGGGTATGTCTCTATCAATTTTGCACATCGAGAGACTGAAATTTTTGCCCATTCCTCCTTGCAAAACAGCTCGAGCTCAGTGAAGTTGGATGGAGAGCGTATGTGAACAGCAGTTTTCAGTTCTTTCCACAGATTCTCGATTGGATTCAGGTCTGGACTTTGACTTGGCCATTCTAACACCTGGATATGTTTATTTGTGAACCATTGTAGATTTTGCTTTATGTTTTGGATCATTGTCTTGTTGGAAGACAAATCTCAGGTCTTTTGCAGACTCCATCAGGTTTTCTGCCAGAATGGTCCTGTATTTGGCTCCATCCATCTTCCCATCAATTTTAACCATCTTCCCTGTCCCTGCATAAGAAAAGCAGGCCCAAACCATGATGCTGCCACCACCATGTTTGACAGTGGGGATGGTGTGTTCAGGGTGATGAGCTGTGTTGCTTTTACGCCAAACATAACGTTTTGCATTGTTGCCAAAAAGTTTGATTTTGGTTACATCTGACCAGAGCACCTTCTTCCACATGTTTGGTGTGTCTGCCAGGTGGCTTGTGGCACACTTTAAACAACACTTTTTTTGGATATCTTTAAGAAATGGCTTTCTTCTTGCCACTCTTCCATAAAGGCCAGATTTGTGCAGTATACGACTGATTGTTGTCCTATGGACAGAGTCTCCCACCTCAGCTGTAGATCTCTGCAGGTAATCCAGAGTGATCATGGGCCTCTTGGCTGCATCTCTGATCAGTCTTCTCCTTGTATGAGCTGAAAGTTTAGAGGGACGGCCAGGTCTTTGTAGATTTGCAGTGGTCTGATACTCCTTCCGTTTCAATATTATCGCTTGCACAGTGCTCCTTGGGATGTTTAAAGCTTGGGAAATCTTTTTGTATCCAAATCTGGCTTTAAACTTCTCCACAACAGTATCTCGGACCTGCCTGGTGTGTTCCTTGTTCTTCATGATGCTCTCTGCGCTTTAAACGGACCTCTGAGACTATCACAGTGCAGGTGCATTTATACGGAGACTTGATTACACACAGGTGGATTCTATTTATTATCATTAGTCATTTAGGCCAACATTGGATCATTCAGAGATCCTCGCTGAACTTCTGGAGAGAGTTTGCTGCGCTGAAAGTAAAGGGGCTAAATAATTTTGCACGCCCAATTTTTCCGTTTTTTATTTGTTAACAAAGTTTGAAATATCCAATAAATTTCGTTCCACTTCATGATTGTGTCCCACTTGTTTACAAATTACAGTTTTATATCTTTATGTTTGAAGCCTGAAATGTGGCAAAAGGTCGCAAAGTTCAAGGGGGCCGAATACTTTCGCAAAGGCACTGTATATCTTACAGTGGAAGAACAGTATGTACAAAAACAGTGCTCTTCATCACAGGGGATCCTTGCTGTATGTCTTTAAGTAACCCCTTTGTGAGGTTAAGCCCGTCACCACATGTGGGAACATCATGTGAACAGGCTCATGTTTTGTGTAAGCAGGAAGCCCTATAGTGACCCTGATAAGGGTCCCATGAACTGAGTAGCCTGACTTGTCAAATAATGATACAGAATAGTAAATATAAGAAACAAAAGAATACACAAATTTGTACATCTAGTTATAAAATTGAACTTTCTTTAAGAAATACCACAAGATGAGATTCAGCTAGCAATAATAGTTTCAATATATTAGAATTACATCTATATTTTATATATCATTTATGTGACGAGACCTTCTTAGACGATAACCCTATGTCCCAATGTTTATGGAAGGTATGCGTTCTCCTTTCTTTAATGCAAGCATTTTTCCAGTACACAACTTGAATTGACTCTAGCTATAACTTCTTCAACGCTGGGGGGGGGGGGGGGGAGATTTTGAATGCCATTTTTTTGCTATAGAAATATGGGCTGCAAATAATATGTGGATAACAACTTTTCTCAATAAGGGAGGGAAAGATTCTATACCCCAACTCAGGAGTGCCAATGCTGGGTTGATAGTGAATGTGGACCCTCAAAGTTCAAATATGAGGCAGAAGACATCCTTCCAAAAAGATCATAGCACCACACAGTCACACAATATGAGTACAAGATTATCAGTACTCTAACACTCTCTCCAGCACAAAGGGGATAATTTTGAGTCCAAGCTATGGAGGCGCATGGGTCTCTCCTTTGTTTCAACTGGCATCTCTCGTATTGGAGCCATAATTAATGTCAATCAGACTGGTGCAACAGCTCACTAAGGTGTGCAAGCACTCTTTTTTAACTGCAGACTAATTAGCAGATGTACTTACTTTTAACATGACACACACACACACACACGTCACTATTGTCAGTGAAGCACCATGAAATGTAAATGCAACTTTTAATGTGTTATATCCACTTTTAATAAAATACTACATTATAATATGTATAATTTCCTTTGGGCTCTTGGTATATTTGGTCGCTTAAAAGAGGTATATGTGGAGGGCCTGGTTATTTGGGACCCATCACCCTACCATCTAAATGGCTATTTGAAGAGCAGTCTGAAGAAATCCATTTGCGAATTCCCCTAAATGCTTAAGGTATTTTAAAGGTCTATGGTTGGTGAGTGTACATTTTACTCACTTTGTGGTGGAGCACATCTATAGGATAAGGAGTCACCTGACAACATTGAAGCACAGTGATTGGAAGATTTCTGGAAGGATGTTTTCTAACATTTTTTGAACAATTAAAATACTTTTTGAAACTTCTCATTTGGAGGTGTATGATGCACTTTGTTGCTATTTGATTTTCACAGTAGCACCCTACCTTCCTTTTAGTGTTTGTGTAATACTAACGCTTTGTTCAAGGCACAGTAACAGATCTAAATACTTTTACAATATCTCTACAGTTACTTAGAGTGGTGATAAGCTGAACTGCCCTGAGTTCAGTTTGAGCAGGGTTCAGTGAACCAAGAAGTTTGGATGCTAAACTCCAAACCCAAACCCGAACATACACTATATTACCAAAAGAATTGGGATGCCTGCCTTTACATGCACATGAACTTTAATGGCATTCCAGTCTTAGTCTGTAGGGTTCAATATTGAGTTGGTCCACCCTTTGCAGCTATAACAGCTTCAACTCTTCTGGGAAGGCTGTCCACAAAGTTTAGGAGTGCGTCTATAGGAATGTTTGACCATTCTTCCAGTAGCGCATTTGTGAGGTCAGGCCTTGCTCACAGTCTCCGCTCTAATTCATCCCAAAGGTGTCCTATCAGGCAGAGGTCAGGACTCTGTGCAAGCCAGTCAAGTTCCTCCACCCAGCTCGCTCATTCATGTCTTTATGGACCTTGCTTTGTGCACTGGTTCAAATCATTTGGTGGAGGAGGGATTATGGTGTGGGATTGTTTTTTCAGAGGTTAGGCTTGGCCCTTAGTTTCAGTGAAGGGAACTCTTAAGGTGTCAGCATACCAAGACATTTTGGACAATTTCATGCTCCCAACTTTGTGGGAACAGTTTGGGGATGGCCCCTATCTGTTTCAACATGACTGTGCACCAGTGCACAAAGCAAGGTCCATAAAGACATGGATGAGTGAGTTTGAGGTGGAGGAACTTGACTGACCTTCAGAGTCCTGACCTTAACCCAGTGGCGTAGCATGGGTTGTCAGCGCCCAGGGCAAGGTAAGTAATTTGTGCCCCCCTACACAAACCTACTAGACCATTACACAGACCACTACACTGACACCTACACTGACCTAGCTGGCCACTACACAGACCTACCTTATTCCTACACTGACCTACCTGATTACTATACTGACACCTACACAGACCTACCTGACCACTACACAAACCTACATGACCACTACACAAACCTACCTGACAATTACACTGACCACTACACAGACCTACCTGTTTCCTGCACTAACCTACCTGATTACTATATTGACACCTACACTGACCTACCTGATTACTATACTGACACCTACACAGGCCTACCTGACTACTACAGAGACCTACCTTATTCCTACACTGACCTACCTAATTACTATACTGACACCGACACAGACCTACCTGACCACTACACAGAAACCTACTCTGACCTACCCTCTTCCTACACTGACCTACCTTATTCCTGCACTAACCAACCTGATCACTACAATGACCTACCTAATTTCTATACTGACACCTACACTGACCTACCTGACCACTACACAGACCTACCTGATCAATACTTCCCACTACACTGACCTACCTGATCACTAAACTGACACCTACAGAGACCTACCTGATTCATACACTAACCGACCTGATTACTATACTGACACCTACAGAGACCTATCTGATCACTACAAAGACCTACCTAATTCCTGCACTAACAGACCTGATCACTACACTGACCTGCTTAATTAATTACTGATCCCTACACTGACATTCCTGATTCCTACACTGACCTACCTGACACCTTCACTGAACCCCCTACACTGACACCCCCCCCTACACTGAGCCCTGTAATGACCCCCTACAATTAACCCCATACACTGACTCCCCCCTACACTGACCCCTTCACTGATACCCCAATACACTGACACCTACACTGACCCCCCTACCCTGACCTGCCCCATACACTGCCACCTACACTTACCCCCCATACACTGACACCTACACTGACCCACCCCCCATACACTGACACCTACACTGACCCCCCCATACACTGACCCATTCACTGACACCTACACTGATTCCACGCACTGACCCCCCTACAGTGACACCTTCACTCACACCTTCACTGACAAATACACTGACCCCCCCTATACTGACCCCCCTCCACTGACCTCCCCCTACATTGACCCCCCCATAGACTGACACCTACACTGACCCCCCTGCACTGACACCCCTACGCTGACCCCCTCTACATTACCACATACACTGACCCCCTACACATAGCCCCCTATACTGACCCCCTACACTGACACCGACACTGACCCCCCCATACACTGACCCCTACACTGACACCTATACTGACCCCCCCATACACTGACCCCTACACTGACCCCCCTATACTGACACCGACTCTGACTTCCCCATACACTGACCCCCCCCATACACTGACCCCTACACTGACACTTATACTGACCCCCCTACACTGACCACCCCATACACTGACACCTACACTGACCCCCCTACACTGCCCCCCCATACACTGACACCTACACTGACCCCCCTACACTGACACCTACACTGACCCCCCTTCACTAACCCCCCCTACACTAACACATACACTGACCCCCATACACTGACCCCTACACTGACCCCCCCCTACATTTTCACATATACTGACCCCCCTACACTGACCTCTGACCTCCCTACACTGACCCCCCCATACACTGACACCTACACTGACCTCCCCACACACTGAGACCTACACTGACACCTATAGTGACCCCCCCTACACTTACCCCTCATACATTTCCACATATGCTGACCCCCCCACACTGACACCCCCTACACTGACCCCCCCATACACTGACACCTATACTGACCCCCCCCCACACTGACCCTCCCTACATTCCCACATACACTGACCTCCCTACACTGACCCCCACATACACTGACCCCCCTACACTGACCCCCCCTACATTTTCACATACACTGACCCCCTACACTAACCCCCCCTACACTGACACCCCCATACACTGACACCTACACTGACCACTGACCCCCCCATACATTGACACCTACACTGACCACTGACCCCCCCATACACTGACACCCCCTACACTGACCCACCTCCTCCCCTCCCATGTCAGCTTCCCTGGGCTCCCGGGGGCAGGCAGCACATCACTTACCTTGTTCTGTGTAAAAACACTGGCGACTCGGGGAGGCGATCCGGAGCGTAGGGGAGAGACAGCAGGGGGAGACTCCGGAAGCGGTGCTGCACATGCACCGAGCCACAGAGCATCTTCACCCATGACCAGCCCCGCCCCCTGGCCGCTGCTCGTCCTGCACAAAGTCAGTCACGGAGCCAAGAGGAGTGAGTGCGGGCGGGCGTTGGACACTATGATCCCGCGGATGGCGGGCGTGGGATGCGCCCCCCTAAATGTTGCGCCCGGCGCCAGTGGCCCCCCCAGCACCCCCCACGCTACGCCACTGCCTTAACCCAGTAGAACACCTTTGGGATGATTTAGAGCGGAGACTGTGAGCCAGGTCTTCTAGTGCAACATCAGTGCCTGACCTCACAAATGCGCTTCTGGAAGAATGGTCAAACATTCCCATAGACACACTCCTAAACCTTGTGGACAGCCTTCCCAGAAGAGTTGACGATGTTATAGCTGGAATGGGTGGGCCAACTCAATATTGAACCCTATGGACTAAGACTGGGATGCCATTAAAGTACATGTGCGTGTAAAGGCAGGCATCCTTATTCTTTTGGTAATATAGTGTATGTTCGGGTTTGGGTTTGGAGTTTAGCATCCAAACTTCTTGGTTCACTGAACCCTGCTCAAACTGAACTCAGGGCAGTAGTGTATGTTAAGATCAAACAATAAGTTCATCCCTAAATTAGAGTAATAATCTGTGTTTTTCTTACAGTCATTATTATTATGCATCATTTTTCTTTGCCTTGTTAGGTTGTATCCTGTAACATATGTGAGATTTTACATGTATCCCTTACTCTATTCAGCATTGAGTTACAGATGTGCTAATTTTACTATTGATGGAAAGTTCACTGCTCTTGAAATGTCAGCATATTTGTGGTCACTTTGGGTAAGCATACTTTGTACTTTGTCAATTTTGTGTTTTCTTTTCAATTCATATCTTTGTACTTTGGCCTAAAACAAGAGATTGTGTTGAAAATATTCTTTGTATCCCAAAAACAGTACAACCTGGGCACTAGAATTCATTCAATTTCCTATATGAAGGTTGTCTCTGGACAAAATATATTAACTTATTAATTATCCTATGAATGTTCAGTCTACAAAAAGGCCTACATTTACTTCCATCTACTCAAGACTCTATGACAGAAAAACTTCTGTTCTGGAGTTACCACATCCATTTACCTAAAATCCCACACATAAAAACAAGTGAGTGCTGGTGAAACAAAATGTAGCAACAGCAGCTAGCACACAAAGGTTAATATATGACCCTCAGAAAGACGTGTAAACAAAAAGTGCAGCCCTAAAAAATTAAAATGATAATGAGTGTCCAAATCAGTGCTACAATGAGAACAATAGCCACATAACAAACTATAATGAGGCTAGTCTATCTGCTAAGGATCCAGTCAAAGAAATTGTAAGTCCTTGAAGAAGCGTGCCATTCAAACGCAATAATGAATTTAGGGAGAAGATCTTCTTGTTATATAGGGTAAATAAAAAGCCACCAGTGCACTTCTTATATATAAAGTCAACTCAAATAGTGCTCCCCTCCACCGTGCCTATGCACTCACCAGATGTCTGGTGTATATACACCCTGAGTCCTATTCAACAGGAACTGTTGTTATCGCACCCAGGATCGTTCCCACAGTCAGAATTTCGTGTCCTTAACCCTCTCGCATCCACTGCTATTCAGGGTGAACAGGTTAGCTGGGGGATCCATTCAGATCATGCCCAGAGTTCAAAACAGGCTGCATGGAATGATATGAAGACCGCTGTTCCTACAGCATAAGGACACAGCAGGCCCTTAGGGGCCTACACACTGGCGGCACTGGTGGGAGGCACACTAACTGACAATGACACCAATAGTGACACTAATGCAGTGATTACTGTACACTGTCACTGAACTAATAACACTGTCTGGGAAGGGGTTAACATCCCAGGGCAATTAGGGGGTTAACTGTGTTAATGTCTGTATTATGTTCTGCTTTTACTGAGCAATCTTGCTGTTTTTTACCTGCTTTGCAGGGAATAAAAAAAACAGCAAGATCAACTGTCAGTGTAGAGAACTCTGTGCTGTTTACCAACACAGAGCTCTCTTCTGTGAATCACTGAGCCAATCAGTGGGCCCCAACAATCAATCATTGGCCGGAACCCGCTGATCAGCTTGTGCTGAAATGAATCACAGCTGGGGCGGTGGGCGCGCACTCTACCTTGAAGCACTGATCACATAACAGATACATGATCCAGCATAGAGTGGCCACACTACAGCAGGATATCTGTGTGGGGTGGTCAGGAAGTGGTGAACTGTACACAGTCTACAGTACTTGTACCCACTAAATACTGCATAATTATTGTAGGTGGTGGTGGGGTAGGGCAGTAGAGCCAGTGGTGGCAGAGTGATAGATCGTGGTGGTGTGGGATGGGGGAGTAGAGCTGGTAGTGGCAGAGAGATGGATCGTGGTGGTGGGGGGAGTAGAGCCAGTGGTGGCAGAGTGATGGGTTGTGGTGGTGGGGGGTGGGGGAGTAGAGCCGATGGTGGCAGAGTGATGGAGCGTGGTGGTGGGGGATGGGGGAGCAGAGCCGGTGGCAGCACAGTGATATATTGTGGTGGTGGGGAGTGGGGAGTAGAGCCGGTGGTGGCAGAGTGAAGGATAATGGTGGTGGGGGAGTAGAGCCGGGGGTGCTAGAGTGATGAATCGTGGTAGTGGGGGGTGGGGTGGGAGAGTAGAGACGGTGTTGCTAGAGTGATGGATCGTGGTGGTGGGCGGTGGGGGAGTAGAGCCTGTCAGTGCTAGAGTGATGGATCATGGTGGTGGGGGGTGGGGGAGTAGAGGCGGTGGTGACAGAGTGATGGATCGTGGTGGTGTGGGGTGGGGTGGGGGAGTAGAGCCGTGGTGGCAGAGTGATGGATCTTAGTGGTGTGGGGTGGGGGAGTAGAGCTGGTGGTGGGAGAATGATGGATCATGGTGGTGGGGGTGAGGGAGTAGAACCGGTGGTGCTAGAATGATGGATCATGGGGGAGGGGTGGGGGAGTAGAGCCAGTGGTGCTAGAGTGATGGATCATGGTGGTGGGGGGAGTAAAGCTGGTGGTGCTAGAGTGATGGATCATGGTGGTGGGGTGGGGGAGTAGAGCCAGTGGTGCTAGCATGATGGATCGTGGTGGTGGGGGGTGGGGGAGTAGAGCCAGTGGTGCTAAAGGGATGGATCATGGGGTGTGGGGTGGGGAAGTAGAGCCAGTGGTGCTAGAGTGATTGATCGTAGTGGTGGGGTGGGGAGAGAAGAGCTGGTAGTGTTAGAGTAATGTATTGTGGTGGTGGGGGGTGGGGGGAGTAGAGCCGGTGGTGCTGGAGTGATGGGTCTTGGTGGTGGGGGGTTAGAGCCGGTGGTGGCAGAGTAATGAATTGGGGAAAATAGTTTAAGATTTTCCATGATCACATGGGTGGGGGAGGACAATGTGGCACTCCAGGGCCCCTGGGGGACTTGTACCACCATGGCCTCAGGAACTAAAGTGCAAGCAGTGTAGACAAGTCCCTGTATGAACCCCTCAGAGCTGAAGACCTGACCCCCCCCAACTAGTAAATGACTACAAGTCCAAGCATGAACCCATGAGATCTAAGAGGTCACATTTTTAGAACTCAGGGGCTCATGTTGGGACTTTTAGTCCTTCACTGGTTGGGGGCTTTCATGTCCTCAGCTCTGAGGGGTTCATGCTGGGACTAGAAGTCCTTCACTTTTAGGGGGGGGGGGGGGTGTCACATTCTTAGATTTCAGGGGCTTATGTTGGGACTTGTAGTCCTTCACTAGTTAAGAGGGGGTGTCAGGTCCTCAGTTCTGAGGGGTTCACGCTAGAACTTGTAGCCCTTCACTTTTAGGAAGTTCATACCCCCAAAAGATGAAGGACTACTAGTCCCTGCATGAACCCCTTAGATCTAATGGGTTCATGCTGGGGCCTGTAGTCCTTAACTAGTTGGGGGGTATCGAATCCTCAGCTCTGAGGGGTTCATGTTGGGACCTGTAGTCCTTCACTTTTGGTCACTGGTTGCTAGAGGCCGGCGGTCCTAGCAACCAGTGGCAGTGGCAGCTAACGTAAAACGGGCTTCGGTCGCGATGTGGGGTGGAAGCGCACTAATAGATTATTACTCTCATCTGTGAGTAAAGAGGTGTTGGCTGTGGCGGCCATTTAATGAAGATTTAGAAATACCTCAGGGCTCCCAGTTGAAGATTGCTCCACCCAAGAGAGACAGGAGGTTTCCAGGAGTCAGAGAGGCTGCATGGGGCAGCTAGAGCATGTATGTGTCTGCAAGAGACAGGTAACAGCCTGAGAACTAAGGCCAGAGCTGAGCTGTGTGTGTTAGAGTTAAGCAGTCTATACTGAAGCACCTATTGTCTGGATGACCAGCATAAAGAGCAGAGGTACTGCAACTAAAGCTAAGTGAGAGCTTAAGACCCAGATGAGCTAGCGTTTTCTGTTTATTTGTTTTTACAGGAGAAGAACCACTGTGTGGGAAACCCTATATGGTATGGACTTTCCATTTGCCTTTTAATAAAAATTGGCTGCCATGCCCTAAAACTGAAGTGCAGCCTGACGTAAATCACTTGAAAATGCATCTATCAATAGAGCTAATGATCCCGCACGTTACACAGGCAACTCCGCACATAAACTTGATAGGACTGAAAATCTCCAACCATCAGAATTTGCCTCAAAACTATGGTAGTGGCAAATAAGAACCTAATCCCTAGTGGGGAGATTAGGGGAGAAGATACTGGGTCAACACAACAAGTAATTATATACTCCTAGATGCAGAAAGGGTTATGACATGCAAGGAGGGGAGGGGCTATGCTAGCAAATTGATCCCACTGGAGTAAGTGCAAGTGTTATAAAAACATACTTTATGGAAAGAAAATTAAAAAAAACAGAGTAAGTAGGCATTTACAATACTTATTTTTTTCTGTGCTTTTACCTGCATTTTTACCTTATGACAGGGGTGGATTTTAATATTACAGTGCTTTAGTAGTAATGTTTAGTTATTTACTCCAGAAGTCTGCCAAGAAACACTCAGGGTAATTTTTTTTTTTTTTTTTAGCAACAAAAATGTATAATGCTTTGCTAGATGTCTTGCTGTAAGAGATCAATAAAAATCAACTGAAAACAGTGAATGTATCTTTTCTGGGGAAATTTGCTTTGAGCTCCTTGTAGTGCCACTCAAATCCTTTATTTATGGCTATGCGTAGTACAGAGATTATGCCAAACACATGGCACACAAATGCCATAATATCACAATTGTAACAAGCCATTAAGTACAAAATATTGAGAAAAGAACTTGAACTGAGCAAAGCAAGTTGAAAAGAAGAGAATACCATAGCACTCAGCTTCAGTTGCATGTCTGAAAATACGTTAGGTTGATCTGGCTCCCCGAAGTCAAGTGCGTATTGTAACCTGAATGAATCTAGAACACGTGATTGGTCTTGTGTTAGTCATACAAAACACAAAAACTAGTATAGATGAAAATGAAACATCTCTTATCTAATTGTACTGACAGCACGTTGGTACCAAAAGTGTAGTATAGAACTCGATGCAACTCAAAGAAGGGTCAGCCAGTTTGAGAAGTAATATGAGGTAGGCTGACGGATATTCAGGAGGGTTGGGGGAGGAAGGGTGATAGGTGAGGGACAGGAAGAGGAGGGAAAAAAATTGGGAAGAAAAACAAAGGTCATTCTCCAAAGGTCAAACACTAACCAGACACCGTGGGCAGAAAAGTGCCTAGCAGGTGGCATGTCAGCTGACAGACTCGGATTGGAATAAGGCCTGTAGATAGCCATCAGTGTAAGTAAGTATCTTCAGGGCCTCCACCTCTACGGAAATGTTTTCTCTGCATTGTTTACGGTGGCAGTCAACTCCTCCATACAGAGGATGTCATTGATTTTTAAATATCTCAGGACCCCAGTCGGCGGCTGTGTCTGCCCCCAAAACAATAGCCACATTAACATGATGGATCTTAGATGATTGTTTGTATTTTAGGTGGAGGAGTCATTCAGTCGGGATCCCACCGAGGTCAACTGATGTCAAGTCCAAATATCACTCCACTCTCCTGTGTTTAAAGATGGGCCTCACGATAGGTGTCTCCCAGGATTCAAATGCTTGTCCACCCAGGATATCACTCGCCTTGCTGACCTTCCAAGACTGGGAATGTCAGATCACACTGGAAACAAGAGATAAACAGAGGGCGCACTGGCCTAGCGCATTGTTCTTAATTAAAATAGCTTTAGTAAAAGAAAATGCAAATTCATACTCACAAACGTAAGTTTTGAAAAAGGCACATCAACACTTTTGTTATATCATCAATATTGTCGCATCACAGATGTGAAGTACTTATAGTGACTGGCTGATGCATTTCGAGGCCTCGCCGCTTCCTCAGAGCCTGTTATACTGTATCTCAACCTCTATATTTAAATAACCAGACTAATTGCAAGGAGGTAAAAACCAGGGCTTGTCCCTTCCAGGCGGGTGTGTACGTTCCCAAAATGTCCACCCACCTAGAGTTGCTATGCACCCTTAAACCACAAAATGTAACTCGATATATTGAATGTATAAAAGCATTGCCAGAGACATGCTTAAAAAATTCTTCATAGATAAAAATACTTCAAAGGCATTTACGAACAGTACACAAATACACCATTGTCATATGTTGGCTCACCCTTTAATGTTATGATGGTCTTACATGCCTCTGTGTCATACTTGCAGTGAGGAAGAAAGGAACGGAAGGAATGGAGGAGAAGAGGGATAAAGACACCTGGGGTACTCCAGGTATCCACATCGGTGCCCTGCAATGGCAATGCATAGGATCCCCCTTGGTGCCCGGGCTATGGAGTGGCTGGAATGCACGCCACCACTACCAGGAAGTGAGGGTGCCTTGTGCGTTCCAAGCCACTGATGTCACTTCCGCCAACGTCATTTACGGGTCGGCAGCAACTGTATCATCTCCACCCCAATCCACGAAACCCTCTCACATCCAAGGGACCAGAAACAAGCGGCGCACTCCGCAGAGTGATCCCCTCCCTCCGACTAATCCAACACCCATCTCTGCAGACCTCTCACCAGCCACATATCAGACCCTGCTCAACCAAAAAAAGGAACAAAAATAAAACTGCAAGTAAAAATAAAAATTCAAGAACGACCAAAAACAAATACAAGCGAGCAAGGGCAGCAAACCACTAAAGGGAAAAGCAGAGAGGCACAAAGGAGGCAGAAGAAGGTTGAAGCACTCAAATGAGGGACATAGACAACCTATCTACCACAAGGGGGGGGGGGAGGCAACATGGTGGCAATGTAATGCCAAACTCTCAACATAAATATGCTACCAATACTCCACAAACAGATAATGACTTCACTTTATCTCGAAACTAGACACAGGGAAATGAAGCTGGGAAATGCTGGCTACCACGAACAACCTGGGGCTTTAGCAATTCAGCATCTCCAACATCTCAGGTGTCAGCAGATGAAAACAGTCAGGAGGGTGTATATGGACTCAGCCATCAGTGAACACACAAAAAGGACAAAAGAGACCCTCAGTAACAGTTACCCTCAGTAACAGATATATGGGGTCCTTGGGGATGAAACAGAAGGCTCGATGAAACATACCCCCACTATAGATGTTAACCTTACAAAAGCCTGTGTATCTCTTGGTCTTCGTTGATGCCCCTGGGAATGAAACATCCTAAATTGAAGATCCAATAGGTCTCCCTGATACACAGTTTTTGGAATCTCCTGCCACAGTCTGGATCTCTACCTATGGCCTCAATGCCAAAAATCCTTAGACCACACAGGTCCCTATTATGGTATTGCCTGAAAAGGGGACCGAGTATTTATTCATCTCCTTCACTCCTTCCCTTACATTTTATTCAGAATGTTGCATTTATGTTCATTGAACCTTATTCGCAGTGGGCGTATCATACATCCCACATAGAGAAGGCTGCATAAGACCATATACTACATAATTAGTACTGCAATTGATAAATTGTCTGATCATATGAGTGCAGCCATCAGTTCCCAATATCTCTTTTTTTCTGTGCCACGTGAACAAGCAGGACTCACAATTCTTCACTCCACATCTATAGTTGCCCTTTTGGTCGAATATTGTGGACCAAGGGTTGCCTATAGCTACCTCCCGACTGACTTGGGGTTTATGTACTTTACTAGGTGCTATTTGACTCCTGAGATCTTTGGGTTTTCCAAAAACAAGAGCTTGCCTAGGATAGGGTCCTGTCTCAGGATTTTCCAGTTTCTCTGTAGTACATGCTGAATCTCAAAGGCTTTAGTATTAAAGGTGGTGCTAAACCTTATGATGTATATCTTAGCATTTTCACTGTTACGCTTGTTTTTGCATCTAGGCCTATGTACCACTTCGTTAACACCCTGTGGGGCATCCTCGCTATATTGCAGCCAAAATTTCCTGAATGCTTCCTCCACCAGATCTTCTCTATAGCCTTTCTCCAGAACTTCCTTCTAAGGATCTCTCCTTGGACCTCATAATCTGCCCTCTTAGTGCAGGTTCTATGCAATCTGCAATATTGACCAAAATCCACCTTGGATGATGGTTGCTCTTTGCGTGTAAATATGAGTTCCCTGCATTAGGCTTGAAGTGTGTCTTAGTGGAGAATACCCCTATCCTCTCCTATTCGAAGTTCAAGGTCTAGGAAGACGAGATGGGTGAAACACAACATGAGTGAAAAATATACCATTAGGGTTATTATTACAATAAGAGAGCAACCCGCTGAGATCCTCAGTCGTCCCATCCCAGATGATCAAGATATTATCAATATACCTAGCATATTGGGCCAGGTTTGCCGCATATGGATTATTGGCCCAAATAAATTGGTCTTCCCAATAGTCCATAATTTATAGGGTTGAGCGAACACGGACTGTATTATTCGTGTTCGTACCGAATAATTGGATTTTTGTTACCCGAACACGGACCCGAAAACTTTACTGTATGTTTGGGTAAAAATCCGTGTTCGGTCATTTTATTTCCGGGTTTGTATGTATTGGCGCGCTTTTCATGGCGGGCTTTCAACAGCCAATCAACAAGCGTTTAACTGGTGTGCCTTAAGCCATCCCAGCCATGCCTACAAATGTATTAGTAGCTGTGATTGGCCATCTGAAGCATGTGACCAAGTCTTTATAAGTTCGAGACCGAGCGCCGCTGCGTCATAATTAGTGTTGAGCGAACACGGACTGTATTATTCGTGTTCGTACCGAATAATTGGATTTTTTTTACCCGAACACGGACACGGACACTTTACTGTATGTTCGGGTAAAAATCCGTGTTCGGTCGTTTTATTTCCGGGTTTTGCATGCTTTGGCGCTCTTTTCATGGCGGGCTTTCAACAGCCAATCAACAATCGTTTAACTGGTGTGCCTTAAGCCATCCCAGCCATGCCTGCAAATGTCTTAGTAGCTGTGATTGGCCGTCTGAAGCATGTGACCAAGTCTTTATAAGTTCGAGGCAGCCGCCGCAGCAGCGTCATTCTGCTGCTTAGCTAAGGGACAGAGCACACATCAATGTGCTGGCTGCTGATTAGGGAAAGACAGGCAGGAAAAAACCATTTGTGTCCGGATAGAATTGAGGGACAGGTCGGAGTGTTTAGGCAGGGCGAGTTGTAGGCATTTTAGGGATAGAGTCTGCTGAATTATAGGGTCAGTGTCTTCTACAAACTACAATCGATATTGCTGTGTGGGGGGTGGGGTGAATCTGCACTCAATCCTGATCTACGATCTCTTCTCAATCCTGTTAGGGACAGAGTCTGCTGAATTTTAGGGAAACTGTGTTCTACAAACTACAATCGATATTGCTGTGTGGTGTGGGATTGGAGATAGGCAGGTGTCAGTGATCCACATCCATTTTTCTGTGTGTGAGCTGCAGTGAACACAATCTTTTTGGGCTGCAGTGAACACAATCTTTTTGGGCTGCAGTGAACACAATCTTTTTGGGCTGCAGTGAACACAATCTTTTTGGGCTGCAGTGAACACAATCTTTTTGGGCTGCAGTGAACACAATCTTTTTGGGGTGCAGTGAACAAAATCTTTTTGGGGTGCAGTGAACACAATCCTTTTTGGTGTGCAGTGAACACAATCTTTGTGGGGTGCAGTGAACAAAATCCTTTGTGGGGTGCAGTGAACACAATCTTTTTGGGGTGCAGTGAACAAAATCCTTTTTGGGGTGCAGTGAACAACATCCTTTTTGGGGTGCAGTGAACACAATCTTTTTGGGGTGCAGTGAACAAAATCCTTTGTGGGGTGCAGTGAACACAATCTTTTTGGGGTGCAGTGAACACAATCTTTTTGGGGTGGAGTGAACAACATCCTTTTTGGGGTGCAGTGAACAAAATCCTTTTTGGGGTGCAGTGAACAAAATCATTTTTGGGGTGCAGTGAACACAATCTTTTTGGGGTGCAGTGAACACAATCTTTGTGGGGTGCAGTGAACACAATCTTTTTGGGGTGGAGTGAACAACATCCTTTTTGGGGTGCAGTGAACAACATCCTTTTTGGGGTGCAGTGAACACAATCTTTTTGGGGTGCAGTGAACACAATCTTTGTGGGGTACAGTGAACAGAATCTTTGTGGGGTGCAGTGAACACAATCTTTGGGGGGTACAGTGAACACAATCTTTTTGGGGTGCAGTGAACACAATCTTTGTGGGGTGCAGTGAACACAATCTTTTTGGGGTGGAGTGAACAAAATCATTTTTGGGGTGCAGTGAACAACATCCTTTTTGGGGTGCAGTGATCAAAATCCTTTTTGGGGTGCAGTGAACACAATCTTTTTGGGGTGCAGTGAACAAAATCCTTTGTGGGGTGCAGTGAACAGAATCTTTGTGGGGTGCAGTGAACACAATCTTTGGGGGGGTACAGTGAACACAATCTTTTTGGGGTGCAGTGAACACAATCTTTGTGGGGTACAGTGAACAGAATCTTTGTGGGGTGCAGTGAACACAATCTTTGGGGGGTACAGTGAACACAATCTTTTTGGGGTGCAGTGAACACAATCTTTGGGGGGTACAGTGAACACAATCTTTTTGGGGTGCAGTGAACACAATCTTTGTGGGGTGCAGTGAACACAATCTTTGGGGGGTACAGTGAACACAATCTTTTTGGGGTGCAGTGAACAACATCCTTTTAGGGTGCAGTGAACACAATCTTTGTGGGGTGCAGTGAACAACATCCTTTTAGGGTGCAGTGAACACAATCTTTGTGGGGTACAGTGAACAGAATCTTTGTGGGGTGCAGTGAACACAATCTTTGGGGGGTACAGTTATCACAATCTTTGTGAGGTGCAGTGAACACAATCTTTGTGGGGTGCAGTGAACACAATCATTGTGGGGTGCAGTGAACTCAATCTTTGTGGGGTACAGTGAACACAATCTCATACTTCTGAAGATTTGAGGGTGCTGCCTGTTCCATACTCCCCCTACTCCTCATCTAGCCTTTTAGGGGTACAAACAATAGTAATTGGGGCCTAGTGTGGTTGTGTACGTGTGATATACATACACTTTTTTTGGATCATATTTTCTATTCCGCTATTTAATCAAAAACCTTTGGGGATCAGTTAAATTGGGGGATAGTCTGTGTTGGTACGTGTGAGAGAGATCCACCTTTCCAAGTTGTTGGGGTTCATCTCATACTTCTGAAGGTTTGAGGGTGCTGCCTGTTCCATACTCCCCCTACTCCTAGCCTTTTAGGGGTACAAACAATAGTAATTGGGGCCTAGTGTGGTTGTGTACGTGTGATATACATACACTTTTTTTGGATCATATTTTCTATTCCGCTATTTAATCAAAAACCTTTGGGGATCAGTTAAATTGGGGGATAGTCTGTGTTGGTACGTGTGAGAGAGATCCACCTTTCCAAGTTGTTGGGGTTCATCTCATACTTCTGAAGGTTTGAGGGTGCTGCCTGTTCCATACCCCCCCTACTCCTCATCTAGCCTTTTAGGGGTACAAACAATAGTAATTGGGGCCTAGTGTGGTTGTGTACGTGTGATATACATACACTTTTTTTGGATCATATTTTCTATTCCGCTATTTAATCAAAAACCTTTGGGGATCAGTTAAATTGGGGGATAGTCTGTGTTGGTACGTGTGAGAGAGATCCACCTTTCCAAGTTGTTGGGGTTCATCTCATACTTCTGAAGGTTTGAGGGTGCTGCCTGTTCCATACTCCCCCTACTCCTCATCTAGCCTTTTAGGGGTACAAACAATAGTAATTGGGGCCCAGTGTGGTTGTGTACGTGTGATATACATACACTTTTTTTGGATCATATTTTCTATTCCGCTATTTAATCAAAAACCTTTGGGGATCAGTTAAATTGGGGGATAGTTTGTGTTGGTACGTGTGAGAGAGATCCACCTTTCCAAGTTGTTGGGGTTCATCTCATACTTCTGAAGGTTTGAGGGTGCTGCCTGTTCCATGACCCCCCTACTCCTCATCTAGCCTTTTAGGGGTACAAACAATAGTAATTGGGGCCTAGTGTGGTTGTGTACGTGTGATATACATACACTTTTTTTGGATCATATTTTCTATTCCGCTATTTAATCAAAAACCTTTGGGGATCAGTTAAATTGGGGGATAGTCTGTGTTGGTACGTGTGAGAGAGATCCACCTTTCCAAGTTGTTGGGGTTCATCTCATACTTCTGAAGGTTTGAGGGTGCTGCCTGTTACATACTCCCCCTACTCCTCATCTAGCCTTTTAGGGGTACAAACAATAGTAATTGGGGCCTAGTGTGGTTGTGTACGTGTGATATACATACACTTTTTTTGGATCATATTTTCTATTCCGCTATTTAATCAAAAACCTTTGGGGATCAGTTAAATTGGGGGATAGTCTGTGTTGGTACGTGTGAGAGAGATCCACCTTTCCAAGTTGTTGGGGTTCATCTCATACTTCTGAAGGTTTGAGGGTGCTGCCTGTTCCATACTCCCCCTACTCCTAGCCTTTTAAGGGTACAAACAATAGTAATTGGGGCCTAGTGTGGTTGTGTACGTGTGATATACATACACTTTTTTTGGATCATATTTTCTATTCCGCTATTTAATCAAAAACCTTTGGGGATCAGTTAAATTGGGGGATAGTCTGTGTTGGTACGTGTGAGAGAGATCCACCTTTCCAAGTTGTTGGGGTTCATCTCATACTTCTGAAGGTTTGAGGGTGCTGCCTGTTCCATACTCCCCCTACTCCTAGCCTTTTAGGGGTACAAACAATAGTAATTGGGGCCTAGTGTGGTTGTGTACGTGTGATATACATACACTTTTTTTGGATCATATTTTCTATTCCGCTATTTAATCAAAAACCTTTGGGGATCAGTTAAATTGGGGGATAGTCTGTGTTGGTACGTGTGAGAGAGATCCACCTTTCCAAGTTGTTGGGGTTCATCTCATACTTCTGAAGGTTTGAGGGTGCTGCCTGTTCCATACCCCCCCTACTCCTCATCTAGCCTTTTAGGGGTACAAACAATAGTAATTGGGGCCTAGTGTGGTTGTGTACGTGTGATATACATACACTTTTTTTGGATCATATTTTCTATTCCGCTATTTAATCAAAAACCTTTGGGGATCAGTTAAATTGGGGGATAGTCTGTGTTGGTACGTGTGAGAGAGATCCACCTTTCCAAGTTGTTGGGGTTCATCTCATACTTCTGAAGGTTTGAGGGTGCTGCCTGTTCCATACTCCCCCTACTCCTCATCTAGCCTTTTAGGGGTACAAACAATAGTAATTGGGGCCCAGTGTGGTTGTGTACGTGTGATATACATACACTTTTTTTGGATCATATTTTCTATTCCGCTATTTAATCAAAAACCTTTGGGGATCAGTTAAATTGGGGGATAGTCTGTGTTGGTACGTGTGAGAGAGATCCACCTTTCCAAGTTGTTGGGGTTCATCTCATACTTCTGAAGGTTTGAGGGTGCTGCCTGTTCCATACTCCCCCTACTCCTCATCTAGCCTTTTAGGGGTACAAACAATAGTAATTGGGGCCTAGTGTGGTTGTGTACGTGTGATATACATACACTTTTTTTGGATCATATTTTCTATTCCGCTATTTAATCAAAAACCTTTGGGGATCAGTTAAATTGGGGGATAGTCTGTGTTGGTACGTGTGAGAGAGATCCACCTTTCCAAGTTTTTGGGGTTCATCTCATACTTCTGAAGATTTGAGGGTGCTGCCTGTTCCATACCCCCCTACTCCTCATCTAGCCTTTTAGGGGTACAAACAATAGTAATTGGGGCCTAGTGTGGTTGTGTACGTGTGATATACATACACTTTTTTTGGATCATATTTTCTATTCCGCTATTTAATCAAAAACCTTTGGGGATCAGTTATATTGGGGGATAGTCTGTGTTTGTACGTGTGAGAGAGATCCACCTTTCCAAGTTGTTGGGGTTCATCTCATACTTCTGAAGGTTTGAGGGTGCTGCCTGTTCCATACTCCCCCTACTCCTCATCTAGCCTTTTAGGGGTACAAACAATAGTAATTGGGGCCCAGTGTGGTTGTGTACGTGTGATATACATACACTTTTTTTGGATCATATTTTCTATTCCGCTATTTAATCAAAAACCTTTGGGGATCAGTTAAATTGGGGGATAGTCTGTGTTGGTACGTGTGAGAGAGATCCACCTTTCCAAGTTGTTGGGGTTCATCTCATACTTCTGAAGGTTTGAGGGTGCTGCCTGTTCCATACCCCCCCTACTCCTCATCTAGCCTTTTAGGGGTACAAACAATAGTAATTGGGGCCTAGTGTGGTTGTGTACGTGTGATATACATACACTTTTTTGGGATCATATTTTCTATTCCGCTATTTAATCAAAAACCTTTGGGGATCAGTTAAATTGGGGGATAGTCTGTGTTGGTATGTGTGAGAGAGATCCACCTTTCCAAGTTGTTGGGGTTCATCTCATACTTCTGAAGGTTTGAGGGTGCTGCCTGTTCCATACTCCCCCTACTCCTAGCCTTTTAGGGGTACAAACAATAGTAATTGGGGCCTAGTGTGGTTGTGTACGTGTGATATACATACACTTTTTTTGGATCATATTTTCTATTCCGCTATTTAATCAAAAACCTTTGGGGATCAGTTAAATTGGGGGATAGTCTGTGTTGGTACGTGTGAGAGAGATCCACCTTTCCAAGTTGTTGGGGTTCATCTCATACTTCTGAAGGTTTGAGGGTGCTGCCTGTTCCATACTCCCCCTACTCCTAGCCTTTTAGGGGTACAAACAATAGTAATTGGGGCCTAGTGTGGTTGTGTACGTGTGATATACATACACTTTTTTTGGATCATATTTTCTATTCCGCTATTTAATCAAAAACCTTTGGGGATCAGTTAAATTGGGGGATAGTCTGTGTTGGTACGTGTGAGAGAGATCCACCTTTCCAAGTTTTTGGGGTTCATCTCATACTTCTGAAGATTTGAGGGTGCTGCCTGTTCCATACCCCCCCTACTCCTCATCTAGCCTTTTAGGGGTACAAACAATAGTAATTGGGGCCTAGTGTGGTTGTGTACGTGTGATATACATACACTTTTTTTGGATCATATTTTCTATTCCGCTATTTAATCAAAAACCTTTGGGGATCAGTTATATTGGGGGATAGTCTGTGTTTGTACGTGTGAGAGAGATCCACCTTTCCAAGTTGTTGGGGTTCATCTCATACTTCTGAAGGTTTGAGGGTGCTGCCTGTTCCATACTCCCCCTACTCCTCATCTAGCCTTTTAGGGGTACAAACAATAGTAATTGGGGCCCAGTGTGGTTGTGTACGTGTGATATACATACACTTTTTTTGGATCATATTTTCTATTCCGCTATTTAATCAAAAACCTTTGGGGATCAGTTAAATTGGGGGATAGTCTGTGTTGGTACGTGTGAGAGAGATCCACCTTTCCAAGTTGTTGGGGTTCATCTCATACTTCTGAAGGTTTGAGGGTGCTGCCTGTTCCATACCCCCCCTACTCCTCATCTAGCCTTTTAGGGGTACAAACAATAGTAATTGGGGCCTAGTGTGGTTGTGTACGTGTGATATACATACACTTTTTTGGGATCATATTTTCTATTCCGCTATTTAATCAAAAACCTTTGGGGATCAGTTAAATTGGGGGATAGTCTGTGTTGGTATGTGTGAGAGAGATCCACCTTTCCAAGTTGTTGGGGTTCATCTCATACTTCTGAAGGTTTAAAGGGTGCTGCCTGTTCCATACTCCCCCTACTCCTAGCCTTTTAGGGGTACAAACAATAGTAATTGGGGCCTAGTGTGGTTGTGTATGTGTGATATACATACACTTTTTTTGGATCATATTTTCTATTCCGCTATTTAATCAAAAACCTTTGGGGATCAGTTAAATTGGGGGATAGTCTGTGTTGGTACGTGTGAGAGAGATCCACCTTTCCAAGTTGTTGGGGTTCATCTCATACTTCTGAAGGTTTGAGGGTGCTGCCTGTTCCATACTCCCCCTACTCCTAGCCTTTTAGGGGTACAAACAATAGTAATTGGGGCCTAGTGTGGTTGTGTACGTGTGATATACATACACTTTTTTTGGATCATATTTTCTATTCCGCTATTTAATCAAAAACCTTTGGGGATCAGTTAAATTGGGGGATAGTCTGTGTTGGTACGTGTGAGAGAGATCCACCTTTCCAAGTTTTTGGGGTTCATCTCATACTTCTGAAGATTTGAGGGTGCTGCCTGTTCCATACCCCCCCTACTCCTCATCTAGCCTTTTAGGGGTACAAACAATAGTAATTGGGGCCTAGTGTGGTTGTGTACGTGTGATATACATACACTTTTTTTGGATCATATTTTCTATTCCGCTATTTAATCAAAAACCTTTGGGGATCAGTTAAATTGGGGGATAGTCTGTGTTGGTACGTGTGAGAGAGATCCACCTTTCCAAGTTGTTGGGGTTCATCTCATACTTCTGAAGGTTTGAGGGTGCTGCCTGTTCCATACTCCCCCTACTCCTAGCCTTTTAGGGGTACAAACAATAGTAATTGGGGCCTAGTGTGGTTGTGTACGTGTGATATACATACACTTTTTTTGGATCATATTTTCTATTCCGCTATTTAATCAAAAACCTTTGGGGATCAGTTAAATTGGGGGATAGTCTGTGTTGGTACGTGTGAGAGAGATCCACCTTTCCAAGTTGTTGGGGTTCATCTCATACTTCTGAAGGTTTGAGGGTGCTGCCTGTTCCATACTCCCCCTACTCCTAGCCTTTTAGGGGTACAAACAATAGTAATTGGGGCCTAGTGTGGTTGTGTACGTGTGATATACATACACTTTTTTTGGATCATATTTTCTATTCCGCTATTTAATCAAAAACCTTTGGGGATCAGTTAAATTGGGGGATAGTCTGTGTTGGTACGTGTGAGAGAGATCCACCTTTCCAAGTTTTTGGGGTTCATCTCATACTTCTGAAGATTTGAGGGTGCTGCCTGTTCCATACTCCTCCTCCTACTGCTCAACCATCCTTTTAGGGGTACAAACAATAGTAGTTGGGGCCTAGTGTGGTGGTGTACGTGCGAGATACATACACTTTCTTTTTGATCATATTTTCTATTCCGCTATTCAATTAAAACCTTTGGGGATCAATTCAATTGCGAGATAGTCTGTGTCGGTACGTGTGAGATCCACCTTTCCAAGTTGTTGGGGTTCATCTCATACTTCTGAAGATTTGAGGGTGCTGCCTGTTCCATACCCCCCCTACTCCTCATCTAGCCTTTTAGGGGTACAAACAATAGTAATTGGGGCCTAGTGTGGTTGTGTACGTGTGATATACATACACTTTTTTTGGATCATATTTTCTATTCCGCTATTTAATCAAAAACCTTTGGGGATCAGTTAAATTGGGGGATAGTCTGTGTTGGTACGTGTGAGAGAGATCCACCTTTCCAAGTTGTTGGGGTTCATCTCATACTTCTGAAGGTTTGAGGGTGCTGCCTGTTCCATACTCCCCCTACTCCTAGCCTTTTAGGGGTACAAACAATAGTAATTGGGGCCTAGTGTGGTTGTGTACGTGTGATATACATACACTTTTTTTGGATCATATTTTCTATTCCGCTATTTAATCAAAAACCTTTGGGGATCAGTTAAATTGGGGGATAGTCTGTGTTGGTACGTGTGAGAGAGATCCACCTTTCCAAGTTGTTGGGGTTCATCTCATACTTCTGAAGGTTTGAGGGTGCTGCCTGTTCCATACTCCCCCTACTCCTAGCCTTTTAGGGGTACAAACAATAGTAATTGGGGCCTAGTGTGGTTGTGTACGTGTGATATACATACACTTTTTTTGGATCATATTTTCTATTCCGCTATTTAATCAAAAACCTTTGGGGATCAGTTAAATTGGGGGATAGTCTGTGTTGGTACGTGTGAGAGAGATCCACCTTTCCAAGTTTTTGGGGTTCATCTCATACTTCTGAAGATTTGAGGGTGCTGCCTGTTCCATACTCCTCCTCCTACTGCTCAACCATCCTTTTAGGGGTACAAACAATAGTAGTTGGGGCCTAGTGTGGTGGTGTACGTGCGAGATACATACACTTTCTTTTTGATCATATTTTCTATTCCGCTATTCAATTAAAACCTTTGGGGATCAATTCAATTGCGAGATAGTCTGTGTCGGTACGTGTGAGATCCACCTTTCCAAGTTGTTGGGGTTCATCTCATACTTCTGAAGATTTGAGGGTGCTGCCTGTTCCATACTCCTGCTCCTACTGCTCAACCATCCTTTTAGGGGTACAAACAATAGTAATTGGGGCCTAGTGTGGTTGTGTACGTGCGAGATACATACACTTTTTTTGATCATATTTCCTATTCCGCTATTCAATAAAAACCTTTGAGGATCAATTGAATTGCGGGATAGTCTGTGTCGGTACGTGTGAGATCCACCTTTCCAAGTTTTTGGGGTTCATCTCATACTTCTGAAGATTTGAGGGTGCTGCCTGTTCCATACTCCTCCTCCTACTCCTCATCCATCCTTTTAGGGGTACAAACAATAGTAATTGGGGCCTAGTGTGGTTGTGTACGTGCGAGATACATACACTTTTTTTGATCATATTTCCTATTCCGCTATTCAATAAAAACCTTTGAGGATCAATTGAATTGCGGGATAGTCTGTGTCGGTACGTGTGAGATCCACCTTTCCAAGTTTTTGGGGTTCATCTCATACTTCTGAAGATTTGAGGGTGCTGTCTGTTCCATACTCCTCCTACTCCTCATCCATCCTTTTAGGGGTAGAAACAATAGTAATTGGGGCCTAGTGTGGTTTTGTACGTGCGAGATACATACACTTTTTTGGATCATATTTCCTATTCCGCTATTCAATAAAAACCTTTCTAGGGCAAGATCTTAAATTACAGAAATATGAGGAGACCGTCAAATAAGGGCCGTGGCCTGGGTCGTGGTGCTGCTGGTAGAGCTCCTGTTGCAAGGAGAGGACGTGGTCGATCTGTGCCAGCTACACGCACAAGTGAAACACCTTCCTCAAGTGTGAGTAGGCGACAGAACCTGCATCAGTATTTGGTAGGGCATCAAACGCCCCTAGAAGTGATGAGGCCAGAACAAGTTGAGGCGATAGTAGATTGGTTTGCTGCTGACAGTGCCTCCAGTTCCTTCACATTGTCTCCCACCCAGTCTACTGCAGAAAGGTCAGAGTTGGCACCTGCAGCCAATGTCCAACCGTCTTTCACCTCACCCCCTTGCAAATCAGGCCAGCAGTCTGAGCCCCAAGCCATAAAGCAGTCTCTTATTCTTTTTGAGGACTCTGTCAGCAGGGTTTCCCAGGGCCATCCACCTAGCCCTGCCCCAGAAGTGGAAGAGATTGAGTGCAGCGATGCCCAACCACTTATTTCTCAAGATGAGTACATGCAAGGATCATCGCAGCACGTCTCCGATGATGACGAAACGCAGGTGCCAACTGCTGCGGCGTTCAGCATTGTGGAGACCGACAAGGAGGGCAGGGGTGAAGACTGGGTGGAAGATGATGTGGAGGACGATGAGGTCCTCGACCCCACATGGAATGAACGTCATGCAGGTGACCTGAGTAGTTTGGAGGAAGAGGCGGTGGTCGCACAGAGCCACCAGCACAGCAGAAGAGGGAGCAGGGTGCAGAAGCGGAGCGGCCGTGCCCTAGACACTACGCCCGCTACTGCCCAACGCAGCAAGGGAACGAGCGCACCAAAGTCAGCTCAAAGGAGTTCTCTAGCGTGGAAGTTCTTTAGAAAATGTGCTGATGACAGGACACGAGTGGTTTGCACCCTGTGCAATCAGAGCTTGAAGCGAGGCATAAACCTTCTCAACCTGAGCACAACCTGCATGATCAGGCATCTAAGTGCAAAGCACGAGCTGCAGTGGAGTACACACCTTCAAAACCAAGAAACGTCTCTGGCTCATCCTGCTTCCTCTTCTGCTGCAGTCTCGGCCGCTCCAGCCACATCTGTAGTGATACCGGCACCTGCCACCCCTGCAAACAGACGATCTGTCAGCAACACCACCACCTGGGTCACCAACAACCATCTCCACAATGTCCCGTGGAAGCGTTCAGCTTTCCATCTCCCAAACACTTGAGAGGAAGAGGAAGTACCCCCCTACCCACCCGCGATCCCTGGCCCTGAATGCCAGCATTTCAAAATTATTGGCCTTTGAAATGCTGTCATTCCGTCTGGTGGAGACGCACAGTTTTAAAAACCTTATGTCGGTGGCTGTCCCACAGTACGTCGTGCCCAGCCGCCACTACTTTTCCAGGCAAGCCATCCCTTCCCTGCACAACCAAGTGGGGGAAAATATCAGGTGTGCACTGCGCAACGCCATCTGTGCCAAGGTCCACCTAACTACGGATACGTGGACCAGTAAGCACGGTCAGGGGCGTTATATCTCCCTAACGGCACACTGGGTAAATGCAGTGGCGGATGGGCCTGAGGCGGATAGCAATTTGGCGCATGTCCTTCCACCACCGAGGATTGCAGGGCGCTTCAGTTTGCCTCCTGTTCCTAACTCCTCCTACTCCGCTTCCTCATCCTCTACCGCCTCCTCATCCGGACAGCGTAACACCTTCACCACCAACTTCAGCACGGCCAGGGGTAAACGACAGCAGGCAGTTTTACAACTTGCCTGTTTGGGGGACAAACCACACACCGCGCAGGAGTTGTGGAGGAGCATGGAACAGCAGACAAATGAGTGGTTGCTGCCAGCGAGCCTCAAGCCCGGCCTGGTGGTGTGCGATAACGGGCGAAATCTCATAGCAGCTCTGGGCCTAGCCGGTTTGACGCACATCCCTTGCCTGGCGCATGTGCTGAATTTGGTGGTGCAGAGGTTCCTTAAAAACTACCCCGATATGTCAGAGCTGCTGCAGAAAGTGCGGGCCGTTTGTGCGCACTTTCGGCGTTCTCACCCTGCTGCTGCTCGCCTGGCAGCGCTGCAGCGTAACTTCGGCCTTCCCGCTCACCGCCTCATATGTGACGTGCCCACAAGGTGGAACTCCACCTTGCACATGCTGGAAAGACTGTGCGAGCAGCAGCAGGCCATAGTGGAGTTTCAGCTGCAGCACGCACGCGTGAGTCGCTCTGCGGAACAGCACCACTTCACCACCAATAACTGGGCCTCCATGCGAGACCTGTGTGCCTTGTTGCGCTGTTTTGAGTACTCCACCAACATGGCCAGTGGCAATGACGCCGTTCTCAGCTTAACTATCCCACTTCTATGCCTCCTTGAAAAAACAATTCGGGCGATGATGGAAGAGGATGTGGCACAGGATGAGGAGGAGGAGGAGGATGAAGAGGTAACATTTCCAAGGCTTTCAGGGCAGTCATTCGCAAGGGGCTCCGAGGGTGGGTTCCTGCACACGCAAACGCCAGGGACGCAATTGTCCAGCAGGGGCACAGTTCTGGAGGATGAGGAGGATGAGGAGGAGGAGGAGCTGGAGGAGGAGATGGAACCATGTTCACAGCAGGGTGGCACCCAGGCCAGCTCATGGCCATCACTGGTGCGTGGCTGGGGGGATACAGAGGACACGGACGATACACCTCCCACAGAGGACAGCCTTTCGTCGCCTCTGGGCAGCCTGGCACACATGAGCGATTACATGCTGCAGTGTCTCCACAACGACCGCCGAGTTGCCCACATTCTAACTTGTGCTGATTACTGGGTGGCCACGCTGCTGGATCCCCGTTACAAGGACAACGTACCGTCCTTAATTCACTCACTGGAGCGCGATCGCAAGATGCGCGAGTACAAGCGCACGCTGGTAGACGCCATGCTGCTGGCATTCCCATCTGACAGCGGGGCCACAGTGGAAGCACAAGGCAGAGGAGGAGGAGGAGGAGGTCGCCAACGCAACCAGGGCACCGCCAGCACCTCAGAAGGCAGGGTTAGCATGGCCGAAATGTGGAAAAGCTTTGTCAGCACGCCACAACAAACAGCAGCACCAGCAGCTCAGATGGAACGTCTTAGCAGGAGGCAGCATTTTACCAACATGGTGGAGCAGTATGTGTGCACACGCCTACATGTAGTGAATGACGGGTCTGCCCCCTTCAACTTCTGGGTCTCCTAATTGGGCACATGGCCTGAGCTTGCCCTTTACGCCTTGGAGGTGCTGGCGTGCCCTGCAGCCAGTGTATTATCTGAACGGGTATTTAGCACGGCTGGGGGCGTTATAACAGACAAGCGCAGCCGCCTGTCCAGAGACAATGTGGACAAGCTCACGTTCATTAAAATGAACCAGGCATGGATCCCACGGGACTTTTCCGTACCTTATGCAGAATAGCAATGGATACCGACCTTACCCACCCATTGTTCCATTTTTGCTCTTTCTCACTCTTTTGGGGTGTACCCTCATTTAAAATTTTTGAAAAGAAGCAGTGTTGGCTACCTCGTCCTCCTCCTCAGGGCCAGATTAATGTAGGGGCTATTGGAGCTGCAGCTCCAGGCCCCTACCTTTTATATAGGCCCCGGGTTGGCCATATTCACTGTTACCGCTCTTCTGTCACTTGTAAACACAGAAGTCTGGCTTCTATGCTCGCTTCCCCAGGCAGCACCCTCAGAACCTCCCCACACAGCATGAAGGCCGGACAAGGAGGGACAGTTGGCGATGCATGGATGTGTTTATGGGCTTCAGAGACAGCATCCCATGTTGAATTAGGCATGCATGGCTGCACCCTTCCTCCTCTGGGTGCATGGCAAGGCACGGCCCTTAAGGCCCTTCAAAATCCTCAGCACCAAGCCCATGATGCTGTTAATCCGGCCCTGGTCCTCCTCCACCGCCGCTTCCACCTACACCGCCCATAGGTGTGCGCAGCCTATTGCATTAAGGTGTGCACCCCAAAGTTGAAATACACATGCATGTGTTTGCCAGCAGGGAGAGTAATGTATCGGGGCCATGTACCTGTAGGCAAGGAGAAATAGAGCAGAGCAGGTCCCAGGGAGATCTTTCCCATCTCCTCACTGGCAATGCTATGTGCCCTAGGTGATTAGGGTGTGCCCAGGCACACCCAGCACACCCTGTGCGCACGCCTATGTCACCGCCACATCCACCACCACCTCAACCTCCCTCCTACTCCATATGGGCCTCGTCCTTCAGAGATGAAGAAGAACATTGTTTTATTTTTCTGTTTTTTTTTTGTTGTTTTAAGTTATTTCCCTATCCACATTTGTTTGCAGAGCACTTGCCATGCTCTTAATTACGTTTTGCTGCCATTTGCAGCACTCTAGCCCTTTCCTTTGGTGTTTTAGAGCCATTTTAGTGCCTTAAAGTTCGGGTCCCCATTGACTTCAATGGGGTTCGGTGTCCGGGAAAAGTTCGGTAAAAGTCCGGGACACGGACCCGGACTTTTTTTTAAAGTTCGGCCGAACCCGTCGAACACGGACATCTAGGTGTCCGCTCAACCCTAGTCATAATGCTGTAGTACAGGGACAGAGCACACATCACACGTGCTGGCTGCTGATTAGGGACAGACAGGCAAAAAAATCATATTGTGTCTGAAATAGAATTAAGGGACAGGTCGGAGTGCTGCAGGCAGGGCGAGATATAGGCATTTTAGGGCGAGGCTGGAGATATTTAGGGTCAGTGTTCTACAATCGATTTTGCTGTGTGGGGGGGGTTTGCAGTGCCGGCAGTGACCGATCTTATCAATCCTTTTAGGGAGAGGCTGGAGATATTTAGGGTCAGTGTTCTACTACAATCAATTTTGCAGTGTGGGGGGGGGTTTGCAGTGCCGGCAGTGACCGATCTTATCAATCCTTTTAGGGAGAGTCTGGAGATAGGCAGGTGTCAGTGGTCCACATAGATTTTGCTGTGTGTGGGGTGGTGTGAACACAATCTTTTTGCCCACTGAGGAGGAGGGAGAAAAAAAGTATTTTTTATCAGTCAGTTGTGTGCAGCGTTTTTCCTTCAGTGCTGCTGTGCTGACTGTGATAATACACTGCTGTGTTCACACATGTGCTATTATTGAGTGATTTCAAAAGTTATACACTTTTTTCTATTCAACTATTCAATATACACCCTTGGGTTAAAAAAATTAAATTGTAGCATAGTCTGTACTAATCTAGTTAAAAATTACAAACTTAAAAGGGGAATTTTTTTTTTTTCCCCTTCATAGCCTGCAGCAGAGCTGACTGATAAAAGACACTGCTGTTCACATGTGCTATTGATAAATCACCAATTTTTTATCATATTTTCTATTCCGCTATTCAATCTACACCTTTGGGTATAAACAATTAAATTGCGGGATAGTCAGTGTCGGTACGTGTGAGATACACCTTTACAATTTTTGGGGCGCATCTCATACTGCCGAGGATTTGAGGGTGCTGCCTGTTCTGAACTCCTCCTACTCCTCATCCTGCCTTTGTGGGGTACAAAAAATAGTAATTTGGGCCTAGTCTGGGTCTCTACGTGTGAGATACATACACCTTTTAACATCATATTTTCTATTCCGCTATTCAATCTACACCTTTGGGTATAAACAATTAAATTGCGGGATAGTCTGTGTCGGTACGTGTGAGATACACCTTTCCAATTTTTGGGGCGCATCTCATACTGCCGAGGATTTGAGGGTGCTGCCTGTTCCGAACTCCTCCTACTCCTCATCCTGCCTTTGGGGGTACAAAAAATAGTAATTTGGGCCTAGTCTGGGTCTCTACGTGTGAGATACATACACCTTTTGATATCATATTTTCTATTCCGCTATTCAATCTACACCTTTGGGTATAAACAATTAAATTGCGGGATAGTCAGTGTCGGTACGTGTGAGATACACCTTTCCAATTTTTGGGGCGCATCTCATACTGCCGAGGATTTGAGGGTGCTGCCTGTTCCGAACTCCTCCTACTCCTCATCCTGCCTTTGGGGGTACAAAAAATAGTAATTTGGGCCTAGTCTGGGTCTCTACGTGTGAGATACATACACCTTTTGATATCATATTTTCTATTCCGCTATTCAATCTACACCTTTGGGTATAAACAATTAAATTGCGGGATAGTCAGTGTCGGTACGTGTGAGATACACCTTTCCAATTTTTGGGGCGCATCTCATACTGCCGAGGATTTGAGGGTTCTGCCTGTTCCAAACTCCTCCTACTCCTCATCCTGCCTTTGGGGGTACAAAAAATAGTAATTTGGGCCTAGTCTGGGTCTCTACGTGTGAGATACATACACCTTTTGATATCATATTTTCTATTCCGCTATTCAATCTAAACCTTTGGGTATAAACAATTAAATTGCGGGATAGTCAGTGTCGGTACGTGTGAGAAACACCTTTCCAATTTTTGGGGCGCATCTCATACTGCCAAGGATTTGAGGGTGCTGCCTGTTCCGAACTCCTCCTACTCCTCATCCTGCCTTTGGGGGTACAAAAAATAGTAATTTGGGCCTAGTCTGGGTCTCTACGTGTGAGATACATACACCTTTTGATATCATATTTTCTATTCCGCTATTCAATCTACACCTTTGGGTATAAACAATTAAATTGCAGGATAGTCAGTGTCGGTACGTGTGAGATACACCTTTCCAATTTTTGGGGCGCATCTCATACTGCCGAGGATTTGAGGGTGCTGCCTGTTCCGAACTCCTCCTACTCCTCATCCTGCCTTTGGGGTACAAAAAATAGTAATTTGGGCCTAGTCTGGGTCTCTACGTGTGAGATACATACACCTTTTGATATCATATTTTCTATTCCGCTATTCAATCTAAACCTTTGAGTATAAACAATTAAATTGCGGGATAGTCAGTGTCGGTACGTGTGAGATACACCTTTCAAATTTTTGGGGCGCATCTCATACTGCTGAGGATTTGAGGGTGCTGCCTGTTCCGAACTCCTCCTACTCCTCATCCTGCCTTTGGGGGTACAAAAAATAGTAATTTGGGCCTAGTCTGGGTCTCTACGTGTGAGATACATACACCTTTTGATATCATATTTTCTATTCCGCTATTCAATCTAAACCTTTTGGTATAAACAATTAAATTGCGGGATAGTCAGTGTCGGTACGTGTGAGAAACACCTTTCCAATTTTTGGGGCGCATCTCATACTGCCGAGGATTTGAGGGTGCTGCCTGTTCTGAACTCCTCCTACTCCTCATCCTGCCTTTGGGGGTACAAAAAATAGTAATTTGGGCCTAGTCTGGGTCTCTACGTGTGAGATACATACACCTTTTGATATCATATTTTCTATTGCGCTATTCAATCTAAACCTTTGGGTATAAACAATTAAATTGCGGGATAGTCAGTGTTGGTACGTGTGAGAAACACCTTTCCAATTTTTGGGGCGCATCTCATACTGCCGAGGATTTGAGGGTGCTGCCTGTTCCGAACTACTCCTACTCCTCATCCTGCCTTTGAGGGTGCAAAAAATAGTAATTTGGGCCTAGTCTGGGTCTCTAAATGTGAGATACATACACCTTTTGATATCATATTTTCTATTCCGCTATTCAATCTACACCTTTTGGTATAAACAATTAAATTGCGGGATAGTCAGTGTCGGTACGTGTGAGATACACCTTTCCAATTTTTGGGGCGCATCTCATACTGCCGAGGATTTGAGGGTGCTGCCTGTTCCGAACTCCTCCTACTCCTCATCCTGCCTTTGGGGGTACAAAAAATAGTAATTTGGGCCTAGTCTGGGTCTCTACGTGTGAGATACATACACCTTTTGATATCATATTTTCTATTCCGCTATTCAATCTACACCTTTGGGTATAAACAATTAAATTGCGGGATAGTCAGTGTCGGTACGTGTGAGATACACCTTTCCAATTTTTGGTTCGCATCTCATACTGCCGAGGATTTGAAGGTGCTGCCTAATCCGAACTCCTCCTACTCCTTATCCTGCCTTTGGGGGTACTAAAAATAGTAATTTGGGCCTAGTCTGGGTCTCTACGTGTGAGATACATACACCTTTTGATATCATATTTTCTATTCCGCTATTCAATCTAAACCTTTGGGTATAAACAATTAAATTGCGGGATAGTCAGTGTCGGTACGTGTGAGATACACCTTTCCAATTTTTGGGGCGCATCTCATACTGCCGAGGATTTGAGGGTGCTGCCTGTTCCGAACTCCTCCTACTCCTCATCCTGCCTTTGGGGGTACAAAAAATAGTAATTTGGGCCTAGTCTGGGTCTCTACGTGTGAGATACATACACCTTTTGATATCATATTTTCTATTCCGCTATTCAATCTAAACCTTTTGGTATAAACAATTAAATTGCGGGATAGTCAGTGTCGGTACGTGTGAGAAACACCTTTCCAATTTTTGGGGCGCATCTCATACTGCCGAGGATTTGAGGGTGCTGCCTGTTCTGAACTCCTCCTACTCCTCATCCTGCCTTTGGGGGTACAAAAAATAGTAATTTGGGCCTAGTCTGGGTCTCTACGTGTGAGATACATACACCTTTTGATATCATATTTTCTATTCCGCTATTCAATCTAAACCTTTGGGTATAATCAATTAAATTGCGGGATAGTCAGTGTCGGTACGTGTGAGAAACACCTTTCCAATTTTTGGGGCGCATCTCATACTGCCGAGGATTTGAGGGTGCTGCCTGTTCCGAACTCCTCCTACTCCTCATCCTGCCTTTGAGGGTGCAAAAAATAGTAATTTGGGCCTAGTCTGGGTCTCTAAATGTGAGATACATACACCTTTTGATATCATATTTTCTATTCCGCTATTCAATCTACACCTTTTGGTATAAACAATTAAATTGCGGGATAGTCAGTGTCGGTACGTGTGAGATACACCTTTCCAATTTTTGGGGCGCATCTCATATTGCCGAGGATTTGAGGGTGCTGCCTGTTCCGAACTCCTCCTACTCCTCATCCTGCCTTTGGGGGTACAAAAAATAGTAATTTGGGCCTAGTCTGGGTCTCTACGTGTGAGATACATACACCTTTTGATATAATATTTTCTATTCCGCTATTCAATCTACACCTTTGGGTATAAACAATTAAATTGCGGGATAGTCAGTGTCGGTACGTGTGAGATACACCTTTCCAATTTTTGGTTCGCATCTCATACTGCCGAGGATTTGAAGGTGCTGCCTAATCCGAACTCCTCCTACTCCTTATCCTGCCTTTGGGGGTACTAAAAATAGTAATTTGGGCCTAGTCTGGGTCTCTACGTGTGAGATACATACACCTTTTGATATCATATTTTATATTCCGCTATTCAATCTAAACCTTTGGGTATAAACAATTAAATTGCGGGATAGTCAGTGTCGGTACGTGTGAGAAACACCTTTCCAATTTTTGGGGCGCATCTCATACTGCCGAGGATTTGAGGGTGCTGCCTGTTCCGAACTCCTCCTACTCCTCATCCTGCCTTTGAGGGTGCAAAAAATAGTAATTTGGGCCTAGTCTGGGTCTCTAAATGTGAGATACATACACCTTTTGATATCATATTTTCTATTCCGCTATTCAATCTACACCTTTTGGTATAAACAATTAAATTGCGGGATAGTCAGTGTCGGTACGTGTGAGATACACCTTTCCAATTTTTGGGGCGCATCTCATATTGCCGAGGATTTGAGGGTGCTGCCTGTTCCGAACTCCTCCTACTCCTCATCCTGCCTTTGGGGGTACAAAAAATAGTAATTTGGGCCTAGTCTGGGTCTCTACGTGTGAGATACATACACCTTTTGATATAATATTTTCTATTCCGCTATTCAATCTACACCTTTGGGTATAAACAATTAAATTGCGGGATAGTCAGTGTCGGTACGTGTGAGATACACCTTTCCAATTTTTGGTTCGCATCTCATACTGCCGAGGATTTGAAGGTGCTGCCTAATCCGAACTCCTCCTACTCCTTATCCTGCCTTTGGGGGTACTAAAAATAGTAATTTGGGCCTAGTCTGGGTCTCTACGTGTGAGATACATACACCTTTTGATATCATATTTTATATTCCGCTATTCAATCTAAACCTTTGGGTATAAACAATTAAATTGCGGGATAGTCAGTGTCGGTACGTGTGAGATACACCTTTCCAATTTTTGGGGCGCATCTCATACTGCCGAGGATTTGAGGGTGCTGCCTGTTCTGAACTCCTCCTACTCCTCATCCTGCCTTTGGGGGTACAAAAAATAGTAATTTGGGCCTAGTCTGGGTCTCTACGTGTGAGATACATACACCTTTTGATATCATATTTTCTATTCCGCTATTCAATCTACACCTTTGGGTATAAACAATTAAATTGCGGGATAGTCAGTGTCGGTACGTGTGAGATACACCTTTCCAATTTTTGGGGCGCATCTCATACTGCCGAGGATTTGAAGGTGCTGCCTAATCCGAACTCCTCTTACTCCTCATCCTGCCTTTGGGGGAACAAAAAATAGTAATTTGGGCCTAGTCTGGGTCTCTACATGTGAGATACATACACCTTTTGATATCATATTTTCTATTCCGCTATTCAATCTAAACCTTTGGGTATAAACAATTAAATTGCGGGATAGTCAGTGTCGGTACGTCTGAGATACACCTCTCCAATTTTTGGGGCGCATCTCATACTGCCGAGGATTTGAGGGTGCTGCCTGTTCCGAACTCCTCCTACTCCTCATCCTGCCTTTGGGGGTACAAAAAATAGTAATTTGGGCCTAGTCTGG
The DNA here is from genome assembly GCF_965119305.1 of Pelophylax lessonae. Lineage (NCBI taxonomy): Eukaryota > Metazoa > Chordata > Amphibia > Anura > Ranidae > Pelophylax > Pelophylax lessonae. The sequence goes on along the minus strand of NC_138776.1, from coordinate 188,946,732 downwards.
GTCTCTACGTGTGAGATACATACACCTTTTGATATCACATTTTCTATTCCGCTATTCAATCTACACCTTTGGGTATAAACAATTAAATTGCGGGATAGTCAGTGTCGGTACGTGTGAGATACACCTTTACAATTTTTGGGGCGCATCTCATACTGCCGAGGATTTGAGGGTGCTGCCTGTTCCGAACTCCTCCTACTCCTCATCCTGCCTTTGTGGGGTACAAAAAATAGTAATTTGGGCCTAGTCTGGGTCTCTACGTGTGAGATACATACACCTTTTAACATCATATTTTCTTTTCCGCTATTCAATCTACACCTTTGGGTATAAACAATTAAATTGCGGGATAGTCTGTGTCGGTACGTGTGAGATACACCTTTCCAATTTTTGGGGCGCATCTCATACTGCCGAGGATTTGAGGGTGCTGCCTGTTCCGAACTCCTCCTACTCCTCATCCTGCCTTTGGGGGTACAAAAAATAGTAATTTGGGCCTAGTCTGGGTCTCTACGTGTGAGATACATACACCTTTTGATATCATATTTTCTATTCCGCTATTCAATCTACACCTTTGGGTATAAACAATTAAATTGCGGGATAGTCAGTGTCGGTACGTGTGAGATACACCTTTCCAATTTTTGGGGCGCATCTCATACTGCCGAGGATTTGAGGGTGCTGCCTGTTCCGAACTCCTCCTACTCCTCATCCTGCCTTTGGGGGTACAAAAAATAGTAATTTGGGCCTAGTCTGGGTCTCTACGTGTGAGATACATACACCTTTTGATATCATATTTTCTATTCCGCTATTCAATCTACACCTTTGGGTATAAACAATTAAATTGCGGGATAGTCAGTGTCGGTACGTGTGAGATACACCTTTCCAATTTTTGGGGCGCATCTCATACTGCCGAGGATTTGAGGGTTCTGCCTGTTCCAAACTCCTCCTACTCCTCATCCTGCCTTTGGGGGTACAAAAAATAGTAATTTGGGCCTAGTCTGGGTCTCTACGTGTGAGATACATACACCTTTTGATATCATATTTTCTATTCCGCTATTCAATCTAAACCTTTGGGTATAAACAATTAAATTGCGGGATAGTCAGTGTCGGTACGTGTGAGAAACACCTTTCCAATTTTTGGGGCGCATCTCATACTGCCGAGGATTTGAGGGTGCTGCCTGTTCCGAACTCCTCCTACTCCTCATCCTGCCTTTGGGGGTACAAAAAATAGTAATTTGGGCCTAGTCTGGGTCTCTACGTGTGAGATACATACACCTTTTGATATCATATTTTCTATTCCGCTATTCAATCTAAACCTTTGGGTATAAACAATTAAATTGCGGGATAGTCAGTGTCGGTACGTGTGAGAAACACCTTTCCAATTTTTGGGGCGCATCTCATACTGCCAAGGATTTGAGGGTGCTGCCTGTTCCGAACTCCTCCTACTCCTCATCCTGCCTTTGGGGGTACAAAAAATAGTAATTTGGGCCTAGTCTGGGTCTCTAAATGTGAGATACATACACCTTTTGATATCATATTTTCTATTCCGCTATTCAATCTACACCTTTTGGTATAAACAATTAAATTGCGGGATAGTCAGTGTCGGTACGTGTGAGATACACCTTTCCAATTTTTGGGGCGCATCTCATTCTGCCGAGGATTTGAGGGTGCTGCCTGTTCCGAACTCCTCCTACTTCTCATCCTGCCTTTGGGGGTACAAAAAATAGTAATTTGGGCCTAGTCTGGGTCTCTACGTGTGAGATACATACACCTTTTGATATCATATTTTCTATTCCGCTATTCAATCTACACCTTTGGGTATAAACAATTAAATTGCGGGATAGTCAGTGTCGGTACGTGTGAGATACACCTTTCCAATTTTTGGGGCGCATCTCATACTGCCGAGGATTTGAGGGTGCTGCCTGTTCCGAACTCCTCCTACTCCTCATCCTGCCTTTGGGGTACAAAAAATAGTAATTTGGGCCTAGTCTGGGTCTCTACGTGTGAGATACATACACCTTTTGATATCATATTTTCTATTCCGCTATTCAATCTAAACCTTTGGGTATAAACAATTAAATTGCGGGATAGTCAGTGTCGGTACGTGTGAGATACACCTTTCAAATTTTTGGGGCGCATCTCATACTGCTGAGGATTTGAGGGTGCTGCCTGTTCCGAACTCCTCCTACTCCTCATCCTGCCTTTGGGGGTACAAAAAATAGTAATTTGGGCCTAGTCTGGGTCTCTACGTGTGAGATACATACACCTTTTGATATCATATTTTCTATTCCGCTATTCAATCTAAACCTTTTGGTATAAACAATTAAATTGCGGGATAGTCAGTGTCGGTACGTGTGAGAAACACCTTTCCAATTTTTGGGGCGCATCTCATACTGCCGAGGATTTGAGGGTGCTGCCTGTTCTGAACTCCTCCTACTCCTCATCCTGCCTTTGGGGGTACAAAAAATAGTAATTTGGGCCTAGTCTGGGTCTCTACGTGTGAGATACATACACCTTTTGATATCATATTTTCTATTCCGCTATTCAATCTAAACCTTTGGGTATAAACAATTAAATTGCGGGATAGTCAGTGTCGGTACGTGTGAGAAACACCTTTCCAATTTTTGGGGCGCATCTCATACTGCCGAGGATTTGAGGGTGCTGCCTGTTCCGAACTCCTCCTACTCCTCATCCTGCCTTTGAGGGTGCAAAAAATAGTAATTTGGGCCTAGTCTGGGTCTCTAAATGTGAGATACATACACCTTTTGATATCATATTTTCTATTCCGCTATTCAATCTACACCTTTTGGTATAAACAATTAAATTGCGGGATAGTCAGTGTCGGTACGTGTGAGATACACCTTTCCAATTTTTGGGGCGCATCTCATACTGCCGAGGATTTGAGGGTGCTGCCTGTTCCGAACTCCTCCTACTCCTCATCCTGCCTTTGGGGGTACAAAAAATAGTAATTTGGGCCTAGTCTGGGTCTCTACGTGTGAGATACATACACCTTTTGATATAATATTTTCTATTCCGCTATTCAATCTACACCTTTGGGTATAAACAATTAAATTGCGGGATAGTCAGTGTCGGTACGTGTGAGATACACCTTTCCAATTTTTGGTTCGCATCTCATACTGCCAAGGATTTGAAGGTGCTGCCTAATCCGAACTCCTCCTACTCCTTATCCTGCCTTTGGGGGTACTAAAAATAGTAATTTGGGCCTAGTCTGGGTCTCTACGTGTGAGATACATACACCTTTTGATATCATATTTTCTATTCCGCTATTCAATCTAAACCTTTGGGTATAAACAATTAAATTGCGGGATAGTCAGTGTCGGTACGTGTGAGATACACCTTTCCAATTTTTGGGGCGCATCTCATACTGCCGAGGATTTGAGGGTGCTGCCTGTTCCGAACTCCTCCTACTTCTCATCCTGCCTTTGGGGGTACAAAAAATAGTAATTTGGGCCTAGTCTGGGTCTCTACGTGTGAGATACATACACCTTTTGATATCATATTTTCTATTCCGCTATTCAATCTACACCTTTGGGTATAAACAATTAAATTGCGGGATAGTCAGTGTCGGTACGTGTGAGATACACCTTTCCAATTTTTGGGGCGCATCTCATACTGCCGAGGATTTGAGGGTGCTGCCTGTTCCGAACTCCTCCTACTCCTCATCCTGCCTTTGGGGGTACAAAAAATAGTAATTTGGGCCTAGTCTGGGTCTCTACGTGTGAGATACATACACCTTTTGATATCACATTTTCTATTCCGCTATTCAATCTACACCTTTGGGTATAAACAATTAAATTGCGGGATAGTCAGTGTCGGTACGTGTGAGATACACCTTTCCATTTTTTGGGGCGCATCTCATACTGCCGAGGATTTGAGGGTGCTGCCTGTTCCGAACTCCTCCTACTCCTCATCCTGCCTTTGGGGGTACAAAAAATTGTAATTTGGGCCTAGTCTGGGTCTCTACGTGTGAGATACATACACCTTTTGATATCATATTTTCTATTGCGCTATTCATTCTACACCTTTGGGTATAAACAATTAAATTGCGGGATAGTCAGTGTCGGTACGTGTGAGATACACCTTTCCAATTTTTGGGGCGCATCTCATACTGCCGAGGATTTGAGGGTGCTTCAGTCTGCCTCCTGCCTGTTCCGAACTCCTCCTACTCCTCATCCTGCCTTTGGGGGTACAAAAAATAGTAATCGGGGCCTAGTCTGGTTCTGTACGTGTGAGATACATACACCTTTTTTTTGATAATATTTTCTATTCCGCTATTTAATCTACACCTTTGGGTAAAAACAATTAAATTGCGGGATAGTCTGTGTCGGTACGTGTGAGATACACCTTTCCAATTTTTGGGGCGCATCTCATACTGCCGAGGATTTGAGGGTGCTTCAGTCTGCCTCCTGCCTGTTCCCAACTCCTCCTACTCCTCATCCTGCCTTTGGGGGTACAAAAAATAGTAATCGGGGCCTAGTCTGGGTTTGTACGTGTGAGATACACCACCGTTTTGTAAAATTTTTCCTATTCCGCTATTCAATATACACCCTGTTTGAGTGTAAAAAATTAAATTATGGCATAGTCTGTATCGGTACGTGTGAGATACACCTTTTTAAATTTGTTTGGCGCATCTCCTTTCACCGCCGAGGATTGCAGGGCGCTTCAGTTTGCCTCCTGTTCCCAACTCCTCCTACTCCTCTTCCTCATCCTTCCTTTAGGGTGCAAAAAATTGTAATCGGGGCCTAGTCTGTGTTTGTACGTGTGAGATACACCGTATTATAAAATTGAGATACACCGTTTTTTATCCTTTTTCCTATTCCGCTATTCAATATACACCCTTTTGGGGTAAAAAACATTAAATTGCGGCATAGTTTGCATATTTGACTGTGAGATACACCCGTGCAATACTGTTGTTGTTTTGTTCCGCTATTCAATAAACACCTTTCTAGGGCAAGATTATAAATTACAGAAATAGGAGGAGACCGTCAAATAGGGGCCGTGGCCTGGGTCGTGGTGCTGCTGGTAGAGCTCCTGTTGCAAGAAGAGGACGTGGTCGATCTGTGCCAGCTACACGCACAAGTGAAACACCTATCTCAAGTGTGAGTAGGCGACAGAATCTGCAGCAGTATTTGGTAGGGCATCAAATGCCTCTAGAAGTGATGAGGCCAGAACAAGTAGAGGCAATAGTAGATTGGTTTGCTGCTGACTGTGCCTCTAGTTCCTTCACATTGTCTCCCACCCAGTCTACTGCAGAAAGGTCAGAGTTGGCACCTGCAGCCAATGTCCAACCGTCTTTCACCTCACCCCCTTGCAAATCAGGCAAGCAGTCTGAGCCCCAAGTCATGCAGCAGTCTCTTCTTCTTTTTGAGGACTCTGTCAGCAGGGTTTCCCAGGGCCATCCACCTAGCCCTGCCCCAGAAGTGGAAGAGATTGAGTGCAGCGATGCCCAACCACTTATTTCTCAAGATGAGTACATGCAAGGACCATCGCAGCACGTCTCTGATGATGACGAAACGCAGGTGCCAACTGCTGCGGCATTCAGAATTGTGGAGACCGACAAGGAGGGCAGGGGTGAAGACTGGGTGGAAGATGATGTGGAGGACGATGAGGTCCTCGACCCCACATGGAATGAAGGTCATGCAGGTGACCTGAGTAGTTTGGAGGAAGAGGCGGTGGTCGCACAGAGCCACCAGCACAGCAGAAGAGGGAGCAGGGTGCAGAAGCGGAGCGGCCGTGCCCTAGACACTACGCCTGCTACTGCCCAACGCAGCAAGGGAACGAGCGCAGCAAAGCCAGCTCAAAGGAGTTGTCTAGCGTGGAAGTTCTTCAGAAAATGTGCTGATGACAGGACACGAGTGGTTTGCACCCTGTGCAATCAGAGCCTGAAGCGTGGCATAAACCTTCTCAACCTGAGCACAACCTGCATGATCAGGCATCTAAGTGCAAAGCAGGAGCTGCAGTGGAGTACACACCTTCAAAACCAAGAAACGTCTCTGGCTCATCCTGCTTCCTCTTCTGCTGTAGTCTCGGCCTCTCCATCCACATCTGTAGTGATACCGGCACCTGCCACCCCGCAAACAGACGATCTGTTAGCAACACCACCACCTGGGTCACCAACCATCTCCACAATGTCCCGTGGAAGCGTTCAGCTTTCCATCTCCCAAACACTTGAGAAGAAGAGGAAGTACCCCCCTACCCACCCGCGATCCCTGGCCCTGAATGCCAACATTTCAAAATTCTTGGCCTTTGAAATGCTGTCATTCCGTCTGGTGGAGACGCACAGTTTTAAAAACATTATGTCGGTGGCTGTCCCACAGTACGTCGTGCCCAGCCGCCACTACTTTTCCAGGCAAGCCATCCCTTCCCTGCACAACCAAGTGGGGGAAAATATCAGGTGTGCACTGCGCAACGCCATCTGTGGCAAGGTTCACCTAACTACCGATACGTGGACCAGTAAGCACGGTCAGGGGCGTTATATCTCCCTAACGGCACACTGGGTAAATGCAGTGGCGGATGGGCCTGAGGTGGATAGCAATTTGGCGCATGTCCTTCCACCACCGAGGATTGCAGGGCGCTTCAGTTTGCCTCCTGTTCCTAACTCCTCCTACTCCGCTTCCTCATCCTCTACCGCCTTCTCATCCGGTCAGCGTAACACCTTCACCACCAACTTCAGCACGGCCAGGGGTAAACGACAGCAGGCAGTTTTAAAACTTGCCTGTTTTGTGGAGGAGCATGGAACAGCAGACAAATGAGTGGTTGCTGCCAGCGAGCCTCAAGCCCGGCCTGGTGGTGTGCGATAACAGGCGAAATCTCATAGCAGCTCTGGGCCTAGCCGGTTTGACGCACATCCCTTGCCTGGCGCATGTGCTGAATTTGGTGGTGCAGAGGTTCCTTAAAAATTATCCCGATATGTCAGAGCTGCTGCAGAAAGTGCGGGCCATCTGTGCGCACTTTCGGCGTTCTCACCATGCTGCTGCTCGCCTGTCAGCGCTGCAGCGTAACTTCGGCCTTCCCGCTCACCGCCTCATATGTGACGTGCCCACAAGGTGGAACTCCACCTTGCACATGCTGGAAAGACTGTGCGAGCAGCAGCAGGCCATAGTTGAGTTTCAGCTGCAGCACGCACGCGTGAGTCGCTCTGCGGGACAGCACCACTTCACCACCAATAACTGGGCCTCCATGCGAGATCTGTGTGCCTTGTTGCGCTGTTTTGAGTACTCCACCAACATGGCCAGTGCCGATGACGCCGTTGTCAGCTTAACTATCCCACTTCTATGCCTCCTTCAAAAAACAATTCGGGCGATGATGGAAGAGGATGTGGCACAGGATGAGGAGGAGGAGGAGGAGGATGAAGAGGTAACATTTCCAAGGCTTTCAGGGCAGTCATTCGCAAGGGGCTCCGAGGGTGGGTTCCTGCACACGCAAACGCCAGGGACGCAATTGTCCAGCAGGGGCACAGTTCTGGAGGAGGAGGAGCTGGAGGAGGAGATGGAACCATGTTCACAGCACGGTGGCACCCAGGCCAGCTCATGGCCATCACTGGTGCGTGGCTGGGGGGATACAGAGGACACAGACGATACCCCTCCCACAGAGGACAGCCTTTCGTTGCCTCTGGGCAGCCTGGCACACATGAGCGATTACATGCTGCAGTGTCTCCACAACGACCGCCGAGTTGCCCACATTCTAACTTGTGCTGATTACTGGGTGGCCACGCTGCTGGATCCCCGTTACAAGGACAACGTACCGTCCTTAATTCACTCACTGGAGCGCGATCGCAAGATGCGCGAGTACAAGCGCACGCTGGTAGTCGCGATGCTGCTGGCATTCCCACCTGACAGCGGGGCCACAGTGGAAGCACAAGGCAGAGGAGGAGGAGGAAGAGGTCGCCAACGCAACCAGGGCACCGCCAGCACCTCAGAAGGCAGGGTTAGCATGGCCGAAATGTGGAAACGCTTTGTCAGCACGCCACAACAAACAGCAGCACCAGCAGCTCATATGGAACGTCTTAGCAGCAGGCAGCATTTCGCCAACATGGTGGAGCAGTATGTGTGCACACGCCTACATGTAGTGAATGACGGGTCTGCCCCCTTCAACTTCTGGGTCTCCAAATTGGGCACATGGCCTGAGCTTGCCCTTTACGCCTTGGAGGTGCTGGCGTGCCCTGCAGCCAGTGTATTATCTGAACGGGTATTTAGCACGGTTGGGGGCGTTATCACAGACAAGCGCAGCCGCCTGTCCAGAGACAATGTGGACAAGCTCACGTTCATTAAAATGAACCAGGCATGGATCCCACGGGACTTTTCCGCACCTTGTGCAGAATAGCGATGGATACCGACCTTACCCAGCCATTGTTCTATTTTTGCTCTTTCTCACTCTTTTGGGGTGTACCCTCATTTAAAATTTCTGAAAAAAAGCAGTGTTGGCTACCTTGTTTTCCTCCACCGCCGCTTCCACCTACACCGCCCATAGATATGCGCAGCCTATTGCATTAGGGTGTGCACCCCAAAGTTTAAATACACATGCATGTGTTTGCCTACATGTACATGGCCCTGATACATTACTCTCCCTGCTGGCAAAGTGTAATAGAAGTGTGTGGCACTTCTCTTATGGCAGAGCAGGTCCGAGGGAGATCTTTCCCATCTCCTCACTGGCAAACAGAGCGATAATGCTAATGTGCCCAAGGTGATTAGGGTGTGCCCAGGTACACCCGGCACACCCTGTGCGCACGCCTATGACACCACCACATCCACCACCACCTCAACCTCCCTCCTACTCCATATGGGCCTTGTCCTTCAGAGATGAAGAACATTGTTTTATTTTTCTGTTTTTTTTGTTGTTTTAAGTTATTTCCCTATCCACATTTGTTTGCAGAGCACTTGCCATGCTCTTAACTATGTTTTGCTGCCATTTGCAGCACTCTAGCCCTTTCCTTTGGTGTTTTAGAGCCATTTTAGTGCCTGAAAGTTCGGGTCCCCATTGACTTCAATGGGGTTCGGTGTCCGGGTAAAGTTCGGAAAAAGTCCGGGACACGGACCCGGACTTTTTTTTCAAGTTCGGCCGAACCCGCCGAACACGGACATCCAGGTGTCCGCTCAACTCTATCCATAAATAAACTGGCATAACTAGGAGCAAACCTGGCTCCCATAGCAGTTCCTCTGACTTGTCTATAGTACTTCCCATATATAGGAGAATGAATTGTGTGTCAGGGTAAACTCTACAGAGCTCCCCGGTAAGGATGACTGTATGGGATGTAGGTTGCTGTGACTTAGATAATAGTTGACTGATTTTAGGCCGTGTTTGTATTCGATTGACGTGTACAAGGATGTGACATGAAGGGAGAGCCACAAAAAATGCTGACTCCACCTAAAGGGTGATAGAATGTCCAACATGAGACTGGAATCTCTAATGTAGGAGGGAAGTTCTGTGACCAAATCCTGGAGGAAATAATCGATATAGCAACCTAGATTACTAGGTTGCTATCTATGCCCGCTATGATTGATGTACCCTAGGGATTAACCTGATCCTTATGGATCTTAGATATGTGGTAAAAATGAGGGATTAGTGGATGTTGTCTGTATAGAAACTGATATTCATTTTTTTGTAATTGCTTTATCCAGTAATGCTTTATCCAACAATTGAATTGATTGGTACTCGGGCAGCGGATCCCTAAGGAGTGTATCATATGTGGCCGTATCTCCCAGCAACCTAAAAGCCTCTGCCAGATACGAAGACTTGTACTGTATGACAAGGCCCCTGCCCTTATCCGCTTGTCTGATGATCTGATTATTATTTTTAAAGCTATTATTTGCATCCATTGTGTTGTCCCATTTGGTACCTCTGGCTGTGTTTTCAGTTTTGGAATTGGTATTATTCTTATGGCAGATTTGTCTTAATTCATCAAGTACCACTTCATAAAAGGTGGGGAAAAGGTTGCCCTGGGGAAAGAATGAGGATTTAGGTTTAAAATGTCTGTAAATCATAATCCTCTCATCTTGACCTGACCTCGGTGGTTCTATTTGTATACCGTTGCAACCTCCCTCCTGGAATAAACTCTCCAGGATGGGTAGTGCGGCATACACCATATAGTCCTCAATGCCCCCTGGTGCCCTCTTGGGGCTAACAGGCTCCTTACTAGTTTCATTTATAAGGGCAAAGTACTGTATCTCTTGACAGTCAGGCCTCTGATATATTTATTAAGATCCACAAAAAGCTTGAACAGATTGGGATGGTTATTGGGAGCAAAATTTAACCCTTTTAGGTAAAAGATCCAGTTCCGTGTCCATGAACACGGAGCTGGTAAATTATAGATCTTAATGGTGGAAAACTCTTGAATTCCCTTCTCCCTCTTTTTGGTATTCTTTCCTTCTCTCTTCCCTCTCTTCCTCCTCCTTCTCTTTTTCTCACTAACTTTCTCTGTGGGAGTGAGCTTGAATGTCTGGAGGCTACCGGGGAGAATCATCCTCCGCCTGTCATTCTTCCCTGTGTAAGAATGGAGATCATACGGTTCTGCTATGTAGGACCGTTGATCTCTGTTCTTACACAACAAGCCACATCCAATCACAGTTAGAATCATGCCCCTAGGAACACACTTAACCCCTCCCTGCCAGTGTAATTTTTACAGTAACAGTGCATATGTATAGCACTGATTACTGTAGTAATGTCACTGGTAACCCCAAAAGTGTCAAAAATGTCAGTCAAGGGTCCGATCTGTCCGCCGCAATGCCGCAGTCCCGCTAAAAAAATCGCAGATCGCCACCAATCCTCGTTAAATAAAAAACAACAAAATGACAAAAATCTTTCCCTTAGTTAGTAAACGCAATAACTTTTGCGCAAACCAATCAAAATATGCTTTTTACGATTTTTATTACCAAACATATGTAGCATAAAACAAATTGGCCTAAAATGTTAAAAAAATTTTGATTTTTACATTTTTTTGGGGGGGGGAATTTCATATAAAAAATTTGAAAAATATTGTAATTTTTGCAAAATTTTCACTCTTTTTTTGTTTATAGTGCATGATCAAAATATCGCACAGGTGATCAAATACCACCAAAAGAAAGCTCTGTTTGTGGGAAAAAAAAAGGTCAAATTCGTTTAGGAAGAGCATTGCACGACCGTGCAATTGTCCGTTAAAGTCCCTCAGTGCCAAATCGCAAAATAGGCCCTGGTCAGGAAGGGGGTAAAATCTTCCGGGGCTTAAGTGGTTGACGTGGATGAGACAAAGTAATGGGACTAATGCCAGGATTACCCGTTTGTTCCTGGCACTCTAGGAATTTAGGTTTGTAGTGGAGCACAGGCCCGGGAGACAGCATCAAAATGCAGATGCCCTCTCACGAGCCCATTGTCTTATCTCCACTGTTGCCTCCACCTCCTGGCGTTGGGGCAGAGGGGGGGAAAATATGTACAGGTCGTCGAGGGTGGGTCCTTGAAGGACGCTAGATTTCCCCTCTGTTTGGGCTCTGGTCCCTTTAAGGGAGCAAAAGGGGTTAACTCATTGATCAGAGGAAGTGTGTTTAAGAAGGACAGGAAATTGTAGATTGGGTGTGGTGGAGCATAGAGGAGACTGTGGATGGTGGATGGTGGACTTTTGTACAGCCGAGAGGGTGCATGTCAGTGTGCTGACTGGGAACCTGTTGCCAGGGGAAGTTACCCTCTTCAAAGGTTGGGACTGTTTGACTGCAAAAGCAGCTCTGAACTCTTCAAGTCAGTGAGACTGTTTTTTCCTTGTTATGTTTTTTTGCTACGAAGCCTGTTTAAGTTAACCACTTTACCGCTGCTCACGAGAGCTCTACTGCGGCAAAGTGGCTCGATAACGTCTGGCGACGTAGACCTACGTCGTCAGACATTCCCCTCTCTCGGTGGCGCGCTCGCTCCCGCTGTATTCAGATCTGTCCCTGTGTCACATAGTCCCCTCCCCCCACACATGTCAGTAAGCACCAGGCATACATTAACCTCTCCAATAGAATTAACCCCTTCACTGCCAGTGTCATTTTTACAGTAACAGTGCATATGTATAGCACTGATTACTGTAGTAATGTCACTGGTACCCCCAAAAGTGTCAAAAATATCAGCCAAAATATCAGCCAAGAGTCCGATCTGTCTGCCGCAATGTCGCAGTCCCGCAAAAAAATCGCAGATCGCCGCCATTACTCGTTAAAAAAAAAAAACACCAAAAACGACAGAAATCTTTCCCTTAATTAGTAAACGCAATAACTTTTGCGCAAACCAATCAAAATACGCTTATTGCGATTTTTTTTACCAAAAATATGTAGCAGAAAACAAATTGGCCTAAAATTATAAAAAATTTTGATTTTTACATTTTTTTTGGGGGGGGGGGGGGGGAATTTCATATAAAAGAATGTGAAAAATACTGTTATTTTTTCCAAATTGTCGCTCTTTTTTTGTTTATAGCGCAAAAGTAAAAATTACACAGGTGATAAAATACCACCAAAAGAAAGCTCTGTCTGTGGGGAAAAAAGGACGTAAATTTTGTTTGGGTACGGGGAATTTCATATAAAAAAATGTGAAAAATATTGTTATTTTTTCCAAATTGTCGCTTTTTTTTTGTTTATAGCGCAAAAGTAAAATTTACACAGGTGATAAAATACCACCAAAAGAAAGCTCTGTCTGTGGGAAAAAAAGGACGTAAATTTTGTTTGGGTACGGTGTTGCATGACCGCGCAATTGTCCGTTAAAGTCACACAGTGCCGAATCGCAAAGAGTGGCCCAGACGTAAGACAGCAAAATCCTCCGGTGGTAAAGTGGTTAATAAACATTTCTTTGGTTGCAACGCCTGTGTCCTGCGATCCAGCTGATTCCCTATATATATATATATATATATATATATATATACTGTATATATGTAGTATACACACACATATATATATATATATATATATATATATATATATATATATATATATATATATATATATATATATATATATATATATGTATACTGTATGTACACACACACACTTTTTGTTTTGTCGAGTTTTAAACATATATATATATATATATATATACATACATACACACAATATCTATGTCTATATCTTTATCTATCTATATCTAGATATCCTGGAACATGACATGTGTGCTAGGCAGGAAGTGCATGTTTGGTGAGGTGCACTAAAAGACATTCCACCTCCCTCCACCAGCTAACTGACAGATCCCCCCCTCCCAAGGGACAAAATTACCCCTCCCTGACTTTCCCTGCAAATGAACACAAGCTTTTCTGTGAAGTACAGGGAGGGAGCCATTGGTGTCCGTATTGTGCGAGCAGCTGTACGAGATCCGGGAACGTGTGCACACTCGAATAGTGTCGTTTCCAGTCACCTGTGGCGATCACGTGTTTGCGAGAATGCCGCGAAATGGATAAAGTTCAAAATACACATCCAAAATACACAATTACATATAGACAAATATAAAATGTAAAAAAACATAAGCGGTGTAAAGCTTGTATAACAGTGTAAGTTTGCTGTCCCCTCAGGCTATAAGAAGATTGCCAAGACCCTGAAACTGTGCTGCAGCATTGTGGCCAAGACCATACAGCAGTTTAACAGGACAGGTTCCACTCAGAACAGTCCTCGCCATGGTCGACCAAAGAAGGTGAGTGCATGTGCTCAGCGTCATATCTAAAGGTTGTCTTTGGGAAATAGACGTATGAGTGCTGCCAGCATTGCTGCAGAGGTTAAAGGGGTAGGGGGTCAGCCTTTCAGTGCTCAGACCATACGCCACACGCTGCATCAAATTGGTCTGCGTGGCTGTCGTCCCAAAAAGAAAACCTTTTCTAAAGATGATGCACAAGAAAGCCCGCAAACAGTTTGCTGAAGACAAGCAGACTAAGGACATCGATTACTGGAACCATGTCCTGTGGTCTGATGAGACCAAGATAAACTAATTTGGTTCAGACGGTGTGAAGTGGCAGTAACCAGGTGAGGAATACAAAGACAAGTGTGTCTTGCCTACAGTCAAGCATGGTGGGGGGAGTGTCATGGTCTGGGCTGCATGAGTGCTGCTGGCACTTGGGAGCTACAGTTCATTGAGGGAACCATGAATTCCAACATGTACTGTGACATACTGAAGCAGAGCATGATCTCCTCTCTTTGGAGACTTGGCCGCAGGGCAGTATTCCAACATGATAACGACCCCAAACACACCTCTAAGACGACCACTGCCTTGCTAAAGAAGCAGAGGGTAAAGGTGATGGGCTGGCCAAGCATGTCTCCAGACCTAAACCCTATTGAGCATATGTGGGGCATCCTCAAATGTAAGGTGGAGGAACACAAGGTCTCTAACATCCACCAGCTCAGTGATGTCGTCATGGAGTGGGAGAGGACTCCAGTGGTAACCTGTGAAGCTCTGGTGAACTCCATGCCCAGGAGGGTTAAGGCAGTGCTGGAAAATAATGGTAGCCACACAAAATATTGACACTTTGGGCCCAATTTGGATATGTTCACTTAGGGGTGTACTCACTTTTGTTGCCAGCAGTTTAGACATTAATGGCTGTGTGTTGACTTATTTTGAGGGGACAGAAAATTTACACTGTTATACAAGCTGTACACTCAGAGGGTAAAGGTGATGGGCTGGCCAAGCATGTCTCCAGACCTAAACCCTATTGAGCATATGTGGGGCATCCTCAAATGTAAGGTGGAGGAACACAAGGTCTCTAACATCCACCAGCTCAGTGATGTCGTCATGGAGTGGGAGAGGACTCCAGTGGTAACCTGTGAAGCTCTGGTGAACTCCATGCCCAGGAGGGTTAAGGCAGTGCTGGAAAATAATGGTAGCCACACAAAATATTGACACTTTGGGCCCAATTTGGATATGTTCACTTAGGGGTGTACTCACTTTTGTTGCCAGCAGTTTAGACATTAATGGCTGTGTGTTGACTTATTTTGAGGGGACAGAAAATTTACACTGTTATACAAGCTGTACACTCACTACTTTACAAAGTGTCATTTCTTCAGTGTTGTCACATGAAAAGGTATAATAAAATATTTACAAAATTGTGAGTGGTGTACTCACTTTTGTAAGATACTGTATATATATATATATATATATATATATATATATATATAGTATGCATGTTTGAAATAATATATATATTATTTTTTGGGGCGCAAGAGATATTATGCTTGCTATATAGAACCACAGAGAAAGTTGAAGATAGATAGGGGATTCAAACCCACAACGCCAGTGCCGCAAGGCAGAAGTTCTAACCACTTAGCCACTTGCTGGTTATGACATTTTGCCTTGGATTAGTGATGTTAGTAGATGTGGTGTAGTACATTTTGAACTGAAAACTGTCAAAAATGGCAAAGTGTTTGAGCATGCGCAGTTGAATGCAAGAACTCTTTAATAAAAAATAATATATATATATATATATATATATATATATATATATATATATATATATATATAAAGTATTTCACAAAAGTGAGCACACCACTCACATTTTTGTAAATATTTTATTATATCTTTTCATGTGACAACACTGAAGAAATGACACTTTGCTACAATGTAAAGTAGTGAGTGTACAGCTTGTATAACAATGTAAATTTGCTGTCCCTTAAAAATAACTCAACACAAAGCCAACACAAAGCCATCAAAGAAACTGCTGGCATCAAAAGTGAGTACACTCCTAAGTGAAAATGTCCAAATTGTGCTCAATTAGCCCTTTTCGCTCCCCTGTGTGATGTGTCTCGTTAGTGTTACAAGGTCTCAGGTGTGAATGGGGAGCAGGTGCGTTAAATTTGGTGCTATCGCTCTCACTCTCTCATACTGGTCACTGCAAATTCAACATGGCACCTTATGGCAAAGAGCTCTCTGAGGATCTGAAAAAAATAATTTTTGCTCTACATAAAGATGGCCTAGGCTATAAGAAGATTGCCAAGACCCTGAAACTGAGCTGCTGCATGGTGGCCAAGACCATACAGCGGTTTAACAGGACAGGTTCCACTCAGAACAGTTCTCGCCATGGTCGACTAAAGAAGTTGAATGCAGATGCTTAACGTCATATCCAGAGGTTGTCTTTTTGGGAAATAGATGTATGAGTGCTGCCAGCATTACTGCAGAGGTTGAAGGGGTGGGGGGTCAGCCTGTCAGTGCTCAGACCATACGCCAAACACTGCATCAAATTGGTCTGCATGGCTGTTGTTCCAGAAGGAAGCCTCTTCTGAAGATGATGCACAAGAAAGCCCGAAAAACAGTTTGCTGAAGACAAGCAGACTAAGATCATGGATTACTGGAACCATGTCCTGTGGTCTGATGAGACCAAGGTAAATGTATTTGGTACAGATGGTATCAAGCATGTGTGGCGGCAACCAGGTGAGGAATACAAAGACAAGTGTGTCTTGCCTACAGTCAAGCATGGTGGTGGGAGTGTCATGGTCTGGGGCTGCATGAGTGCTGCCGGCACTGGGGAGCTACAGTTCATTGCGGGAACCATGAATGTCAACATGTACTGTGACATACTAAAGCAGAGCATGTCTCCTCCGTTCAAAGACTGGGCTGCAGGGCAATATTCCATCATGATAACAACCTCAAACACACCTCCAAGATGACCACTGCCTTGCTAAAGAAGCTAAGGGTAAAGGTGATGGACAGGCCAAGCATGTCTTCAGAACCAAACCCCATTGAGCATCTGTGGGGCATCCTCAAATGGAAGGTGGAGGAGCGCAAGGTCTCTAACATCCACCAGGAGTGGAAGAGGACTCCAGTGGTGACCTGTGAAGCCCTGGTGAACTCCATGCCCAAGAGGGTTAGGGCAGTGCCGGAAAATAATGGTGGCCACACAAAATATTGACACTCTGGGCCCAATTTGGACATTTTAACTTAGGGGTGTACTCGCTTTTGTTGCCAGCGGTATAGACATTAATGGCTGTGTGTTGAATTATTTTGAGGGGACAGCAAATGTACACTGTTATACAAGCTGTACACTCACTACTTGACATTGTAGCAAAGTGTCATTTCTTCAGTGTTGTCACATGAAAAGATATAATAAAATATTTACAAACATGTGAGGGGTGTATTCGTTTTTGTGAGATACTGTATATATATATATGTATGTTGGAAATAATATATGTTTTTTGTTTGGGGGGGAAGAGATATTATTCTTGCTTGCTATATAGCGAGCAAGTATAATATTTGTTACCCCCCAGAAATAATATATTTTTAAAACTTTGAAGCAATTTCTAACATTGTTTACAATAAAAATGCTTGAGCAGGGAACCCCAAAAATATAGGAAGGATAATGATGTTTAAGAATTTAGCAATTGGAGATTGGAGAGCTATTTCCAAACTAACACCCACAGTAAACCTTTTCCACGCTTGTGATATTCCTATTAAGATATTAGAATCTAAATTTAAAAAGCTCAATGTCACTAAGTTGGGGGATTACGGTCTATCACTCAAATCACAACTCTATAGAAATTGTAGGCTTAAAGAAAAAGAAGAAATCATCCAGGAATTCTCCCTCCCTCATGACCTGTCACTCACCATCTCTAAAATAATTTTCACTCTAGCCAAACATCCATTTTCAGAACTACTAACCAATTCCCAAACATGGAATTTCATCTCCACGGTACCGCCCCTAACCAAAGGTATATCCCTCTTTTACTCCTGCCTTACATCTGATTCCCTCAAAACTAAATCGCCACATATGCTGAAATGGGAGAAAACACTTAATCACTCTTTCACCCTAAAGCAATGGCAAATAGCGATCAACTCGACCCACAAACTATCACATTGTACAAACCATTGGGAAATGATGACAAAGATTGTAAACAGGTGATATTTCACTCCCTATAGGTTATCTAAGATGAATCTCTCCCTTTCACCACTGTGCTGGAGAGAATGTGTTAGAGTAGGTACCTTACAACACGTCCTCTGGGAGTGCCCCTCCCTCACAAGCTTTTGGAAAGCAATTTTCCAATGTATGGCATCCATCACTGGAATCTTAACTCCTCCCAAACCAGAATTAGCATTGTTGAATCTAAACATTGAACTATACCCATTGACATACAGACAAATGATTGTACATCTCCTTTCGGCTGCCATAACTTTAATACTACGTAAGTGGAAAACCACCGACACCCCAAATCTTTCTGAGGCAATTACCCAAGTTAATGAAAACTATAAACTAGAAAAAGCTTTATCCTTCAACGCTTTAACCCATCACAAATTTCAAAAAGCTTGGTCAGAGTGGCCCTATTTAACACCTGATACTAGAAGCTTATAATGTAACCTATTATATAACTTAGTTCTACTCATCCTAATCCTGAGGATGATGGGGGGTGTCGGCGACTCGTGGCTTAGTGACATTGTTCCCCTAGGGGTTCTGAGCCAGGGTGGTTCGACGCCTCTCTTCTCCTCCCTGCATCAGAAGAAACTATGTTAACCTTTACATGCATGATGTCAAAGCACTCTTGTAAGAAGCTTATAACTATTGTTTGAACACTGTAACATCCACTACTGGATAGTGTTCTACCTTGTTGTTGTTATTTTCTTATATCACATTCTGTTGATGTGATTTTCTGTTTTTCATTTGTATTTGAAATTCAATAAAAATTATTGATTGAAAAAAAAAAAAGAATTTAGCAATTGATAGAAATATGGACTGTGTGCATTTAAAACATTAATTTATGTACTGCTCGCCTGGCTTTAACGGCCAAGTGCACAAATTTTGCGATCGCGCACAACTGAATTCACGATATCGCTGGCTCGCGATTTGAAAAACATTAATTTTCAGGTCTATTCTGGCGTTGAGCATGCGCACATGTGCTGCCTCCCAGCCATAGAGATATTTTTTCCTTTCACACTTTTGTGGAAATCTCTTTTTATATTTCACTTTTGACACAGTTTAAAATCTGTTGATCTCCAAATGATAGCCCAAATCTTTCAGAACCATGTGTGCTAGTTTTTCATGCTGAAAACGTGATTTAGAACAAAACATTGGAGCTTTTAGCTTGGCTGTTTTTCCGCTCTCTCGCTGACGTTATATGACCTTAGTGAATTCCAAATTGCAATAACGTTTCCTCCAGCATTATAGTAAATTTCGATCTCACCTTCTCACGTTCGCCATGGCGCTAAATTTGAGTCAATCGCGTAAACGCAATATAATGAATTAGGCCCTAAGTATTGGTATCGGCCGATATGGGCCAATATTTTGTACATTTAAAGTTTTGAAAAAATGAAGACAATTTTTGACACAAATCTGGTACTGAACATGTTAATGTTTTGTTTATTAAAATTTTTAACAGTAAAGGTTCGTTCTTCACACCTTACCTGCATGAAAACTGATAGGAAAACTGCACAGCTTTCACTTGCAGGTAGATCAGTTTCACAATGTGAAGGACCGAGTCCTAGAAGAGTAGACAACTGTAGACAACTGTGAAAAATAAAGTGCTGAGAAAATATTAACTAAAGGCTTCCCAAAACAAAATTTACATAAACTGCTGCAGTAGTGCACTCACTGTCTGCAATTAATCTAGTAGGTGCAGTGCAAAGGACAGTGGATTTGGACACTAGTACTACTCACTTTCAATACTCCCAGTTAAGTAGAAAAATATTATAGCGCAGAAAGCATAACATTTCAGCATGTTCACCAGTTAAACGGCTTCTGTTTTTTTTCATATATTGCTGCCACTTCACTAAAAACACGCTCACTTGGTACAGAGGAAGGAGGAGCAGAAAGGTATCTTCTAGCATGAGAAGCAAGTCATTTGTAGCGTGCCTCATTTTCTTTCCACCACTGAAGAGGATCATCACTTCTTCTGTCAATTACTGGTTCTTTCAAATAGAGATGAAGTTCATCATCCAGGTTCATTTTTGAAGATTCAGAAGTATCCTCTGCATGAGGCCCCAATAAAACACTGAACATGGCATCTATTTGACCAAAATGAAGTTTCTCTTCTGTCCATAGTCTTTTTGGACATTTTTCTCTTATTGCAGCATCCTGCTCTTCCACATTAGAAACCTGCTCTTCCTGACTTGTCTTTTTGACAGGAACCTCCTGCACCTCCTGTTGAATATCTTCTGTCAGCCATTGTTTTTCCTTGGCCAATAGGTCATCAGAAAATAAAGTATGATTCTTGTATCGAGGATCTAAAAGACATGCAAGCACAACATTTTTATTCTCTTAATGCTTCTCAAAACATTTGGCGTGGCTGTCCCTCATGGCCTGCCTACATGTTTTAGTGCTAGTGTGTTGGGTCCTTCATTCTGTTGAAGAAGCATCTTCAGCACTCTCACACATGGGTTGACAGATGACACAGATGAGTCGTAATGACTCACCTCTAGTGTCACTTCCTCTGTCACTTCCTCTATGGGGAGGAGGGTCTCAATGACAATGTCCCACTGATCAGCAGTAGGACACGAATATCCTCAATATTCACCTGAATAGATGGTAAGAGCTTGCTTCTGCTCAAGCATTCTTTGCAGCATGTGAAGTGTTGAGTTCCATCATGTTGGAACAGCGTTAATCAAGTTGTTTTTGGGTAGGCCAAGGTCTTCCTGAATGCAGCTCAGTCGCTGATTGGCAAGGATTGAATGGTGGAAATGGCCTGCGCACCTCTTCAGCATGCCAATTATATCAAGCAAAGCTCTCTGGTTTGACAGACTGTCATTTACCACAAGTTGAAGGGTGTGTGCCATGCAACCGAGGTCTGACACTTCAGCAAGTCTCATTCCTTTTTACCATGTTCACTCCACTGTCTCGAAGCAGAAGCATCACTCAGTCTTTGATGATTCCCCAGTCTTAAAGCCTGCCTAGAAACCTTTCTCCAATGTACTCCCCAGTGTGGGATCCTTGCATCACTTTTGTATTCAACACAAAATGCCTTCTTGTCCATCCGCTGTCAATGAAGTGGCATGTAAGACTCATTGGTGACTCTGTTTGTCCTGACCAGAAGTGAATGAGAGTGAGTTGACAGCACTCTCTGGTTTCAACATTTACTTTCTTTACTTTCTCAATGACCTTTTGGTGAATGTTTCTCAGCATTTTGGTTCGATAACACTTGTCACTCTTCAGTGTGTACTTTGGCTCAACTATGGACATTAACCGTTTAAATCCACAGTCAGACACCATTGTAAATGGCTGGTTATCAGTGACCATCATCTCTGTGATTACTCTGTCCAGCAGTTGGGATCTTCCATCCGAATTTAGCCACCTGTTTTTTTTCTGAAACATACAGTATCTCACAAAAGTGAGTACACCCCTCACATTTTTCTAAATATTTTAATATATCTTTACATGTGACAACACTGAAGAAATGACACATTGCTACAATGTAAAGTAGTGAGCATACAGCTTGTATAACTGTGTAAATTTACTGTCCCCTCAAAATAACTCAACACACAGCCATTAATGTCTAAACCACTGGCAACAAAAGTGAGTACACCCCTAAGTGACAATGTCCAAATAGGGTCCAAAGTGTCATTATTTTGTGTGGCCACCATTATTTTCCAGCACTGCCTTAACCCTCTTGGGTGTAGATTTCACCAGAGCTTCACAGGTTTTCACTGGAGTCCTCTTCCACTCCTCCATGACGACATCACTGAGCTGGTGGATGTTAGAGACCTTGAGCTTCTCCACCTTCCATTTGAGGATGCCGCACAGATGCTCAATAGGGTTTAGGTCTGGAGACATGCTTGGCCAGTCCATCACCTTTTCCCTCAGCTTCTTTAGCAAGGCAGTGGTCATCTTGGAGGTGTGTTTGGGGTCGTTATCATGTTGGAATACTGCCCTGCCACCCAGTTTTTGAAGGGAGGGGATCAAGCTATGCTTCAGTATGTCGGAGAATGTGTCATTCATGATTCCCTTGATGAACTGTAGCTCCCCAGTGCCAGCAGCCCTTATGCAGCCCCAGATCATGACACTCCCACCACCATGCTTGACTGTAGGCAGGACACACTTGTCTTTGTACTCCTCACCTGGTTGCCATAACACACGCTTGACACCATCTGGACCAAATACGTTTATCTTGGTCTCATCAGACCACAGGACATGGTTCCAGTAATCCATGTCTATAGTCTGCTTGTCTTCAGCAAACTGTTTGTGGGCTTTCTTGTGCATCATCTTTAGAAGAGGCTTCCTTCTGGGAAGATAGCCATGCAGACCATTTTGATGCAGTGTGCCCCGTATGGTCTGAGCACCAACAGGCTGACCCCCCACCCCTTCAACCTCTGCAGCAATGCTGGCAGCAGTCATACATCTATTTCCGAAAGACAACCTCTGAATAGGATGCTGAGCACATGCACTCAACCCCTTTGGTCGACTATGGCGATGCCTGTTCTAAGTGGAACCTGCCTTGTTAAACCGCTGTATGGTCTTGGCCAACGAGCTGCAGCTCAGGTCTTGGCAATCTTCTTATAGCCCAGGCCATCTTTATGTAGAGCAACAATTCTTTTTTTCTTCAGAGAGTTCTTTGCCATGAGGTGCCATGTTGAACTTCCAGGGAACAGTATGAGAGAGTGAGAGCGATAACGCCAAATTTAACACACCTGCTCCTCATTCACACCTGAAACCTTTTAACACTAATGAGTCACATGACACAGGGGAGGGAAAATGGCTAAATCTAGTTATTTTAAGGCGACAGCAATTTACACTGTTATACAAGTTGTACTACTTGTAGTAGTACAACTACTTTCCAATGTAGCAAAGTGTCATTTCTGCAGTGTTGTCGTATGAAAAGATATGATAAAATATTTACAAAAATGTGAGGGGTGTACTCACTTTTGTGAGATACTGTATATGTTATTGTTGCCTGGGATACTGGTATTTGACCTTGTGATTCATTGTGTTATTTCTGTGCTGCATGATATCTTTTAACACGATGAACTCTTAGATGGGCCCAAAGATTTGACATATTTTTGTTTTTTTTCAATTGCTGATCTCATGCTTACATTATTTGTGCATGTGTTACACACTGCTGCTTTTCCTTAAGATGGAGACGAGAAATAGTCCCAGATCACACTTTTTCTATCTGCATCCATCTCTATTGAAATTTGAAAGACACTACTAAAATGTAATATAGGATTAATAAAAACTGTCTGGCTGGCCCCCCTGTGGTGATGAGTAGCTGGCACCCTGTGGTGGGTGGCTTGCTTGCTGGCACCTTGTGGTGGGTGGCTGGCTGGCACCCTGTGGTGGGTGGGTGGCTGGCACAGGGGCTGTGGGTAGCTGGATGGTACAGGGCCTGTGAGTGGCTGGCTGGCTGTTACAGTGCCTGTGGCTGGCACCCTTTTGTGGGTGGGTGGGTGGCTGGCAAAGGGGCTGTGGGTGGCTGGCTGGTACAGGGCCTGTGTGTGGCTGGCTGGTACAGTGCCTGTGGCTGGCACACTGTGGTGGGTGGCTGACTTGCTGGCACCCTGTGGTGGGTGGGTGGCTGGCACAGGGGCTGTGGGTGGCTGGATGGTACAGGGCCTGTGGGTGGCTGGCTGGTACAGTGCCTGTGGCTGGCTGGCACCCTGTGTTGAGTGGGTGGGTGGCTGGCACAGGGGCTGTGGGTGGCTGGCTGGCTGGTACAGTGCTTGTGGCTGGCTGGCACCCTGTGGTGGGTGGCTGGCTTGCTGGAACCCTGTGGTGGATGGCTGGCTTGCTGGCACCCTGTGGTGGGTGGCTGGCTGTTTGGCACCCTGTGGTGGGTGGCTGGCTGCCTGGCACCCTGTGGTGGGTGGCTGGCTTGCTGGCACCCTGTGGTGGCTGGCTGGCTGTCTGGCACCCTGTGGTGGGTGGCTGGCTGGCTTGCACCCTGTGGTGGGTGGCTGGCACAGGGACTGTGGGTGGTTGGTTGGTACAGGGCCTGTGGGTTGCTGGCTGGCTGAGACAGTGCCTGTGGCTGGCTGCCTGGTACAGGGCCTGTGGCTGGCTGGCTGGCTGGCTGGCTGGCTGGTACAGTGTCTGACCTGTGGCTGGCTGGCTAGTACAGGGCCTGTGGGTGTGGGTGGCTGGCTGGCACCGGGCTGCTGTGGGTGGGTGACTATATGGCTGTGTTAAACTCCCGACGGTTAGGCCCAGTGCGTGGAGGTGCGTGGCGCAGCATACGCAATGACATCATGACAATATTGGTAATATCGGCAAGTTCCAGGGCCGATACTGATATATCGGGAAAAGTGAATATCGGCCCTCTGATAATTGGCTTTGCCGATAATTGGTCGATCCCTACACTGCACCCCACCTACATATATAACGCTGACAATTTACACTGAACTTTACATATATATTTATTTTACATTTACTTCAGTCCCTGCCCTCAAGGAGCTTACTATCCAAGGTATTCATTTAACATTTGAGTTCAGCACCTCTTTAAAGCCATTCTGTTAAAACATCTTCTGTAATGATATACTGCAATGTTCCTGCATTATAAAAAAAATTGAGCCTTACAATATTTTCAGCAAAATGTAATAAAAAAAAAAAAACTCTATAACTTTAAGGTTTGTTTCTAAAGTGTAATTTTGCAGACAGATGCACTGTGCCGATAACATTTGCAATATAAACACTTTGATTTTTAAAAATCTGTGTATGTACACTTTGAACATAGGAGGCTTTCCTTTACTTTTATACAATTTCTTTAGAAGATGAACTTGTAGCATTAACGTGCTTTATTGAATATGCAGCAAGAATAAAGTGTGCCCTGCTGTCACAATTGTTATCTGGTTACTGAAATTCACAGATGACTAGGCGCTTCTGACCACATTTAATGTCATTCCATTTACCATTGCCATGCATCTCCACACAATGTTCTTCATTATTGTTGTTATCTGGCTGTCCCGGGCCCCAGTTGGTAAAAATAACCTCTTCACCTGTTGAGTACTTGAATGTCCCTTCTACTTGTGAATCTGA
Source organism: Pelophylax lessonae (assembly GCF_965119305.1). NCBI lineage: Eukaryota > Metazoa > Chordata > Amphibia > Anura > Ranidae > Pelophylax > Pelophylax lessonae. The sequence continues at coordinate 188,921,873 of NC_138776.1, read as the reverse complement.
TATAGCGAGATAAGGCTTCCTTGACCCTCCCTTGTCGATTATTTCTTCTAAAACACGGTTTTCTTCTGCATTTCTTGGAGCAGCCAAGCTTCCTCCAACTTCTTTACATGTATTCTGGGCATTGTGAAAGTTTGCTTCCCGTCCATTAGTCACAAATACTTTACCACCGACTTCTTTAATACAATTGAACAGCAGAGCTGAAAAAATTAAACTGGATTAAATGCATGACACATATGGGATATATTTTTTCTAAACATTTGTAGAATGCAAATTGCTGTAGAAATCAGCAGATGTAGTGCACCCATAAACAAAGGAACATATTGAATTGTGACTATATACACCCTCCAATAGCTTGACTAAGATGTGTCCCCTCCCTGTTTTTTCTGGAGACACATCTAATTGCAGATAGTGAAGAAGAGTGGTAGCTATGGTATTCTACTGACACTAGCTTCATGGGCACCCCATTGAAAAAATCTTTACAAAGCTAAACAAATCTTTTTTCTCTGACATTAAGGTGCCCTGGATAGCTAATACATGGAGAAGAGACCATTTACAATAATCATTGTTATTATGTCACAAGCAGTGATGAGCCAAACTGTTCATTTTTAGTAATGGTACTGTCAAGACCTGGACTCGAACCTGAAACCTCTGCTGTGTCTAGCAGTAAATTCTTGCTGAGCTACCTGAGATGCTGGCCAGCACCCTCTCTGATCCATTGCAAATCCCTGCCTTGAGTCTTGACCTCTGCTAAACCTTGAACGTTTTGCTTCTCCCATAAACTTCCTGACTAAAGCCATGTCTCTGCACCTCCTGGTTGCCAGATTATTGTGTTCTCTCTTATTGTGTTGCGCTTTTGCCTCATACCAACCTGCAACTACCCGTTACTGACCTTTTGGTTTGCTTGCTGACTACGCTTCTGTTTGATCCTTACCTGCTATATCCACTTCTGGACCCCAACTTGCTCACTTGCTGGTGGAGCAATCCTGAGGTCTGCGACTTGGTACTAACATGCAGGTAAATGCATCTCCATCTTCAGGAGCTCTGGTGAACACCAGTGTGTACTTAGACCCCTCACCTCAGATAAGCCGGAGTCATCCACCAGGGTGACCGGCTTGTATACCTATCCCACTGGTCAGTGGAAGTCCTGCTACTGCTATAACAACTAGTCTTTGAGCTTGACCCCTGATCGTGACAGATATGATGTAAATATTGTACCAATTTCAGACAGAGAATATCATCAACACAATAATGGAACCGACCTCAGATATCCACTCAAAAGGATTCCCTTTTTTTTTAAATATGCAATGAGAGTGGCCTTTTAGCAATGCATATTTAATTTTCCCTCCAAAAAGGCTGTTCTAAAGATTTTCATTAAAGAGGCTGAGTTATGCAATTTAAAGGGGATTAGGAAATATCCAATTCTAAAACTAGAAGTCATATTTAAATAGATGGATTAGACATAGCCACAAATCAGTACTATGCCATGCATATGGAGGAGAGGCTAATAGCACTCCACAAAATTTAGTATTAAAGCGTTTGTTACCCTAACACTTCATATACCGGATATGTACCTCTGCTGTATCATGTACTTGTATGAGAATGTATCCTGTTCTCTTTGTATTGCTTCCTTTGTGTTAAGTCTGTGGTTTAACTGCAGTCCCTCTGCTTTCCTATTTAAAACTGACTACACCAGGCAGGAGAGCACAGCGTGGTCAGTTCTCTAGCTATGCTGGGAACTCAGTGTACTCTCCTCCAATGATTAGACATGTCCTGACACCCCCCCCCCCCACTGCACAGCCATGCTCAGTGTGCTTCTGCTTCTCCTCCCCCCAGCTCGTATACATTTGAGAACAGAGGGAATGTGATCACTTATAAAAAAGGGAAAAGGGGTATTTATAATGTTTTTTTTATATTTATATTTATACAAAAAGGTTTTGCCTTACATTTCTGTTCTAAACTTAATGGGTTGTTTTACAAGGTGATCATTTACAATCACTTTAAGAGATAGAAGGTAGAAGGAGTCTTTGGAACACCAGAACACCAGAATTGGGTCCTCATGGACAGTTTAATGGTAATTATGGAATACATCCCGAGCACTTACCCAAATGTTTGTCTAATGCTTTTCTTTCCTATTGTTTTCATATTAATACTAGGTTAGAGTAGATGTCTTTGCTTAATATTAATTTTACTTTTCTGTAACTAGATAGATTGCTGGTAGAGTTGAACGAACACCTGGATGTCCGGGTTCGGCGGGTTCGGCCGAACTTGGAAAAAAAAAGTCAGGGTTCATGACCTGGACTTAACCCGAACTTTACCCCGTTCCCGAACCCCATTGAAGTCAATGGAGACCCGAACTTTTGAGCACTAAAATGGCTCTAAAACAAACATGGAAAGGGCTAGAGGGCTGCAAATGGCAGCAAAATCATCTTAAGAGCATGGCAAGTGCTCTGCAAACAAATGTGGATAGGGAAATAACTTAAAATAACATAGAAAAACATAAAAATAAAAAATAATCATCTTGAATGATGTAGGAGGAGGATGAGGCCCATATGGAGTAGGAGGTTGAGGTGGCGGTGGATATGGTACACCCCAAAAGAGTAAGAAAGATCAAATCCAACAATGGCTGGGTAAGGCCGGTATACATGTCTAAGGTACGGACAAGTCCTGTGGGATCCATGCCTGGTTGATTTTAATGAACGTGAGCTTGTCCACATTGGCTCTGGACAGGTGGCTGCGCTTGTCTGTGATAACGCCCCCAGCCGTGCTAAATAACCGTTCAGATAATACACTGGCTGCAGGGCAGGCCAGCACATCCAAGGCATAAAGGGCAAGCTCAGGCCATGTGCCCAACTTGAAGACCCAGAAGTTGAAGGGGGCAGACCCATCATTCAGTACGTCTAGGCGTGTGCACACATACTGCTCCACCATGTTAGTGAAATGCTGCCTCCTGCTAAAACGTTCCATATCAGCTGGTGGTTCTGCTGCTTGTTGTGGCATGCTGACAAAGCTTTTCCACATTTCAGCCATGCTAACCCTGCCTTCTGAGGTGCTGGCGGTGCCCTGGCTGCATTGGCGACCTCTTCCTCCTCCTCCCCTGCCTTGACCTTGTGCTAACACTGTGCCCCCGCTGTCAGGTGGGAATGCCACCAGCAGCGCGTCTACCAGTGTGCGCTTTTACTCGCGCATCTTCCGATCACATTTCAGTGAGGGAATTAAGGATGGTACGTTGTCCTTGTAACAGGGATCCAGCAGGGTGGCCACCCAGTAATCATCACAAGTTACTATGTGGGAAACTCGGCGGTTGTTGCGGAGACACTGCAGCATGTAATCGCTCATGTGTGCCAGGCTGCCCAGAGGCAACGAAAAGTTGTCCTCTGTGGGAAGTGTATCCTCTGTGTCCCCCCAGCCACGCACCAGTGATGGCCATGAGCTGACCTGGGTGCCACCCTGCGGTGAACATGGTTCCATCTCCTCCTCCTCCTCCTCATCCTCGTCATCCTCCAGAACTGTGCCCCTGCTGGACAATTGTGTCCCTGGCATTTGTGGGTGCAGGAACCCACCCTCTGAGCCACTTGTGAATGACTGCTCTGAAAGCCTTGGAAATGATACCTCTTCATCCTCCTCTTCCTCCTCCTCATCCTGTGCCCCATCCTCTTCCATCATTGCCCGAAGTGTTTTTTCAAGAATGCATAGAAGTGGGATAGTTAAGCTGAGAACGGTGTCATTGGCACTGGCCATGTTGGTGGAGTACTCAAAACAGTGCAACAAGGCACACAGGTTTTGCATGGTGGCCCAGTTATTGGTGGTGAAGTGGTGCTTTTCCGCAGAGCGACTCACGCGTGCGTGCTGCAGCTAAAACTCCACTATGGCTTGCTGCTGCTCGCACAGTCTGGCCAGCATGTGCAAGGTGGAGTTCCACCTTGTGGGCACATCACATATAAAGCGGTGAGCGGGAAGGCCAAAGTTACGCTGCAGTGCTGACAGGTGAGCAGCAGCAGGGTGAGAACGCAGAAAGTGCGCACAGATGGCCCGCACTTTCTGCAGCAGCTCTGACATATCGGGGTAGTTTCTAAGAAACCTCTGCATCACCAAATTCAGCACATGCGCCAGGCAAGGGATGTGTGTCAAACTGGCTAGGCCCAGAGCTGCTACGAGATTTCGCCCGTTATCGCACACCACCGGGCAGGGCTTGAGGCTCACTGGCAGCAACCACTCATCGGTCTGCTGTTCATTGCCCCTCCACAACTCCTGCGCGGTGTGGGTTTTTTCCCCCAAACAGGCAAGTTTTAAAACTGCCTGCTGTTGTTTACCCCTGGCTGTGCTGAAGTTGGTGGTGAAGGTGTTACCCTGATCGGAAGAGGAGGCGGTAGAGGATGAAGAAGCGGAGTAGGAGGAGTTAGGAACAGGAGGCAAACTGAAGCGCCCTGCAATCCTCGTAGTGGAAGAACATGCGCCAAACTGCTATCCACCTCAGGCCCAGCATTTACCCAGTGTGCTGTTAGGGAGATATAACGTCCCTGACCGTGCTTACTGGTCCACGTATGCGTAGTTAGGTGGACCTTGCCACAGATGGCATTGCGCAGTGCACACCTGATTTTGTCATCCACTTGCTTGTGCAGGGAAGGGATGGCTTGCCTGGAAAAGTAGTGGCGGCTGGGCACGACGTACTGTGGGACAATCACCACCATAAGGCTTTTAAAACTCTGCGTCTCCACCAGACGGAATGACAGCATTTCAAAGACTAGGAATTTTGAAATGCTGGCATTCAGGGCCAGGGATCGCGGGTGGGTAGGGGGGGGGGTACTTCCTCTTCTGCTCCAGTGTTTGGGAGATAGAAAGCTGAACGCTTCACGGGACATTGTGGAGATGGTTGTTGGTGACCCAGGTGGTGGTGTTGCTGGTGGATCCTCTGTTTGGCAGGTGCCACTGTCACTACAGAGGTGGAAGAAGAGGCCGAGACTGCAGCAGCAGAAGAGGAAGCTGGAGGAGCCAGAGACCTTTCTTGGTTTTTGAGGTGTGCCCTCCACTGCATCTCGTGCTTTGCACTTAGATGCCTGGTCATGCAGGTTGTGCTCAGGTTGAGAAGGTTTATGCCTCGCTTCAGGCTCTGTTTGCACAACGTGCAAACCACTCATGTCCTGTCATCATCACATTGTCTGAAGAACTGCCGTGCTAGGGAACTCCTTTGAGCTGGCTTTGGTGTGCTCGGTCCCTTTCTGCGTTGGGTAGTAGCAGGCGTAGTGTCTAGGGCACGGCCGCTCCGCTTTTGCACCCAGCTCCCTCTTCTGCTGTGCTGGTGGCTCTGTGCGACCACCGCCTCTTCCTCCAAACTTCTCAGGTCACCTGCATGACGTTCATTCCATGTGAGGTCGAGGACCTCATCGTCCTCCACATTATCTTCCACCCAGTCTTCACCCCTGCCCTCCTTGTCGGTCTCCACAATTCGGAATTCTGTAGCAGTTGGCACCTGTGTTTCGTCATCATCCGAGACGTGCTGCGATGGTCCTCCCATGTACTTATCTTGAGACATAAGTGGTTGGGCATCGGTGCACTCAATCTCTTCCACTTCTGGGGCAGGACTAGGTGGATGGCCCTGGGAAACAATGCTAACAGAGTCATCAAAAAGAAGAAGAGACTGCTGCATGACTTGGGGCTCAGACTGCTTGGCTGATTTGCAAGGGGGTGAGGTGAAAGATTGATGGACATCGGCTGCAGGTGCCAACTCTGACCTTTCAGCAGAAGACTGGGTGGGAGACAATGTGAAGGAACTGGAGGCACTGTCAGCAACCCAATCTACTATCACTTGTACTTGTTCTGGCCTCAACATTTGTAGAGGCTTATTAAGCCCTGCCAAATACTGCTGCAGGTTCTGTTGCCTACTCGCAGCTGAGAAAGGTGTTTCACCTGTGCATATAGCTGGCACAGATCAACCACGTCCTCTCCTTGCAACAGGAGCTCCACCAGCAACACCACGACCCAGGCCACGTCCCTTTTTTGACCTTCTCCTCATATTTATCGAATTTTGGATCTTCCCCTAAATAAGTTTTTATTGCAATGCGCAATACAACAGTATGCAATGGGTGTATCTCACTGTAACGTATGAATGAAAATCTGAAAAATAATTTTCCCCTTAATTGGTGCTTGTTGAATAGCAGATTTGAACTGCAGTGTCTAAACGCTGTAAGTCACAGTAAAATATGAAGGAAAAACTTTTTTTTCTTTTTTAAATACAGATTAAGCAGACACAAATGCACTCAACTTGCATGAAATGGCCGCTACACACCGCACGCCTAACAGGTTGGATACTGTTGTTGTTATATTCCGCTATTGAATAAAAAAAAAATCCATTTGAATAAAAAACTGAAAAATATTTTTTTTCCTTAAATACTGAAAAATTATTATTTTCCCCTTACATTGGTGCTTTTTGAAGAGCAGGTTAGAAAAGCAGTGTCTGTACAAGGGTGCTACATACTGAAAATAATTTCAGTTTGTGTTGGAACATCATTTTTTCCTTTTTTATGGTAAAATATACCAACAAAAGAGGGGGACAGCTATGGGAATTGCATGTTCTCCCATCTATGCCAATTTATTTTTGGGCTGGTGGGAGAAAACCATAGTGTTCCAAGAAGACATGGAGGTATACACGTCAAACACTCTGGTGTGGGCAAGATTTTTAGATGATGTATTCATCCTATGGCAAGGCCCCAATGCCACCTTTATAGAATTTGTGACGTGTTTAAATAGCAACAATATTGGGATGTTCTTTACTAGTGAAATCCATGAGGATCACCTTAATTTCCTGGATTTGGAAATAAGGAAAGGGATTAATGGTATGATTAACCACTTGGCTCGGCTGCGCAAAAAGATGTAGTACTACATCGGTCAGGCGCTTGGGGCTGGGGGACTAGGCAGCGGGGTTGCCAATGCACAGGGCCGGTGGCTGCGATTGCTGCCGGGCACCCGCGATTAGTGATGGACGAACATCGGCCGGGGCGGTTTCGCGAACGCCATCCGCAAATTTTCTCAAAAGTCCGCGAACTGCGAGTTCGCGGCAGGCCCCATTGACTTTAATGGGAGGTGAACTTAAAACCTTTAGGTCATATTTGCAGCCACAGAAGACGTACTAGCTGTGCACAAATAGTCCCAGCACATGGACAATGTCATTACTGAAGTATTGCAATCGACAGCAACATCAACAGAAAAAAATATATATTTTTTTTCATAAATCAGCCAGAACTGACAGCAGCCAGTAAATATATTGTCTAATTGTAATGTTCCGGTACCTTTGGTACCCTAAATTACTCTTTTCACAAGTGTATGCGCCCCACCATTCTCTTTTGGAAAGGTGCGCATACACCTTTAAGACTGAAACTGTCATCACTCAGCGCCGGACTAGATGGCTATTTAAATCGCCGGTTCTCACTCACATGTGTTCGTTCAAACACCCTTACCTGGATGCTAACTTGGCTTGAAGCTTTCGTGCTTGCAAGCATACCTCGCTGACGGAACCTCGCTGCGCTGATCCCTGCATCCCGCTTCCGGATCATCCGCTCCTCCTGAACCAACCTTCGGCTGTATTGCTATTAGTGCTAAGTACCCCGCAGGGGAACCCTCTATAAACTTATACTAAGCTTACACTATCTAGCTCTGCATAGTAAAGACTATCTATCACATCTGCATATCTAGATTGCTAGCTCTTAAGACTACTGCTACTTATTCCTGCACTGGGTTGATCTCTCTTGTATGTCCACCTGCTACTCTGTCATCTGCTACCATACATGATTGCTAAACCTACCTGCATCCATCTGCTACTGTCTTACCTTCAAGTGTCTGTCACCTACCACCTCCACTCAACCTGTCTCTTAAATCTTCATCACTGTGTTACTACATACATAAAGTCACTCTAGGAACCAGCTTGTTGAGTGTGTGTATTTACTAGCTGAATTAAGACCTTCCACACATGATGAGTCATTGAGGTTGGGAATGGTATCTCAGCATCTCTCTTACATGACTACTGAAGTGGAATATTTCTGCAGCTGAAAATCCACACCATACATGAAACGCAGGAGCGTTACAGATTGAACGAACCTACAAATGGATTCAGCAGAAATAACCACTCAGGTGACACAATTAAAACAGCAAGTAACTGCGTTAATACACGCACTTGCTGAATTAAAAGAAGACAATCAGGCTCTGTCGCAGCAGGTTATTACACTGACACAACTTACCTCTGCTCAGTCCCCTGAACCCAAGATAAATCCCCCTTTGGTATTTACAGGCGATCGCAAAAAATTTCGCGAATTTAAAAACGCATGTGAGTTACTTTTTTTGCTAAAACCTCGTACCTACCTTACTGATCACATTAAGGTTTGTACTATTATTTCTTACCTAACAGGCGATCCTCGAGCCTGGGCAGACTCTCTTTTTGAGAAAAACGACCAGCTTTCAACTCCTATGCCTTGTTCCTAGCAGAACTCACTAGCCTATATGATGACCCCAATAGGCAGAGTACTGCCGATCTTCAATTAAGATCCTTGAAACAAGGAAGGAGGCCTGTAGAAGACTTTGTCGCGGAATTCAAGAGATGGACCCTTGATTCAGAATGGAATGATGCATCTCTGAAAACCCAATTTAGGCTTGGCCTATCAGAAGCCGTTAAGGACGAGCTCGCCCGAGCGGATCTACCAAAAACCCTGGATACATTAATACAACTCAGTATTACCATAGATAGAAGACCACGAGAAAGAAAGGCTGAGAAAATGGGAATGCCATTATCCGTTTCCTCTCGAATTCCGGCCGTTAACCCCGTTCTTATGGAAGTAGGAACCATACGCCCACCGCTATCAACTATGGAAAAAGCCAAAAGACGATATGAAAATCTCTGCTTGTACTGTGCATCCCCGGATCACAAGATAAATGTCTGTCCCCTAGTCAACAAAAAGAAGGGTGAGTGTTCACATGTCCTCCTAGGGGGATTGACAACTTCATTCACTAACCCTTACATTTTTGTTTGTTTGACATTACAGTGGGACCAGAACAGGATTACTACTAAGGCCATGATTGACACAGGATCTTGTGGAAATTATATTGATATATGTTTTGCTGCTTCAAATAAAATTCCTATTATTTCTAAACTTAAACCTGTCTCAGTAAGTCTTATTACCGGTGTTCCGTTATCCTCTGGTCCAATCACCGATCAGACACAAGCACTTCTAGTCACTATTAACGAGTCTCATAGGGAGACTACTACCTTCGATTTAATACCTTCACCCCACTTTCCCATTGTGTTGGGACTTCCCTGGTTACACACACACCAACCAACCATAGATTGGAAGGAACGGTCCTTGGCCTTCCTCTCTTGCTATTGCGAGGATACGTGTAACCTCCCGTCTTCCGGGAAGATTCTGTCTATGGTGACAGATGAAATTGCACCACTATGTTATCAGGATCTTTCTGAGGTTTTTCTTGAGAAAAATGCTCAAGCATTACCTCCTCATCGAGACTATGATTGTAGCATTGATCTACTCCCAAATAGCAAATTGCCGTTCGGTCATGTTTATCCTCTTTCACAGGATGAACTTTCCCATCTCAAAACCTATTTGGATGAGAATTTGGAAAAAGGTTTTATTAGACCTTCCACTTCTTCCACAGCAGCAGGACTCTTTTTTGTTCGCAATAAGGACTCAAGTCTCAGACCTATCATCGACTACAGGAAATTGAATGCTATCACAATAAAAGATCGCTATCCTCTACCGCTTATCCCTGAGCTCATTGAGCAGGTGCGTGGAGCTACCTATTTTTCAAAATTGGACCTGAAAGGAGCATACAATCTCATTCGAATCCGTGATGGAGACGAGTGGAAGACTGCATTCAGAACCAGATACGGATTGTTCGAATATCTTGTGATGCCATTCGGGCTATGCAACGCCCCTGCAGTTTTCCAACGATTTATAAACGATATTTTTAAAGACTTACTAGATGTCTGTGTTGTGGTATATCTGGACGATATACTTATATATTCACGATCCCTGTCTGAACACATAAGACATGTAAGATTTGTACTATCGAGATTGCTTGCACATAACCTTTATGTGAAACTGAAGAAATGCTTGTTTCATAAAGACGAGGTACTCTTTCTAGGCTACATCATATCCAAAACAGGAATCGAGATGGACATGAGTAAAATATCCTGCATTCAGGATTGGCCTACACCAACCACACGCAAGGCGCTACAGCGATTCCTGGGATTTTCAAATTTCTACAGGAAGTTCATTAAAAACTTTTCTGCTATTGTGAGACCCCTCACACAGCTCACTAGCATAAAAAAACCATTCAAATGGTCAGAAGAAGCCAATAAAGCTTTTCACTTGTTAAAGACAAGGTTTACATCCGCTCCCATATTACGCCATCCAGACCCATCCCTCCAATACATTCTGAAGAAAACTACTTTGAAATCCCTTCCGTTCCTATAATACCTCACAAACGCATTATTGGAGTTGTCCGTTCCTTGAAGGAAGAGGTTTTGCATGGTATAAGTTTGGATTCACCCCCACCACAACTAAATACTGATGCAGAAGGCTTCCTCTACTACAACGACAAACTTTACATACCACCTACCCTACGCACCAAGATCTTGGAATTATCTCATGATGTGCCTATGACAGGACATATGGGTATGACAAAGACTCTTAATTTGATTTCCCGGCAATTCTGGTGGCCTGACATGAAAACATCTATACAAAAATTCGTCTCTTCATGCAATGTCTGTGCCAGGTCCAAAATTGACACTACGAGACCATCCGGTCTACTATGCAGTCTACCAATACCCCAAACTCCATGGGAAGTTTTGTCCTTGGACTTCATCGTAGAATTGCCTCTTTCCAAAGGATTTAATACCATCTTGGTGTCAGTGGACCATCTGACAAAGATGGCACATTTCATTGCTATTCGCAGACTACCTTCGTCCAAACAAACGGCAGAACTCCTGATGAAACATGTCTTTAGATTACATGGTATCCCAAAAACTCTTCTGTCTGACCGTGGATCCCAATTTATTTCTAAGTTCTGGCAAGAACTATGTCACATACTACGGATCGAGCGGAAGCTCACTTCTCCTTACCATCCGCAGACCAACGGACAGACTGAAAGAGTCAACCAATGCATCGAGCAGTATTTACGTTGTTACACTTCTTACCAACAGGATGATTGGGTGGATCTTCTCCCTCTGGCAGAATTTGCCTACAACAACGCAACCCACAGTACAACCAAGCAGAGTCCGTTCTACTTGAACTATGGGTTTCATCCCTCTATTCTTCCACCACGCATCCTTCCTTCAAACAACCCAGTAGCCTCAGCCTATCTTACCCAAATAAAGGATTCTCTGGGTTTATTAAATACTACCATTGCACACGCTCACAGTCAACAAAAGAAGTACTATGATCTTCGCAGAAGACATTCTCCACAGTACACTATCGGGGACCTCGTTTGGCTCTCAACAAAAAATTTAAGACTGAAGATCCCTAGCAAAAAGCTTGGACCTCTGTTCTTGGGACCTTTCCCAATCAAAAAACTTATTGGAAAAGCTGCAGTACAGCTTACATTGCCAATAGACCTAAAAATCCATCCCATTTTCCATGTGTCGCTACTGAAGCCCCATGTTCCGGACCAAGGAATAAGGCCTAATATTCCACCTCCGCCTCCTGTACAAGTTGAAGGTGGAGAAGAATACGAGATAAAAGAGATTCTGGATTCTCGTATCTACAGAAAAAGACTTCAGTACTTGGTTAGATGGAAGAACTATGGGCCCCAAGACGACACCTGGCTAAACACCTCTGAAATACATGCCCCTAGATTAATCCGCAATTTTCATGCGAGATACCCAGACAAGCCAGCTCCAGAGGCCTTCAGGAGCCGGCCTTAAGGGGGGGTATTGTAATGTTCCGGTACCTTTGGTACCCTAAATTACTCTTTTCACAAGTGTATGCGCCCCACCATTCTCTTTTGGAAAGGTGCGCATACACCTTTAAGACTGAAGCTGTCATCACTCAGCGCCGGACTAGATGGCTATTTAAATCGCCGGTTCTCACTCACATGTGTTCGTTCAAACACCCTTACCTGGATGCTAACTTGGCTTGAAGCTTTCGTGCTTGCAAGCATACCTCGCTGACGGAACCTCGCTGCGCTGATCCCTGCATCCCGCTTCCGGATCATCCGCTCCTCCTGAACCAACCTTCGGCTGTATTGCTATTAGTGCTAAGTACCCCGCAGGGGAACCCTCTATAAACTTATACTAAGCTTACACTATCTAGCTCTGCATAGTAAAGACTATCTATCACATCTGCATATCTAGATTGCTAGCTCTTAAGACTACTGCTACTTATTCCTGCACTGGGTTGATCTCTCTTGTATGTCCACCTGCTACTCTGTCATCTGCTACCATACATGATTGCTAAACCTACCTGCATCCATCTGCTACTGTCTTACCTTCAAGTGTCTGTCACCTACCACCTCCACTCAACCTGTCTCTTAAATCTTCATCACTGTGTTACTACATACATAAAGTCCCTCTAGGAACCAGCTTGTTGAGTGTGTGTATTTACTAGCTGAATTAAGACCTTCCACACATGATGAGTCATTGCGGTTGGGAATGGTATCTCAGCATCTCTCTTACATGACTACTGAAGTGGAATATTTCTGCAGCTGAAAATCCACACCATACATGAAACGCAGGAGCGTTACACTAATACATATAGGGTCCATTCACACATCTGTAAAATGGGTCCGCATCCATTCCACAATTTGGCAGAACCTTTAAAGACCCATTGTTTTTCATTTACAGTCTGAAAAATTAGGCATTCACAGGATAAAGCAGTAAGTGTCGGCCATTCCAGGCCCCAAAAATTAACCCACATGCGTTTACCTGACAGCTAAGAATGTAGTATTCTGTGGCTGAAGGTACATTAGGCATTCACAGGTAACCGAAGGAAGTGTCGGCCATAAAAGGCACCAAAAAATGGCCCACATGGGTTTACCTGACAGCTAAGAATGTAGTATTTTGTGGCTGAAGGTACATTAGGCATTCACACAGTATACAGAAGTAAGTGTCGACCTGTATAGGCTGCAAAAATTAGCTCACATGGTTTGAACTGACAGTAAAAAACTTTGTTTTTGATGGCTAGAGGTATGGTAGGCGTTCACAGTACACAGAACCGTAAGTGTCGGCCTGTATATTTCCTGCCCGTGTTTGCTAGACCATGTGTCTGTGTAGATAACACCCCGCTTCAATCTGTGGTATTGGGGGGCCACAGGTTTATCACACCAGTTCTACAAATAATTGGCCAGTATCTGTTGTCAATGTGTGTAGCACAGTTAACACCCCGTGTAGTGTTGCTGCCGAAACGCTCAGTCTCACCATCACACCTGTCACAATGCTGCACAGTGCACAATAATAGTACTAATCCACTATAATATGCTTTCTACAAAGTATATTATACTGTGGATTACCCCCCTCCCCCCCCCCTTTTTAGTGCACTGCACAGCAATACCAAAAATTTGCAGCCCTTTACATGACTTTTGTGGACATTAACAGAGCAATTTGTGTGTGACTGCAGCCCATCTCTAACTGCCCCTACAGCAACCACAGGATACCTAGTAGGCCCTATAGTAAAGAGACTGTAATAGACCCTAAAACAACATTGGAGCATTTTAAATGACTTTTGTGGACATTGACAAAGCGATTTGTGTGTGACTGCAGCCGATCTCTAACTGCCCCTACAGCAACCACAGGATACCTAGTAGGTCCTATAGTAAAGAGACTGTAATAGAACCTAAAGCGACATTGGAGCATTTTAAATGACTTTTGTGGACATTGACAAAGTGATTTGTGTGAGACTGCAGCCAATCTCTAACTGCCCCTACAGCTAGACTAGATACTAGACCTATACCGAAATACCAGCCCTCAAAAGGACTTTTGTGGATCTTCACTAGGGATGATCGAACGGTTCGGGTCGACCATCGGTTCGACCCAAACATTGACTGTTCGAAATTCGGCCGAATTTCAAACTTTTTGCTGAAAAAGTTCGGAATTGGGCAACCAGAACCGACAAAAATGCAATGGGACAGGAACTGGGCTTTAAAAGCCAGTGATTGGACCAGAACCATCAGTAGAAGCCAATTGAGGGGGCAGGAGAATGCTAGGAATGTGATTGGAGTGACTAGGGGGTCCAGAGGCCAATCATTAGTGAATACGCCCCCCCTAGTATACAAGATAGCCCCGCCAAATCTCTAGCATTGTAATACAGGGGCTGTACAAGAGAGTGGAAGCAGTTCCTGCTTCAAAGTGTCATTTAGCAATTATTAGTGTGAGGAAAGGGATATCTAGTGTAGTTAGGGTACTATTTTCCACTATAGTTAGATTCAAAAATATAGTTTCTGTAGGGAAAGTGTTAAGTGTCAGGGGACTCTGACTGCAATGGCAGGGTGACCAAACCCTCCCATGTCAGGGTGACCGCTATAGAGAAAAGATCGTTTCTCTTAGATCTGCTATAGGACAGGATGGTGGATTCGCCCCTTGCTGTCACACCCGGCTTTTTGTTGCAGGCGTTTATAGGGCATTTTTTGGGCACCTTTGGAGGCAGGCATAACATCAGAACTTGTGTGTAGTGGTATATATACACACACGCTTATATGTATTTATACACATACACACATATAGGTGTGAAAGGAGAGAAGCCATATGAATGTTAATTATTTCATTAGCGCAAGCATAGTGTTCTGCTACTTTCACACCTATATATGTGTATGTGTATATATATACATACATGTGTGTGTGTATATATACCCCTACACAAAAGTTCTGATGTTATGCCTGCCTCCAAAGATGACCAAAAAATGCCCAAAAAACGCCTGCTACAAAAACGCCCAGGTGTGTTGTTGCAGGCGTTTTTTTGGCATTTTTTGGGGGTCTTTGGAGGCAGGCATAACATCTGAACTTGTGTATAGGGGTATATATACACACAAACTTATATGTATTTATACACATACACACATATAGGTGTGAAAGGAGAGAAGCCATATGGGTGTTAATTATTTCATTAGCGCAAGCATAGTGTTCTGCTACTTTCATACCTATATATGTGTATGTGTATATATACATACATGTGTGTGTGTATATATACCCCTACACAGAAGTTCTGATGTTATGCCTGCCTCCAAAGACGCCCAAAAAAATGCCTGCTACAAAACCGGCAAGGTGTGAAAATAGCGGAGCCACTATCCTGTTCTATTGCACTTCTAATACAAACAATCTTTTTTTTCTGGTTCTGGACATGCTACAGAGCTGAAACTTCACAGGTACACTTTTTAGACCCCCCACACACTAAATCCAAAGAAATCTCATTTTTTTTTTCAATAATTTTTTTCAATAATTGGCTCTCTATCAAAAATGACAATTTTTAAGAACTTTTTTTGTGTGATTAATAGTCCCTGGGGCATGACCCAGAACCCTAGGCACTTTTTAGGTGCATTTATTGGGTTTTAGGGCTTCAAAATTGTGTTTTTTGATTACTGAAGTTCGGGTCCCATTGATTTCAATGGGGTTCTGAAATCTGGGCCGAACTTTTGGGTAGTTCGGGTGTTCTGGTCGAACCGAACTTTTCAAAAGTTCGATCATCCCTAATCTTCACAGCACTACATGTGTCTAGCAAACTCTCCCTGATAAGCACAGCAGACCTCTCCGTACACTGGCAGAAAGCGGAATGTGAAATGGCCGCCAGATCGGGTCTATTTATAGGGTAGGGGGACTGTCCATGTGCTGGAATGTTTCAATTGGCTGACCCGTTCCACCTGACAGCTGTGTCATGGGTCAAAGTTCTTCTAAATGAAAAAGAAAATGGCGGCGCGGACATATTCACGAACATCGGCAAAAGTCCGACTTTTTGCGAATTTACGAAAAAGCAAAATTTGCCGCGAACCGACTGCCGGGTTGAACCACAAGGTCATCACCTGCAATCACTCTCCACTGAGAGAGATGAACGGTCAGCTGTTGTAAACACAGCTGACCGTACTTCTCTCTGAAATGATCACAGAACGCCTGTAAACCTTCTATATAGGATCACAAGTCTCTATGGTCATTTCACAAGCCGCTCCCCCACAGTTAGTAAACACTCCCCTAGGCTCACATTTAACCCTTTGATCACCCACTAGGTTAACCCCTTCCCTGCCAGTGTCATTATTACAGTAACAGTGCATATTTTTAGCACTGAATACTGTAGTAATGTCACCCCCAAAAGTGTCAAAATGTCAGTTAGGAGTCCGATCTGTCCACCGCAATGTCGCAGTCCTGCTAAAAATTTGCTTTACTAGTAAAAAAAAAAAAAAAAAAAAAAGACATAAATCTTTGCCCCCGTTTGTAGACATGATAACAATCAAAATACAAATATTTGCAATTTTTTTACCAGAATTCAAATTGGCCTAAAAGGATGAAGAAAAAAACATTTTTTGAGGCTGTTATCCAGCAGAATGTGAAAAATATATATATTTTTTTTCAGAATTGTCGCTCTTTTTTTTTTATAGCGCAAAAAAAAAAAAAAAAAAATCTTAGAGGTGATCAAATTTCACCAAAAGAAAGCTCTATTTGTGGGGAAGAAAAAAAGGACATACATTTTATTTTGGTACAGTGTCGCACAACCGCACAATTGTTCATTAAATAACGAAGTGCCGAATCGCAAAAAATGGCCCGGTCATTAAGGGGGTAAATCCTTCCGGTCCAGAACTGGTTAATACTGGTTAATATACTGTAAACCCACTGCAACTAACAGCTAACTTTATTGGACAAGTCATCATCCAGCCCCACTGAAGAGGGGCATATACAGGCCAGTTTATGCAAACAAGGAGGACTTGCTCTTCACTGTCTTCAGAGATGGCATTTAGAACAGAGAGCATGCAGCTTGTTGATCGTTTCAGCAAGAGAGGTTATAAGCTGCATGATTTAGAAAGATCCTATAAGAAAGTGTAAGACATTCCAAGAATACAGTGGTTGAACCCAAAACGAAAGACCAGATATGAGACGGAGCATGAGAATAATGGGCACCTATTGCAGACAATCTAGTCAGATTTACCACATTATCAAAAGATATTGGCACATGCTTCATGATGATAAGTATTTATCACAAGCTTTACCAGTAAATCCTCAGATCATCTATTGGAAAGGAAGTAGCCTCAAGGATATGCTGGTTCACAGCCATTATGAGGAAAAAAGTCCTAGACCACAAGCTTCTTTGACTTGGTTACCAGAAAAACCTAAAGGAAGTTATACATGTGGTCACTGTAAAGCCTGTAGATTTATACCGAAAGTCAAAAACGTCATCAATCCAAAAAAAAATGGAGAAAAAAATTGACTACATCCTTCTATCACTGTAACACAGAGGATGTAATATCTGTAGCCAAATGCCCCTGTCCCCTTCTCTATGTTCATAAGACGAACCACCAACTGAGACGCAAGGTTCTGGAACACATAAATTATGTGGTATTAAAAAAGGACAGACCAATAGCAAGACATATGGTATAAAACATGATGGAAAAGCTGATGCCCTGTCCTTTTGGGTGGTCCAACCAATAAAATTGGGTCAGAGGAAAGGAGATCTAGATAAGAAACAGCTAAAAACAGAAGCCAAATGGATCTTTCGGTTAGAATCATGTGCCCCACAGAGAATAAATTAAGGTTTTACCTACCTACCTTTTGTGGGAGAATAGTTCTTGATAGCATCTGTCACATACCTTGTAGCAGAGCCTGACATGCAGAGGGAGACCTTTTGTACAGCCCTGGCTCAGGCACCACTGGAGTTGCAATAGTGGATGCGAAAGCGCAGTGAGGTAAGAGTGCCTGCGCTGGTCTTCTGTTGGCAGTTGAGAAGAGTAGCCGATAAGTCACTGAACATGGCTGCAGAGGTGTTTAACCACTTGCCTACTGTGCACTTAAACACCCTTCCCATCCAGGCCAATTTTCAGCTTTCAGTGCTGTCACACGTTGACTGACAATTGCGCGGTCATGCTACACTGTACCCATATGAAATTTTTATCATTTTTTTCACACAAATAGAGCTTTCTTTTGGTGGTATTTAATCACCTCTATTTTTTACAAAAAAAAAGAAAAAAGACAGAAAATGTTGAAAAAAAAAAAAAGTTTTCTTATTTTCTGCGAGTAAATTTTGAAAATAAATTTTTCTCCCTCACTGATGTGCGCTGATGAGGCGGCACTGATGGGCACTGATAGGCTGCACTGATGGGCACTGATGAGGAGGTACTAATATGCCGCACTGATGAGCACTGATAGGCGGCATTGATAGGCGGCACTGATAGGCGGCACTGATGAGCACTGATAGGCGGCACTGCTGGGCACTGAGAGGTGGCACTGAGAGGTGGCACTGCTGGGCACTGAGAGGCGGCACTGACGGGCGGCACTGATGGGCACTGATAGGCGGCACTGATGGGCACTGGCGGATGGCACTGATGGACACTGATAGGTGGCACTGATGAGCACTGATGGGCGGCACTGATGAGCACTGATGGGCAGCACCATCAGTGCCCACACTCAGTGCCCATAGTGCTGCCAGTCAGTGCTCATCAGTGCCTAGATGAGCAGGCACTGATGGGCACTGACTGGCAGCATTATGGGCACTGATTGTGGGCATTGATGGGGGCACCGATGGCGGGCACTGTGGGCACTGATGGGGGGGCAATGTGTGTGTTTTTTTTACCTTTAGTAATCAGGGCACTGGTGATCAGTGCCCTGATTACATTGCTGTGTGTCCCCAGCGACTGTCGGCTCCCCCTCCTTCCTCACACTGCAGTGTCTGTGTGAGGAAGGAGCGCCGGCGATGAGAGATGATCTCATATGCTTACATATGAGATCATCTCTCATTGGACGGCTTGATCACGTGGTGAATGGCCGCTGTGATTGGCCATTCACTATGATCTGTGATCGGCCGTGTCCAAGGGACACGGCCAACACAGATTCTCCCCGATGCGCGCTTGCGGGAGTGCACGGGGAGAGTCTTTCTGGTAAGCCGTTTAAAAACGGCCTCCCGAAAATTCAAGTTCGCGCTGCAGCCGTATATAGGCTGTAGCATGGATGTGAGGGAGTTAAATAAAGCAGCCTGTTGCCAATCACTGAAATTAGTCTGCACTAAGTTAACCCTTAGGTGGCAGACCCATGACATTGCCCCCTCCCGACGAGCAGCCTCCGGATGCCTAGCTGGTTTTCTTTTTCTGAATGGACACGGAAAAACGCATGAACTATCTCTCTGGCATGGACATTACATTCTGGTTCCCAAGAGTTCTTCTCAGGACCATAACCTCAAGCAGCCGGTGGGCCCAGGTTTGGGGTTCCCCTTGAAGTAAGGAGATAATGACTCCTACTTTAGTGGATTCCAGAGAGAAAGTCCGGGGTTGCAGGGCGAAGTATAACTGGCATGCATTGCGAAATGCCCTGAATTTGCTTCGATCCCCCGAGAACCTTTCAGGTGTAGGAACCATGGGTTCAGATGGTAGCACATCACAGTGGGTGCGGTAGTAGTCAGCGTTGGTGCAGTAGCAGGAGAGGGAGCTGTGGTAGGTCCTGCAGAGATGGCTAAAGACTGCATATGTTCCTCCAGCTGGACATAGCCTTCCTGCAGGGACTTGACTGCTTGGTTGAGGGCTGCGAGATGTTGATAGATCTCATCCACTTGGAAAGGTCCCTCTTGCAGGCTCAGACATGGCTGTCTGATACTGTCACGTACCTTGTAGCAGAGCCTGACGTGCAGAGGGAGACCTCTCGTACAGCCCTGGCTCAGGCACCACTGGAGTTGCAACAGTGGATGCGAGAGCACAGTGAGGTAAGAGTGCCTGTGCTGGTCTTCTGTTGGCAGTTGAGAAGAGTAGCTGATAAGTCACTGAACACGGCTGGATTGCTGAGCAGCAGGAAGAAGCAGGGAAAGAGGTGTGGATGCACAGCCGATGCAGGACAGCGTCTCTAGGCACTTTAAGGAGCTGGATGGGCAAAGACTGGAGCAGGGTCAGACAAGCCGGTTTCAGACACAGGTAATCAGATACAGCTCAAGCAGCAGGCAGAGAGTAGTCGGTGTACAGGCAGGGGTTGGCAGCAGGGTATCAGGCAGGAAGCAGGTATAGCAGAGTCAAGGCAAGCCGGGATCAGGACTAGAGATAGCAATGAAGTCAAACAAGCCAGCTCAATACAGGAATCAATACAAGCATAGAAACAGACTCAAAGTAAAGCAGCAGATCAGACAGCAAAGACACAGTGCTGCTGAGGTGTTTAATTAAATAAGGCAGTCTGTTGCCAATTACTGAAATTAGTCTGCACTAAGTTAACCCTTAGGTGGCAGACCCATGACAGCATCTGCAAATTATCTATATATAGTGATTTGGTATTAGATGTGTGTAAACCGTTGATGGTAACTCACAGGAATTATTTCTACAATAGGGATGTACCGAACTGTTCGCTGGCGGACAGTTCCCGGCGAACATCACTTGTTCGCGTCCGCCGCTGCGGGCGAACATATGCGATGTTCGGTCTGCCTCCTATACATCATCATTGAGGCAAACTTTGACCCTGAGCCTCACAGTCAGCAGACACATTCCAGGCCAATCAGCATACCTCCCTCCCACTCCCTCCCACCTCCTATAAATAAGCAAGGGCTTTAGGGTGTTAGTGAGAGCAGGGAAAGTGCTGCTGCTGCTGCTGCTGTTAATAGCTAGGGACAGTTAGTCAGTGTTCCCGGTCTTGTTAGTCAGTGTTCTTGGTACACTCCTGCTGTAAGGACAGCACCCCAAAAAGCCCTCCCTTAGGCTGGTATTTGAGTTTTTTTTCTTGGATATATATATATCTATTGTCCCCAAAAAGCCCTGTTTAGGGCTGGTATTTGTGTAATTTTTTTTGTTCTGTGATATATATATATATATACAGTGGGTAAGGAAAGTATTCAGACCCCCTTAAATTTTTCACTCTTTGTTATATTGCAGCCATTTGCTAAAATCATTTAGGTTCATTCTTCTTCCTCATGAATGTACACATAGCACCCCATACTGACAGAAAAACACAGAATTGTTGACATTGTTGCAGATTTATTAAAAAAGAAAAACTGAAATATCACATGGTCCTAAGTATTCAGACCCTTTGCTCAGTATTTAGTAGAGGCCCCCTTTTGATCTAATACAGCCAGGAGTCTTTTTGGGAAAGATGCAACAAGTCTTTCACACCTGGATTTGGGGATCCTCTGCCATTCCTCCTTGCAGATCCTCTCCAGTTCTGTCAGGTTGGATGGTAAACGTTGGTGGACAGCCATTTTTAGGTCTGGCTGGGCCATTCAAGAACAGTCACGGAGTTGTTGTGAAGCCACTCCTTCGTTATTTTAGCTGTGTGCTTAGGGTCATTGTCTTGTTGGAAGGTAAACCTTCGTCCCAGTCTGAGGTCCAGAGCACCCTGGAGAAGGTTTTTGTCCAGGATATCCCTGTACTTGGCCGCATTCATCTTTCCCTCGATTGCAACCAGTCGTCCTGTCCCTGCAGCTGAAAAACACCCCCACAGCATGATGCTGCCACCACCATGCTTCACTGTTGGGACTGTATTGGACAGGTGATGAGCAGTGCCTGGTTTTCTCCACACATACCGCTTAGAATTAAGGCCAAAAAGTTCTATTTTGGTCTCATCAGACCAGAGAATCTTATTTCTCACCATCTTGGAGTCCTTCAGGTGTTTTTTTTAGCAAACTCCATGCGGGCTTTCATGTGTCTTACACTGAGGAGAGGCTTCCGTCGGGTCACTCTGCCATAAAGCCCCGACTGGTGGAGGGCTGCAGTGATGGTTGACTTTCTACAACTTTCTCCCATCTCCTGACTGCATCTCTGGAGCTCAGCCACAGTGATCTTTGGGTTCTTCTTTACCTCTCTCACCAAGGCTCTTCTCCCCCGATAGCTCAGTTTGGCTGGACGGCCAGCTCTAGGAAGGGTTCTGGTCGTCCCAAACGTCTTCCATTTGAGGATTATGGAGGCCACTGTGCTCTTAGGAACCTTAAGTGCAGCAGAAATCTTTTTGTAACCTTGGCCAGATCTGTGCCTTGCCACAATTCTGTCTCTGAGCTCTTCAGGCAGTTCCTTTGACCTCATGATTCTCATTTGCTCTGACATGCATTGTGATCTGGAAGGTCTTATATAGACAGGTGTGTGGCTTTCCTAATCAAGTCCAATCAGTATAATCAAACACAGCTGGACTCAAATGAAGGTGTAGAACCATCTCAAGGATGATCAGAAGAAATGGAAAGC
The DNA here is from genome assembly GCF_965119305.1 of Pelophylax lessonae. Taxonomy (NCBI): domain Eukaryota; kingdom Metazoa; phylum Chordata; class Amphibia; order Anura; family Ranidae; genus Pelophylax; species Pelophylax lessonae. The sequence continues at coordinate 188,899,553 of NC_138776.1, read as the reverse complement.
ACCTGAGTTAAATATATGAGTATCACAGCAAAGGGTCTGAATACTTAGGACCATGTGATATTTCAGTTTTTCTTTTTTAATAAATCTGCAACAATGTCAACAATTCTGTGTTTTTCTGTCAGTATGGGGTGCTATGTGTACATTCATGAGGAAGAAGAATGAACCTAAATGATTTTAGCAAATGGCTGCAATATAACAAAGAGTGAAAAATTTAAGGGGGTCTGAATACTTTCCGTACCCACTGTATATATATATATATATATATATATATATATATATATATATATATATATATATATATATATATATATTGTCCCCAAAAGCCCTTTTTAGGGCTGGTATTTGAGTAATTTATATATATCTATATCTATATCTATTGTGCACTGCAGTTACCTGCCCGCTGTGTGTGAGAGGCCACAGACAGACCACAGACTGTACTGTGTGCACACCACACTCATTTCGGGTGGCACAGGCACAGTACCTTGCATTTTAAAAAATATTTTTTTTTTCCTCTGTCATAATTGCAGTGAGTGCTGTGTCAGGTCCACAGAGTGTACTGTACCCACTGCAGTGCCCACCACTGATATATATACGGTGGCACAGCATCTTGTTGCAAATTGAAAAAAAATATTTTTCATTATTGCAGTTGCCTGGGCTGCCAGTGACTGTCAGGTCCACAGAGTGTACTGTGCCCACTGCAGGGCCACTGCCCACCCACCACTGATATATACGGTGGCAGAGCAGCTTGTAAATTAAAAATATATATATTTTTTTATAATTGCAGTTGCCTGGGTGCCAGTGACTGTCAGGTCCACAGAGTGTACTGTGCCCACTGCAGTGCCACTGCCCACCCACCACTGATATATACGGTGGCACCTTGCACTCATAGTACCACAAATCAAAAAAAAAATGACAGGCAGAGGCAGGCCACCCCGCAAGGGCCGTCTTGGTTGTGGTGCTGTGATTTCCTTTGGCCCTAGAATAATGCCCAGTGTTCAGAGGCCACAGACCCTGAACTCAAAAAATTCTGAGGACATAGTTGATTGGCTTACACAGGACACCCAATCGTCTACAGCTTCCGTTCGGAACCTTAATGCACCATCCTCCTCCAGCTCAGCTTCGGGCACCTCTCAATTTACCACTCGCCCGCCCGCCGACACCACCACCAACACTAGCACCACAGCCGCTTCACTTGATCTGTCAGAGGAGTTATTTACACATCAGTTGGAAGAAATAAGTGATGCGCAACCATTAGTGCCAGAGGATGTAGATAACGGGGATATGTCTCAGTTAGGCAGCATTATACACATGGACGTACATTGTGATGATGATGATGATGATGTTGTACCTGCTGCTGCTGCCTTTGCTGAGTTGTCAAGTGAAGCGGCTGATGATGACGATGTGTCCGTGGATGTCACCTGGGTGCCTGCTGGAAGAGCAGAAGAAGAGGGGGAAAGTTCAGATGGGGAGACAGAGAGGAGGAGGAGACGAGTTGGAAGCAGGGGGAGGTCATCGCAAGGAGCTAGTGGCACAGTCAGACAGCATGAATCGGCACCCGGGGTCAGCCAGACCGCACGCCAATCAACGCAAGCTGTTGCCACCACCAGAATGCCGTCATTGCAAAGCTCAGCAGTGTGGCATTTTTTTTGTGTGTCTGCCTCTGATATCAGCGATGCCATTTGTAACCTGTGCCAAAAGAAACTGAGTCGTGGCAAGTCCAACACCCACCTAGGTACAACTGCTTTGCGAAGGCACATGATCTCACATCACAATAGCCTATGGGATCAACACATGAGTAAAAGCAGCACACAAACTGAAAGCCACCATCCTCCTCCTGGTCCAGCATCTTCAGCCACGTCAACCACTGCTGTCCTCCCTGCCCCCTATCAACAACCCGCCCCTCCGCCTCTCACCTTCAGCAGTTCCTGCTCACCTGCCCACAGTCAGGTGTCTGTCAAGGAAATGTTTAAGCGTAAGAAGCCAATCTCACAGAGTCACCCCCTTGCCCGGTGTCTTACAGCTGGCTTGTCATTACTCTTAGCTAGCCAGCTTTTACCATACAAGCTGGTGGAGTCTGAGGCCTTCAAAAAATTTGTCGATATTGGGACACCGCAGTGGAAGGTACCCGGCCGAAATTATTTTTCACAAAAGGCAATCCCCAACCTGTACTCTATTGTGGAAAAGGAAGTCATGTCATGTCTGGCACACAGTGTTGGGGCAAGGGTCCATCTGACCACTGATAGCTGGTCTGCAAAGCACGGTCAGGGCATGTATATCACTTACACTGCGCATTGGGTAAACCTGCTGGCGGCTGCCAAGCATGGAATGCGTGGCTCTGCTGCAGAGGAGTTGGTGACACCGCCACGACTTGCAGGCAGGCCTGCTGCCACCTCCTCTACTCCTCCTACTCCATCCTCTTTGCTAACCTCCTCGGCTGAGTCCTCTTCTGCTGTTGCGTCTTGCTCCACACCAACTGCACCCCCCCCCAGCTCCCCAGGGGCTATTCCACATGCCGGATACGACAGTGTCACGCTGTCTTGGGGTTGACTTGCCTGAAAGCAGAGAGTCACACCGGACCAGCACTACTGTCCGCCCTGAATGCACAGGTGGATCAGTGGCTGACCCCGCACCAACTGGAGATCGGCAAAGTGGTGTGTGACAACGGAAGCAATTTGTTGGCGGCATTGAATTTGGGCAAGTTGACACATGTGCCGTGCATGGCACATGTGTTGAATCTGATTGTACAACGCTTTGTGCAGAAGTACCCAGGCTTACAGGACGTCCTCAAGCAGGCCAGGAAGGTGTGTGGCCATTTCAGGCGTTCCTACACGGCCATGGCGCACTTTTCAGATATTCAGCGGTGAAACAACATGCCTGTGAGGCGCTTGATTTGCGACAGCCCGACGCGTTGGAATTCAACACTGCTAATGTTCGACTGCCTGCTCCAACAAGAAAAAGCGGTCAACGAGTATTTGTATGACCGGGGTGCTAGGACAGCCTCTGCGGAGCTGGGTATTTTTTTGCCACGTTTCTGGACGCTCATGCGCATTCCTGTAGGCTCATGCGTCCTTTTGAGGAGGTGACAAACCTAGTCAGTCGCACCGAAGGCACCATCAGCGACATCATCCTATATGTTTTCTTCCTGGAGCGTGCCCTGCGAAGAGTGCTGGATCAGGCCGTAGATGAGCGTGAAGAGGAAGAGGAAGAGTTGTGGTCACCATCACCACCACCAGAAACAGCCTTACCATCGCTTGCTGGACCTGCGGCAACACTGGAAGAGGAGTCTGAGGAAGAGGAGTCATAGGAGGAATGTGGCTTTGAGGAGGAGGAACACCAACCACAGCAGGCATCCCAGGGTGCTCGTTGTCACCTATCTGGTACCCGTGGTGTTGTACGTGGCTGGGGGGAAGAACACACCTTCAATGACATCAGTGAGGACGAGGAATTGGACATTAGTAGCTCGGCATCCAACCTTGTGCAAATGGGGTCTTTCATGCTGTCATGCCTGTTGAGGGACCCTCGTATAAAAAGGCTGAAGGAGAACGACCTGTACTGGGTGGCCACGCTACTAGACCCCCGGTATAAGCAGAAAGTCTCTGATATGTTACCCAATTACCGGCAGTCGCAAAGGATGCAGCAGCTACAAAATAAGTTGAAAAGTATGCTTTACACAGCATATAAGGGTGATGTCACAGCACAACGGGAATCCAACAGGGGAAGAGGTGAAAGTAATCCTCCTCCTACCACCACAACCACGCCGGCAAGGACAGGACGCTTTACAGACGTCTTGTTGATAGAGGACATGCAGAGCTTTTTTAGTCCTACGCAACGCCACAGCCCTTCGGGGTCCACCCTCAGAGAACGACTCGACCGACAGGTAGCAGACTACCTTGCCTTAACTGCAGATATCGACACTCTGAGGAGCGATGAACCCCTTGACTACTGGGTGTGCAGGCTTGACCTGTGGCCTGAGCTATCCCAATTTGCCATTGAACTTCTGGCCTGCCCCGCTTCAATTGTCCTGTCAGAAAGGACCTTCAGCGCAGCAGGAGGTATTGTCACTGAGAAGAGAAGTCGCCTAAGTCAAAAAAGTCTAGATTACCTCACCTTTATTAAGATGAATGAGGCATGGATCCCGAAGGGACTGACAGTGGGGGATGCATTTGACTAAAAAAGGCCTGATGAGATGCCTTGGGCTAAAAATGGTCCACACGCTGCTGTATTTAATCTCTGCATGCCGGATGACTTACGTGACGTCTCCGCCACCAACTACGGTTCAAGCCGCAATGTTTTAGTGCACTTTCTGCCTTGAAAACCTAATTTTTTCCGGCCGCTGCTACAGCAGCGGCTGCAACAATACCTAATTTTTCATGCATGTGTACATGCCTAATTTTTCTGGCCTCTGGTGCTACACTGTGGCTGCAAAAAAACAAAAAAAAAAAAAAAAAAGGCACAAAGGCACATACGTGTGTCAATTCCCCTTTGTGATCGTTACCTTGTTGTGGTGAAGGGGCTTGCGTATCACAATGAAGCGATCACCTCTAGGAGTGTGTTGGCACACCCCAGATGATAAGGTCGTTGCTTCATTGTGAACAGACCAAAAGCGATCAGTGTGATAATTTTTCATAGAAAAAACATTAATTTTCTTTCATTTAAAAAAAAAATGACAACCTCTGTGGAGCTGGGTATTTTTTGGCCACGTTACTGAATCCTCATGCACAATGGTTGTAGGCTCATGCGTCCTTTTGCGGAGGTGACAAACCTGGTCAGTCGAACCCAGGGCAACATCATCGACCTCATCCCATATGCGTTTTTTCTGGAGCGTGCCCTGCGAAGAGTGCTGGATCAGGCTGTAGATGAGCATGAAGAGGAAGAGTTGTGGTCCCCATCACCACCAGAAGGGGCCTTGTCGTTGTCGATTGCTGGACCTGTGGCAACGCAGAGAGAGGAGTCTGAAGAAGAGAAGTCAGAGGAGGAAGGTGGCTTTGAGGAGGTGGAAGACCAACCACAGCAGGCGTCCCAGGGGGCTTGTTGCCACCCTTCGGGGACCCTTGGTGTTGTACGTGGCTGGCTGGGTGGAGGAAGAGACCTTCAATGATGTCAGTGAGGACAAGGAACGGGGCATGGCTAGCTTGGTATCCAACCTTGTGCAAATGGGGAGTTTGCGGTTGTGCAAATGGACGGACTGACTGACTGACTGTTAAACGGGGAGTTTGGTCTGTCAGAGTTTGGTCTGTCACTGAAGCGGGCGTAACCCTTACACTACTTGATCGATACAACATCATACCTGATCGTATTCACACACTGGATGTTTTAAAGCACGTTATTCCAAACAATTTAGGAATGTTAGGTGATTTATGCCCTTTATAGATTAAAACCCGACTCTGCGTCAACTACGTAATTTTCCATGGGAGTTTTGCCATGGATCCCCCTCCGGCATGCCACAGTCCAGGTGTTAGTCCCCTTGAAACAACTTTTTCATCACTATTGTGGCCAGAAAGAGTCCATGTGGGTTTTAAAATTCGCCTGCCTATTGAAGTCTATGGCGGTTCGCCCGGTTCGCCGGTTCGCGGACATTTGCCGATGTTCGCGTTCGCCGTTCGCGAACGGCAAATTTTAGGTACGCGACATCACTATTCTACAATAGAGACATTTAGAAAGTGATATAACTGGTACAAATATAGAATGAGTAAGACTGAAAATGGTGAGTGAGTGATTTCTTTTCCCCATCAGCAGCCGCTTATCTGTTATCCCAGCGAGGGGGAGGGGACGTCCCCCCACCGTCTTCCGCGGTTAGAGTCCCAGACGAAGCCCGATTCAGCTTTGATCAAGTCTCTGATCATGTAACCTGGAAGCGAAGTCACAACGTCCCTTCTGGATTACTTGGCTGCCTATGGCGTTTTGAATACTTTGAAGTGCAGTAGTGGGGTTTTATACCCTAGAACCCTCCATATAGTGTACCTGTCACTGCCTATTACTAACAAAATGGTTGTTTACGATCCTTGTGACAGCAATAAAAGTGATTCGATTATTATTATTTTTTTTTAAAACAGTGTTAAAATAAAAAATAAATAGAAAAAAAAATGTTAAAGCGCCCCTGTCGCCGTAAGCTCACGTTCTAAACAAAACGCAAATGTAAGTCGCGTCCGCAAATGTAAACTGTGTTAAAATCACACATGTAAGGTATCACTCCTATCGCCAGAGCGAGAGCAATCATTCTAGCAAAATACCTCCTCTGTAAAGGCCCGTACACAAGTAGCGATTGTCGGCCGTAAATGTTCGGCCAACATCCGATCGGCCGATTGTCGGCTTGTTGGTATGATGCTTCCGACAACCGACTCCCAATTTTCGGCCGAACAAAATCTGGTGTGCATGCAAGAAAATTTTTGTAGGCCGACAACAGAACGGCCGATTGTTCGTCAGTCAGTACAGAATTCGGCCGACAAACAGCAGATGAGCAAGACTGGGCATGCTCAGAGAAGAAAAAACACAAGGAAAGTTAACCATCACATGACATCACTTCTGCAGTCGGCTGTTGTTGGCCGACAAAATTCGTGTGCAGTCCTTAGCACTTTTCAACCGACAGGACAGCACCGGACAAAAAACGGCCGATCGTTCGGCCAACGATCGCTACGTGTGTACGGGGCTTAACTCTAAACTGGTAACCATTAAAAATGTTTAAAGCGTCGCCTATGGAGATTTTTAACCACTTAAGCCCCGGAAGATTTTACCCCCATTCTAACCAGGGGGTATTTTGCGATTCGGCACTGCGTGACTTTAACGGACAATTGCGCGGTCGTGCGACAATGTACCTAAACTAATTTGACGTCCTTTTTTTCCTACAAATAGAGCTTTCTTTTGGTGGTATTTGATCACCTTTGCGATTTTTTGATCACGCGCTATGATCAAAAAAAGAGCGACAATTTTGCTGTAAATGTGAAAAATAACAATATTTTTCACATTTTTTTATATGAAATTCCCCCAAAAAAATGTAAAAATCTAATTTTTTTTTAATTTTTGGCCAATTTGTTTTCTACTACATATGTTTGGTAAAAAAAAATCACAATAAGCGTATTTTGATTGGTTTGCGCAAAAGTTATTGCGTTTACTAACTAAGGGAAAGATTTCTGTCATTTTTGGTGTTTTTTTTTTTTTTTAACGAGTAATGGTGGCGATCTGCGATTTTTTTTGCGGGACTGCGATATTGCGGCGGACAGATCGGACCCTTGACTGACATTTTTGACACTTTTGGGGGTACCAGTGACATTACTACAGTAATCAGTGCTATACATATGCACTGTTACTGTAAAAATGACACTGGCAGGGAAGGGGTCAACTTTATTAGAGATACAGTGACTATGTGTGTCCCTAGGGGCGAGCTTCTTACTGTGCAGGGATGTGGCTGTGTGTGTAAAAGCACAGATCAACAGTCCTACATAGCAGGACCGTTAGATCAGTGCTTTTACACAGGGAAGAATGACAGGCGGCTTTGTTTACACTAGCCGCCTGCCTTTCTCCCTTCACAGCGGACGATCACGAGTGACCGGCGGACATCGGGTCCGCCGGTCACACGCACGGAGGTGTTCGTGAACGAGCCGGGGCGGGTGCGTGTCTCCCCGGCGGCGCGCGCCCGCCCGCTATTGGCTCCCAGGCTAGTGACGTACCGGTACGTCACTTTGCCTGGCCGGGGCTGACCGCCGCAGTATATGTACTTGCGGCGGTCTGCAACCATTTAAGTACAGTAGTTTGCCACCATTCTGCGAGTGTGCAATTTTAAACTGTAACATGTTGGGTATCTATTTACTGGCCAGGACATAATCTTTCACAATATACAAAAAAAAATGGGCTAACTTTACTGTTTCATTTTTTTTAGATTTAGTAAAATGTATTTTTTCCCAAAAAATTGAGTTTGAAAGACCGCTGTGCAAATACTGCATGATAAAAAATATTGCAGTGACCGCCATTTTCTTCTCCAGAGTCTTTGCTAAAAAAAATCTTTATAATGTTTGGGGGTTCTAAGTAATTTTCTAGCAAATATACTGATTTTAACTTGTAAACAACATGTGTCAGAAATAGGCTTGGTCCTTAAGTGGTTAATAAAGTCCTAAACAGTTTTAGATGTCGTCCCTAGGTTTGCTGGTGCGTTAGCAGGCGCACCCTGTGAGAGTTGATTGATTATTACCAATAGGACTTTTTGTTACAAGAGGCCATCGTTGTTCTTTAACCGCCTGCCGACTAGCCACTCTGTCCTGTACGTCGCTTTGCGGGACCACTAGCGAGGGTGCGTAAGCGCGCCCATTCGCCACAGGGGAAGCTGATTAGCGGGTCTGCCCGCCGCGATCGCTCCCTGTGGAGACAGAACGGCGGTCTGCTGTTGTAAACACGACAGACTGCTGTTCTGTCAGTTATAAACACAGGGATTCTGTGTTCCTCTTATTTAGGAACACAGGTCTCTGTGTTCATGTAGCAAGCACATCCCCCCACACAGTTAGAAAGCACCCTCTTGGGACACATTTAACCCTTTGATCGCCCATGGTGTTAACCCTTTCCCTGCCAGTATCATTAGTACAGTAACAGTGCATATTTGTAGCACTAATTACTGTAGTAATGTCACTGGTCCCCCCAAAAGTGTCAAAAATGTCAGTTAGGTGTCCGATCTGTCCCCCGCAATGTCGCAGTCCCGCTAAAAATCGCTGATCGCTGCCATTACTAGTAAAAAAATTTAAATGACATAAATCTTTCCCCTAGTTTGTAGACACAATAACTTTTGCGCAAACCAATCAATATACACTTATTGGGATTTTTTTTTTTTAACCAAAAATGTGAAATATGTAGCAGAATACAAAATGGCCTAAAATTATGAAAAAATTAGATTTTTAATTTTTTTTTTATTGGGAATGTTATCTAGCAGAAAGTTAATTTTATTTTTTTTCCCCGAAATGTCGCTCTTTTCTTGTTTATAGCGCAAAAAATAAAAATCGCACAGGTGATCAAATACCACCAGAAAAAAACTATTTGTGGGGAAAAAGGACATCAATTTTATTAGAGTACAGCATCGCACGACCATGCAATTGTCAGCTAAAATAACGCAGGGTCGTAACGCAAAAAATGGCCTGGTCATTAAGGGGGAAAATCTTCCGGTCTAGAAGTGGTTAAACTAACAGTTAAAAATAATTTACAAAACAACATAAACACAGCTGCATGGAACATGCATTTAGCCCCGGTTCACACTACTGCGTGTGCGGGGTTCGCATGTCATGTCGGAGCGCACTGCTCCGACATGACATGCGATCAGCTGTGCGGTGCGAGTTTAGCCATACAGTTTGTATGGCTAAATTCGCATCGCACCCGCAGCAAACACGCACAGGAGGCATTTTTGCTGCCGCATCAGGATCGGATCGCACAGCGGTTCACACTTGTGCGATCCGATCCTGTGCGAACTGCACGATCGCACTGCAATATGCGATCAAACTGGGGGTGTCGTTAAGATTACATTGACACCCCCAGCGGATCGCATATGGCAGTGTGAACTGCCGGGGGTGCGTGTGCGATGCGGGAACAGGCTGCGAATTCGCAGCCTTCCCGCATCGCATCAGTGTGAACCGAGCCTTATATTGTGATCTGCACATTTTATTATTGATTTTTTTTTTCATTGTGTTTGTATTGCTTTGTATCTCGCAGTATTTCAAATGCACTAATAGGTATTTTTCCATAAAAATATGTATAGGGTTGCCGCCTCATCCCTTTAAACCAAGACACATATTAATTACACAGGTTCTGAGGCTAAAATAATGCACATAAGGCACTTAGGCCCCTTTCACACATGGGAGTCCGTCGGCAGGCTCAGTTTTTCTCAGCGGGGGATGGCCGTGTGCGGAGACAGAGCTGTCAGGTCCCCACTCTTCTCTATGGGGGAATCGGATGAGAACGGACTGTTTGTAGGAGAGTTTACTTATAAAGGATAACTGTACTTAGTCCCCATGCATACAGGGCATTTGTACAGCTGCTTTTACCAGCATCAGACTTTTTTTTATGGCAGCTTAAAAACGCCTTCCCATGTTATTCTATGGCCTCATGCACACATAGGCTTTTAAGAGCTGCAAGTGGCATAGGTTTTTTTCAAGCAGCGAAAAAAAAATCTAGGGCCAGCACGTTCTGAGGAACAGCCTTACAGCTGTAAAAAGGTCTGATGCTGCTTGTGAAGAATGCCCATTTGCTGGGACGTTCGCCAGGGGCTACTGGAGATGTGTGGAGGCCAGACTCCTGCCCATGGACTATGGGCCCTGGCTTGTAGGGGAGTGCACCTCTGTGTGGGGGTATATGCTGGGGGACAATGGGAGTAGTGTTGCTTTGGACTTAAATCCATGTCACCCCACAGACTCAGACTGGGATCAATGTTACAGGCCTAAAGCTGCCTGTTGCAGCAGAGGACTTCTCCACACATTGAGAGACTAAAGAGATGCTAATGACATCTACTGTGGGGATGTGTATTGACAGTTATAATAAGGTGTGTTGAAAATGGAGATGGGCAGTTTGAGAGCCTATGTCTTCTGCTTTCATCTGTTTAGAGGTGAAGTGTGTTCACACTTCTAGGAATGTGTATTCGGCTATGTTTTGGGCTTGTTGTTTGTTGAATTAATTATGATAATGTTGCAGTCTCATTCACCTATTGTCTCTTTCCAGAAGGCCAAGGTATGTTAACTATGTTCTGTATATAATTACATTTGCATACGATAATGAAATCAAACTCATGAGACTGTATATATTGGAAGTGAGTTGGTGAATAAAGTGTCTTTTGTTTTACCCTTCATCAAGCTTAGGTTGATGTTTGGGGGGGAATTGAGGGGCCAGGTCACTGCATCACGTGAGATTCTGGAGACCTAAGACAGAAATACTTGGTCCAAGTATTGGGGATCTGTTACACTGCTAAAGGCTGCTAAATGTGGCTTAATGCTAAATATAGCGTTAAGCCACAGCAAGCATTTTTTTTTTTCCTGACATGTCAAAATCAATGATTCCCTATGAGAGCCCATTGATTTGAATGGAAGCCGCATCCAAGTCAGATCATGATGATGCAACTTGTGATGCGACCTGTGCTCTAAGGATCTTGAAGGGGAACCCCATACCAATTTTTTTTTCAAACAGTGTGGGGTTCCCCCAAGATCCATACCAGGCCCTTTGAGTTTGGTATGGATCTTAAAAGGGAACCCAATGCAAAAATAAAAAAAAATAAAAAATGGTGTGGGGGTTCTCCCTCAAGACCATATCAGACCCTTCGGTCTGGTATAGATTTTAGAGAGAGAATCCCCACACCAAAAAAAAAAAACTGAGGGAGAAGACTGGAGAAAGATTTTTAATAAATGACTTGTCAAAGCTGTCTCTTGTTTTTATTTACACTACATTGCCTTTTTTTGGGGTGAATGGGTAGGGGTACAATGAACACCATGCTCATTCACATGGGGGGGTTGGGATCTGGGGGCTCCCTTGTTAAAGCTTGCTTCCAGATTCCGATAAGCCCCCTGTCCACAGACCCCCACAACCAACCCCCAAGTTTGTCGGGAAGAGGCCCTTATTCCCATCGACATGGGGACAAGGTGCTTTGGGATGGGGCTCGCAGAGCAGCACCCACCCCCCTATGTTGAGGGCATGTGGCCTGGTATGGTCCAGGTGGGGGGGGGCGCTTGCTCGCTCCCCCCCTCCTTTCATGACCTGTCAGGCCGCATGCTCGGATAATGGTCTGGTATAGATTTTGGGGGGGGCCCTACCTCGTTTTTTGGCGCTGGGGTTCCCCTCAAATTCCATACCAGACTAAAGGGTCTAGTTTGGTCTCAGGGGGGGACCCTATGCCATTTTTTTTTTAGTTGTGGCATGCCAGTATAGTGCTGCACTTTTCTCCTTATAGTGTAAATATCTATGGCTCTTTGACCACAGAAATGTGTTTTAGTTGCTGACATAGAATTGATTCTAACCAAAAGTGCAGAATATAGAACATCTTTAAAGCTGAGTGTCAGGCAAATGGCTTAATGCATGGATGAAAGATTTGCACAGTCCTTGGAAAAGAAATTGGCTGCACACCTCCGCCGATCCATGAAAAGGTTGACGCGTTTCACACTGACAACGTGCTTGAAGAAGCACATTGTCAGTGTAAAACATGTCAACCTTTCCATGGTCTGTGTCCTTGTCCTGGTGGCAGTTTTACATATGTTTCAATAAATTTCTATTGGACCGGCGGGGGTGTAAAGCCAATTTCTTTCCCAAGTTGTATACACAGATGCGAGCCGGGCCTAGCACCCAGTCCCACATGTCCTCAGGATTACACCTGGAGCAGTCTCTCTCTGTTTTCCCCATTTGCACAGTCCTGCCATAAAGCACAGCCATCATAGTTTGGCAGGGCAAAAGACTGGACTTTTCTCTGTTTCTGTTTTGTTAAACTGTTATCCAGGTCTTTGCATTCCCCCAGACTATGGGTGAACATTGAAAGGAGAAGCAATAGACTGATGAACTCCTCTCTCTGTCACTTTGCCCTATCTTCCTATTATTATTATTAAAACTGACTGCCTTTTTGCGCTGCTTTTCCTTTCCCCAGTCTGAACAAAAACTGCAAGATGCTGATACCAAATCATATTCAGGTACTTGCACTGTTTTGTGTTTAAAAAAATACATTTAATGATGTATTAACTACTTGCCTACTGGACATTTTTACCCCCTGCCTGTCCTGGCCAATTTTCGGCTTTTAGCACTCTCACATCTTAAATGACAACTACGGGGTCATGCTACACTGTACCCATATGAAATTATAATCATTTTTTTTCACAAATATAAAGCTTTTTTTTAATGTTGTTTAATCACAACAGGGTTTTTTATTCTTTGCTAAATAAAAAGGATTGAAATGTTTAAAAAAAAAAACTTTTTTATAGTTTGTTATAAACTTTTGCAAACAGGTAAATTTCCTCTATTGATTTGCACTGATGAGGCTGCACTGATGGACACTGACAGGCTACATCGATGAGGCAGCACTGGTGGGCACTGATGAGGCTGCACTGATTGATGGCACTGATAGGCAGCATCGATCTGCACTGGTAGGCAGCACTGATGGGTGAGTAGTTGAGGAGGCAATGGTCGGCACTGATTGGCAGCACTAATGAGCACTGATTGGCAGCACTGGTGGGCACTGATTGGCAGCATTGGTGGGCACTGTTGGGACTGCACTGATAATCAGGACACTGATAATCAGTGCCCTGATTATCAGTGTAGATGTCCCTTTTACACAAGCTGGTTATCGGCTTTCCTCTCCTCACGTTATCAGGGTGAGGAAAAGAATGGCGATAATCAGCTTGTATTTATATCATAATCAGCTGTGATTGGAGACACCTGATCATGTGGTGAAGAGCCGCTAATTGGCTCTTTAAAAAAATCAGATTTGACCAGCGCTATGGTGTGTGTGAATATAACTGTCAGGTGTGAGCTGCCACCAACCTACCCCTGGAGATCCGGGGGTGCAAAAAATGAAATTGAGAACCAGTGTTGGTATATGGCGCTACCTGCTTAAGGAATTAGAGGTAAATTGCCAAATAGTGCAATGTGCAAAAGTGTGGGCTAAAAATATATATCCAACATAATTTCAGATGAATTTAGTGTGAAGTACAAAAGTGTGGGCTAAAAATATATATCCAGCATGATTTCAGTTGATCAAAAGTGATATGATCTCTCAATATTCATATTATCATACAGTATTTAAGAAAAAGGTGATAATAAAAATATTTTTATTAAAGTGCACCGTGCCAAGTGAGATGCTTGTTGAGCATATGCCAATGCCCTTACCAAGTGCTAAGTGCTAGTGCAAGTGCAGCTAAACGGCTGATAATGGAATAAATAGTGCCCAAAAATTGTGATATAAAACTTTATTTTACTAATAAGGTGCTTATTGTGGTATGGGTATATACAGTGATACCCCTCCTCATTAATTCCAGTGATGTTTGACCAGAAACGGTGCGGGTGGTGTTAGTGCCTATACCCGTGGCCCCCCACTAGGTATTGTACTCATCCCTCCGTATTTCCCTTACAACAGGAATGCTGGCTCAGGTGTTATATGGTTCCAATAGGTCCTGGGCGTCTTGGATGTCCGTAGCTGGATGGGCTATGTTTTGCCTTCAAGGGATCTGTTGGGTCTAGTAGGCTCAAACAACAGACAAAAAAGCGCCCCTTAGTGTAGTATGTAGTGATAAGAATAAACGAATGCAGAATAACTCACAGTTTGGATGATCACTGTCAGCGGGGAATGCCGGAACACTTCCGCTTTCCACGGACTGAGCTCCCCTAACCGGAAATGACGTTGATGCTGGGAAAACTCCGCCCCACGCGTTTTGTCATACAGGCGTCATCTGGAGCTGCTCTTTACCTTGATCTGTGATTAGCTTTGTCCTGAAGACACAATGATCACAAATCGTGCCACCTATGCACCCAGGCACGATCACAGGACATCATATGACGCCAGCGGAAAACTGGCCAGCCGTGCTGTAGCCATCACTTGGCTTTGGCACAGTCGGAAAGTGGTAATTAAAGTAGGACTGCATTATTAATTGTGTCTTTTACTTCTCTGCCTGGAGATTAGCTTTAACTTCCCTTCTACACAATTTGGTATTCAAAGAGAACTTTGAGGTTAGGTGAACATTTACTTTAAGTGAACAGCCCCTACTCCTCTACTAATATCTTCCATTAGTAAATCAATACCTTTAGAGATGTAAAATTTGGTCCACAGTGTATAAGTATTCAGAATCTATTTAAGGTTCTCATTTTCCTTGGTCAATATACTAAACTCAAGGTATGAATAACATGCAGACACTTAGAGGTGCCACACATGTACCAACATGTATGTTTTTTATCAGAAACGTGAAACACGGTATGCTCTACAATGCAAATTTCTACCTCGGGACCTAACTTAAGCTTCAAACATTTCATTCATTCTCTCTATCCAATAACTGGTTCACTTAAATTAAGGGACTGAATGGAAAAGCACATCCTCATATCAATGTCAGTATTCAGCATTACCATTTTTTAGCCAGGACCATTTTCTCTCTAAGGAAGCGATTTGAGTTTCTAAATCCACAGTTTTCTTGATGCTCTCCACATCTATGAAGAAAATGTTTAATACTTTTATCTAAAGTACAAAGTCTAAGCACTGTAGAATGATGTTACATATCTGCAAAAAATAATTCTATTCATCTCTACATTTGTATGAGTTTAAGGTGTGTCTTAAAGTGAGTTCGTTATAGATATACTTAAAATATCTGGTACCAACATCCCCGTACTTAAATATAAGTGAAGCTCTGAAATCACAGAGCTCTCGTATACACGAGAGAAAAGGAGGGCTTGGATACACCAATTTGAATGGGACTTTTTACGGTACCAATTAGAAAGATTTAGTAAAGACAAAAAAAATTATAAAATATTATAGATTTTATTCAAAACATTAAAAAATTCATCTTGTTGAGAATTTTAGGATGAATGTTGGTTTACATAGAAAACATACAAGAACATACAGAGACCACATATGTCTATGGACAATTAAATATATCACATGAGTGACTGCGTATACATATATAGGACCATATCAAGTGGCTGATAGTTGCTCAAAAGTGAATAAGCTGTGGGTTCATCCACTATGGCAATATTCAGCGCCCGCCCGACATGTTTCACCACAGGGGCTTCTTCGGGGGATTGCATACAGTATAGTGATGGTCATATTGCTATATAAGTCATAAAACACAAAAAAGAAAAAATGAATCATATTAGAAACAACACAACATCAAAAATTCGCATTGATTATGGTGGTGCATGCCAAAGAGCCGTGCAGGTCCCCAGGGAAGCATAATTCCCTCCACTGCTGAGAGAGCCCCAAACACCGGAGGAAACACCAGAGCATCGTGCACATGCAGGGGCAGACCAGGGGTGTATTGTCATGCTGGGGGGGGACGGGTGCGGGAGCAGATTATGATAGGTAGATCACGAAGATGTGCGGTAAAGGCTTTATATATAGTATCTTAACTGCATGCAACATGCAGGTGAGCCTAACAAGGCATATTATACCTCAATAAGAATTTAACGTGGCATCTTCACGTATGATATATTTAGACGATATTTAACATGTATGGTGATAGAGAGAGTGGGGAGAACAATTACATACAGCCTGCTGGACAGATAGCATCTCCATAGGGTAATTTATAGCCGTGTCATCTAAAATAATAATCCATAGAAAAAGCCACTAGATTAGATCCATGGATTGATAATAGGGAAAAACGACAAACAAAGGCTGTAACATGTGGAGAGTTAAGGGACAGTAATATATATATATATACCTGCGGACAGCTATATATGGCTATAGTTTGTATGGCGGTGTGCCAAGCCGTATGTACAGATAGATTTAGATCAAACTGCTCCAAGTTTGCAGATAGTCCGAGTCTCCAGACCGGGCAGCAATAGGCTATGAAGAGATAGAAACAGGAGCAATAATGCTCAGGATTACCTCCAAATTATCATATGTATGTCCAGAGAGTGGAAGGTATATAGAATTACTCACCAATGCAGGCTATGCGTCTGAAATCCCCACGAACTGACGCCATACTAGATGGCGTTGGTTTATATATCTGCTCCAACCCGACCAACGTACTTCCGAGGAAGTGACGTCGGTCGGGCCCGGTCTCAAACTACGCATGCGTCGATAATACGGCGCATGCGCAGTGCTCAAAAATGGAATCAAGGGATGCCCAAGTTCCTACAGCCGCAGGGGAGCCGGTGGCGCCAATTATGCAACCAAAGCTCTCCTGTGAAGAGACCGCACACCCGTCCCCCACCAGATGGCACCCCTGGGTCCCAGATCATGGCATATCCGCTACAGACGCCACCTCAGGAGCCGAAGCCTCCCCAGCAGGAGATGACCGGCACAGCAACGGCATAAACTCCACCAAAGCGACTACATATTACAGATATAGATCATATGCAGTAATACAATGGCATAGGCAAATGCCTTACCCTGATAAATCATTAAATACAGAATAAACATACATATTTGTATATGCGTATATATTGAGAATGATTAGTTTGTAAATGAGAAATATATGTTAATACATCAAGAGAATAAGAAAATTTGGACTAAGAATATATATGAAAGACAGATAAGTATATGTTAATTAGATTACCGGAAATCAGGCCGATAGGTACTGATTGCCTTTGTGGTTGCACCTATAAAGGACCATGTATGGGTAAGCTGGAGAGTGTGCCAGCAAAGGATTGTGGAGTCACAATAGGGCATCCAACAAAATCCAACAGGCACATTCCCCAGTAAACATGTATAAGGAACTGGACAAAACCGAAAAACAAAGACATGTGGACAGTTAGGATGAACAACAGGGAAAGAGCCTGGACCAGGGAGGGAGAAGGGGGAAGGAATGAAAGGGGGGGGGGGAAGGAATGAAAGGGGGGGGGGAAAGAAAAGAGGAAAAAAGAAAAAGGAAAAAATTCAAGGCAAAGAAGGCTTACATTATTAGGTTAGAGGAACGGTTTGTAGGTGAGCACTTAGTTGATGCCAGGAGATATCGTGGCATCAAGGTACTCGATCCAATACGTTTCTCGTTGTAATATTCTCCTATCCCAATCCCCTCCGCGGGGGTCGGGGGAGACCACCTCAAGGACAAAGAAAGAAATTACTGAGTTGTCATATTTGTGGTACAGGCCAATGTGGCGTGTTACTGTCGTCAGAATTCTGCCTCCCTCAGAATAATAAAGATGGTCACCATGCGCCGTATTATCGACGCATGCGTAGTTTGAGACCGGGCCCGACCGACGTCACTTCCTCGGAAGTACGTTGGTCGGGTTGGAGCAGATATATAAACCAACGCCATCTAGTATGGCGTCAGTTCGTGGGGATGTCAGACGCATAGCCTGCATTGGTGAGTAATTCTATATACCTTCCACTCTCTGGACATACATATGATAATTTGGAGGTAATCCTGAGCATTATTGCTCCTGTTTCTATCTCTTCATAGCCTATTGCTGCCCTGTCTGGAGACTCGGACTATCTGCAAACTTGGAGCAGTTTGATCTAAATCTATCTGTACATACGGCTTGGCACACCGCCATACAAACTATAGCCATATATAGCTGTCCGCAGGTATATATATATATTACTGTCCCTTAACTCTCCACATGTTACAGCCTTTGTTTGTCGTTTTTCCCTATTATCAATCCATGGATCTAATCTAGTGGCTTTTTCTATGGATTATTATTTTAGATGACACGGCTATAAGTTACCCTATGGAGATGCTATCTGTCCAGCAGGCTGTATGTAATTGTTCTCCCCACTCTCTCTATCACCATACATGTTAAATATCGTCTAAATATATAATACGTGAAGATGCCACGTTAAATTCTTATTGAGGTATAATATGCCTTGTTAGGCTCACCTGCATGTTGCATGCAGTTAAGATACTATATATAAAGCCTTTACCGCACATCTTCGTGATCTACCTATCATAATCTGCTCCCGCACCCGTCCCCCCCCAGCATGACAATACACCCCTGGTCTGCCCCTGCATGTGCACGATGCTCTGGTGTTTCCTCCGGTGTTTGGGGCTCTCTCAGCAGTGGAGGGAATTATGCTTCCCTGGGGACCTGCACGGCTCTTTGGCATGCACCACCATAATCAATGCGAATTTTTGATGTTGTGTTGTTCCTAATATGATTCATTTTTTCTTTTTTGTGTTTTATGCCTTATATAGCAATATGACCATCACTATACTGTATGCTATGCCCCGAAGAAGCCCCTGTGGTGAAACATGTCGGGCGGGCGCTGAATATTGCCATAGTGGATGAACCCACAGCTTATTCACTTTTGAGCAACTATCAGCCACTTGATATGGTCCTATATATGTATACGCAGTCACTCATGTGATATATTTCATTGTCCATAGACATATGTGGTCTCTGTATGTTCTTGTATGTTTTCTATGTAAACCAACATTCATCCTAAAATTCTCAACAAGATGAATTTTTTAATGTTTTGAATAAAATCTATAATATTTTATAATTTTTTTTGTCTTTACTAAATCTTTCTAATTGGTACCGTAAAAAGTCCCATTCAAATTGGTGTATCCAAGCCCTCCTTTTCTCTCGTGTATACGAGAGCTCTGTGATTTCAGAGCTTCACTTACATCTCTACATTTGGTTAAGGTTATTTATATTGTGTATAAGAGTGTATCTATTTTTCTTTACATTTTGGCTAGAGTGGGGCAGATCAGAATTCCTGTAAGGTTTTACTGTTTTGGAGGCTCCATTGTACAGATTCCTTCACTTCCTGTCTGATAAAAAGGTTGTCACCAGGACAGGAAATGAGGGGAAATTCCTCTAACAATTCTCAGGCTCATTTTTTTTAGTATTGGATGGAGTGGAGAGGGATAAGACCCCTTGTCAGGTTTTTATTGCTGTCTGTGCCCCTGTTAGGGAGATTTACCCTCTCTATTTGTCTTTTTTACCATTATCATTGAAAGTGAAAGAAAATCCCAGATTTTGGGTTGTCCCCAGAAAAGAAATAGAGGGGAAATCTTCTAATAGGGACACTGGTTCTGGTGACCTTTGACTGGTATTCTAGTCACTGTTTTCCTTTTGTATTGATACATATGCTGAAGGTACCCCACTGACTTGTGAGTTGCCATATTTCTACAGTTTAAACCATTTTACCTCTTTATTAGCACTAAAAAATGACAGGGGTTCTAATCCTTCTCCACTGTTATGCTATGTGATTTGGGACTTGAAACAAATACAGTATAAAGTAGGTATTATCCCAACGTGGCTGGACAGGTGGAAATATACTTTCAAGTACCACTAAAAGCTCTCGTAGGAAGATCTAAACAAAATCAAATACCAGTTCTATGTGATGCACAAGCCTCATAAAGTAGACAACATTTCCTTTACCTAACCTAACTGGGCCAAATTCTCCTTCATTTGGGTCTCACAAGTTCCCCTTCCCATGTACTGCAGCTCACAGCCGGAAGGTTTCTGCAGCACATTCAGTTCTGCCAATCCATAAAGCAGTGGGCAGTACTGGGTGTGCCAGGTGTTGAATGAAAAGCTTACATAGAAGTATAGTAACCTAGAAAAGAACTCTAGGTACTAAAGAGGTTTAATCTCTCCCCAGGTGGCTTTAACAAAACCTTTTTAGACAGAACAAACCATGAAGGCATGTATTCAAATTGAAAAAACAACTTTATTATCAAAAGGTAAAAATATCAAAGAATAATATTCATCAAGACGTATATATTAGGGTGTATGGTTCCTGCACTATCGTGGAGTCTCTACCAACCATCCAAATGCTGCATCACATAAACTGATACTATAAAACAGACACATATATAGGTATTGGGGGGGGGGGGGGGGGATGGTGTGATGCGCTTCGGGGTGTTCTGAATATTATATAAAGTGCTTATGTGTAATATACCACCTAATAATCAATTAAAATTATTATAAAATCCTATTACATATGCTTCATTCCAAAATTCATACATACATCCTTAGTTCATATAAATATAAAGTGCTTGTGTAAATATCCCATTCAGATAATATTATTACCAAAAGTGAATAAGTGCTTCTTATGTAGAGAAAAATATAACAAAGTGCTCTGTGCATCCAGTGCCAATATAAATATCTTTTCAACAGTGAAAAAAATATATATATGTATACATCACATATGTGCAAATAACAAATAAATGTAGCAATGAGTGTCCAATCCAAATAGTGCGCCAAACAGTTCCAGATATTATCTGGTTGTACCAGATAGCTTTATATACAGATAAATAAATAAATAATGGTGTGAACCTTGTTCAGTGATTCCACTTCTAGGTGTGCTATATTCTCACCTCAAAAAAGAAAATAATACGCCTGTATTATTTAGCCGGGGTTGGTGGTTGTTCCTCTCCCTCCTCTATTCCAGCATGGTAGAGGAAGCAGAGCCGATGTATAGCACCAGCTCTTGTCACAGGCGGAGTGATACCAAATGTACTCCGCCTCTGCCTGTGACAGGAGCGATACAGGAAGCATTGGCTCTGCTCTCTACTGCAGCCACATGTTTCCTTCAGTGCCACTCCTGTCACAGATCTACACTGATGCTCAGGGATGGACGGTCGCTTGAGAACCAGCCAGCAGTACCCACCAACAGTACCAGCCAGCAGTACCAGCCAGTAAAGCCAGCCAGCAGTACCCACCCACACTACCCGCCAGCAGTACCAGCCAGTAAAACCAGCCAGTAGTACTTATCAACAGTACCCACCAGAAGTACTAGCCAGCAGTACCAGCCAGTAGTACCCAACAGCAGTATCAGCCAGCAGTACCCACCAGCAATACCAGATAGCAGTACCAGCCAGCATTACCCACTAACAGTACCAGCCAGAAGTACCCACCAGCAGTACCTGCCAGCAGTACCAGCCAGTATTACCCACCAACAGTACCAGTCAGCAGTACCAGCCAGCAGTACCCACCAGCAGTACCAGCTGGTGATACCAGCCAGCAGTACCCACCAGCAGTAGCAGCCAGCAGCACCAGCCAGTAGTACCAGCCAGCAATACCAGCCAGTAGTAACAGCCAGCAGTACTCAGCAACAGTACCAGTCAGCAGTGCCCACCAACAGTACCATCCAGCAGTACCTGCCAGCAGTACCAGCCAGCAGTACCAGCCAGTGGTACCTGCCAGCAGTACCTGCCAGTAGTTCCGGCAAGTGGTACCTGCCAGCAGTACCTGCCAGTAGTACCAGCCAGCAGTACCCACCAACAGCACCAGCCAGAAGTACCAGCTAGCTGTACCAGCCAGTAGTACCAGCCGCAGTACCCACCAATAGTAGCAGCCAGCAGTACCCACCAGGAGTACCAGCCAGTGTTACCCACCAACAGTACCCTCCAGCAGTACCCATCAACAATACTATCCAGCAGTACCAGCCAGTAGTACCAGCTAGCAATACCAGCCAGTAGTACCAGCCAACAGTACCAGTCAGCAGTAACAGCCAGCAGTACCCACCAACAGCACCAGCCAGCAGTACCTACCTGCAGCACCTGCCAGCAGTACCCACCAGCAGCACCTGCCAACAGTACCAGCCAGCAGTATCCACCAGCAGTACCTGCCAGTAGTACCATGCAACAGCACAAGCCAACAGTACCCACCAGCAGTACCAGCCAGCAGTACCGACCAACAGTACCTGCCAGCAGTACCAGCCAGCAGTACCAGCCAACAGTATCCACTAGCAGTACCAGCTAGCAGTACCAGCCAGTAGTACCAGCTAGTAGTACCCACCAGCAGTACCTGCCAGCAGTGCCAGCCAGTAATACCAGCCAGCAGTACCAGCCAGCAGTATCTGCTGCAAAACCCACCAACAGTACCAGCCAGCAGTACCAGCCAGAATTACCCACTAACAGTACCCACTAGCAGTACCCACCAGCAGTGTCAGCCAGTAGTACCAGCCAGCAGTACCCACCAGCAGCACCTGCCAGCAGGACCAGCCAGCAGTACCCGCCAGCAGTACTATCCAGAAGTACCCACCAACAGTACCAGCCAGTAGTAATAACTTAGTTATTGTCCCATTGCTATGAAGTTATACAATAATGAATAATTCAAATATAATATACTATTTACCAAAAATGTAGCTACACAATCATACACATGTATGCATACATACATGCACATACTCCCCTAGACCAAACAAAAGGTAATACAAAACAAAGAAATCAATAATAAAATTAATAAACAAGCAATATTAATTCAAACACCTTCATTTTTGTACCTTGTAAACATCATCTCTTTAAGTTACAGTTCAAGTTTGCTGTGAGATTTGCAGTTTTGCCACACAAAGTGCAATAAATGTCATCATCATGTACCTGGAAGAAAGATTGACACTTGATCACAGTCGGGGTAAGAAATGCTAGAACAAGTGGGAGCAATGCAACAAGAGCTGCTGCTTTATATTTTACTGGTACATGACGTTTTTAAATTTTTTTCTATAAACTGGATTTGAAGTTTAAACATAGTTTGGTTATTGGCCTTCTTTTCCCAGATATCTCTGCTTGTGCCTCCATTCTCTACACTCCTGCTTTATTAGGCCCACTTTTTTAATTTTCTGTATTACTTTTTTTACTTTGTTTTATAACTCCTCTGTATCTCTGTTTTCTTCATGACCTATTAGCTACTCCCAATACTTATAGTGCATTAAGGATGTTATGCCTTATAATGCTGTCCCTTTTGTGCAGCCTTGGCGCTGTTATCTGCCTATGTTTAGTAAAAAAAAAAAAAACATCTGCTCCTAGAATAGGCAACAGCTGACTTCCCAATAGGGGTACAGAATACATAGACATTTAAAAAGGTTTACTGAATACAATGAAAATAAAAAGTGACATTTCCACTCATCACCATAGGTAGGCTTTTGTCAGCTATTCACTTAGTCCTAGAGGAACATTTATGAATTCTTTTGTAAAGCAAGGAAATGCTAAACAGGAGCAGTGGGATAGAAGTTGTGACAGATTTATTAACAGCTTGGTTAATAAATTCCTCCCTCTTCTAATTTAAACAGTAGCAATGGTAAAAATAAAACCTGGAGTAGTTTTTTCTTCAATCAGTTTGCAGATGAAAGATAACATTGTGCTTTCAGTTCATCTCAGAGAAGTGACAAGAACATTGCAATTCTGGAAAGATCAAAATGTATCTTCTGTACTTGTGGAAAATGTGAAAATGCCCAGAACCTGAATTGATAGGGATGAGCTTGAAAATTCATCAAGCTTAAAGTGCTACTAAAGAATCCTGTATTACAGGCTAAACCAGTACCAAATCCAGTTCTATATAATGGATATTTAGGCAAGTGCAGTCTATACTCCCCCCTGCAGGTGGAGATCGAACGAAGCAGCAATGCAAAAGGTTCATCAAAAAGGGGCAGCAATGCAAAAGGGGAAGGAAGTTGTAAAGAACTTGGTACCTCTATGTACCTCTTTCTGTGGTCTCAAAGAGACAGCTGTCTGGACAGTCTGATTGGACACTGGTGCCTCACGTGACTCCAGCGGCTATCTTGGGCCAGTCAGAGTCTATTTAATACTCTGGCTCCATTCCTCCACACCTTTTGCGAGTGGCTAGTGTAGGGACCAGTGATGGGCTGGATGTTCGAGTCAAACGTAAGTTTGACTCAAACATTGGGTGTTAGTGTTTTCGCTGAACACATGAACACCTGGGGTGCTCAGTGGGCAGTTCACCCGCCGACGTGTGCCCCATAATGCACTGCACGATTGCAGTGCATTAAGTGCTTGTGATTGGCCAAAGCATGCACCTGACCTGTATGCTTTGGCCAATCACAGCACCATGTCCTGTCAGAGCCATGATTGGCCAAAGGCAGGGCGCCTTTAGCCAATCATGGCTCAGGGGCTAAGTCCATGCCCTACACTATATAAGGCTGCTTACACGCCAGCCCTGTGTAGTGTGTTAGAAGTGGAGATTAGGAGTGGAGATTGGGCAGGAAGTTAGTGGATTGTGCTTCCAGTCAGTGTAGTGCTGTGCTGTGATTTTTGTGTAACACAGTGTAGTGGTGCCACTGATGTGTTGGTGTATACAACACTTTTGTCACCCCACTGATCTCATTTCTTTATCAATATATATATATATTTATATATATATATATATATATATATATATATATATATATATATATATATATTTTTTTTTTTTTCTTCTTTTTCTTTTGTAGCATCAGGTTGTGTTGCTGCAATATTAGTACTCCTTGTTCTGTGTCGCAGGTGCTATTCCTTCTGATTTTTTTTCACAGCACAGCAGCATTAATAGTATTAAGAGCATATTTGCTGTCCCCTGTTCTGCATCATAGGTGCTATTCTTTCTGTGTCAGCAGGGTTTTTTTTGTGGTGCAGCAGCACGAATAATATTTAGGGCATATTTGCTGCCCCCTCTTCTGCATCGCAGATGCTATTCCTTCTGTGTCATCAGTGTGTTTTTATTTATTTTTTTCGTATCACAGCAGTACTAATAATATTTATGGCATAATTGCTGTCCCCCCTTCTGTGTTGCAGGTGCTATTCCTTCTGCGTAAGCAATGTGTGTGTTTTGTTTCGTGGCACAGCAGCACTAATATTATTTAGGGCATAATTCCTGTCCCTTCTTTTGCATCGGAGGTGCCATTCCTTCTGTGTCAGCAGGGGTTTTCTTTTTATTTGGTGGTGCGGCAGCACTAATATTATTTAGGGCAAAATTGTTGCCCCCCTTTCTGTGTCGCAGGTGCTATTACTTCTGCGTCAGCGGGGGTTTTCTTTTTTTTGGCTTTATACATTTTTTCTTTATTAAAAAAAAAACTATAATAAAACGGTTTGTAGTACACAAAAGTATTGCATAAAAGTATTGCACCCAAGCACAATTTTCCCTTCCCACACTCTATAATAAAAAGTTATAAAAATCCCCCCAAAAATATAAAAAACAATAATAAAACAGTTTATAGTGCACCAAGAACAAAAGTATTGCACCAAAGCACAATCTTTCCATCCCACACTCTATAATAAAAATTTAACCCCCCCCCCCCAAAAAAAAAAAAAAATACCCATCATGTCCAAAAGGCCAACAAGAAGAGGCAGATGCTCACAGGCCACTAAAAGAGGGAAAGCAGCCTCTATCTACAGTGAAAAGTGGTGGTCACGGACATAGTGCATCCTCTGCAGGTGGGGCACATTTGTCCTTTTTTTCCGGTGCTGGCAGTGTTACTGAACCACAACAAGCAGAGTTGGTGGAGTGGATAACTAAGCCATCCTCCTCATCCTCTTTCACCCAGGCTCATACTAGTTTTCCTTCCATTGCAGATGCCAAAGCGGTCTATTCCACAGGCTCCTTGTCCACAGCTACTCTTTCCGTAGCACCACCATCATGCACGGAGGAGTCATCTGAATTATTCGATCATAGTGTCAGTTACATTCTGCTGGAGGATGCGCAGCAATTTGAATGCTCCGATGTTGGTTCCCAGGTTGAGGAAGGGAATAACGTGAGCCTAGAGAGAGGGGGTGCCAATGATGGACAAGAAACTAGCAGTCATGTTCCCCCAGCTGCAGCATACTGCCAAGTTTTCTCCAGTGACGAGGAGGGAGGAGATGATGAGATCACTGACTACTTCGGTGCCTGAGAGAATAGAGGAGGAAAGTGAGAAGGAGGAGGAACAACTCCAATGAGGCAGGATGTCCTCTAGGGGGCGGCTTAAGAGCTCCACAGGTGCAGGGCGCTGATAACTCCCCGCTGACTTCCAAAAGTTGATTGGTGTGGGCTTTTTTCAACACATGTGCAGCAGACCGCAGCATAGCCGGACCCAGTCACTTGGGTACCACATGCTTGACAGGACAAATGAGGACCTGCCACGCAGTCTGTTGGCAACAGCACCTGAAAGACCCATATCATAAAAAAATGAAGACTTCTCCTTACTCCTCATCTGGGATCTCTACCCCTACTATACCTCAAGTCTTCTCAAAAACCTGCACTGAGAGGGATGATGGTATAGCAATGGGTGCCACAGGTACTTACACCGAATCTGCTAGCAGTACCACAGTGGCAGGTTCCAAAAATATGTTTCTTTTTATATAAGGCCATTCCAGCTCTGCACCATAATGTGGAAGGCAATGTTTTGGCCTCCCTGGACAGAGCGTTTAGCAGCAAGGTTAACATTACTGCTGACTCGTGGTCCAGCAGGCATGGTCGGGGACATTATATTTCATTCACGGCGGACCGGGTAAATCTGCTGGCAGATGGGAAGGATGCAGGACAGGGTTCAGTGCTGGAGCTTGTTCCACCACCATGCCTCCAAAAATTCTGCCACATCTGTCTGCTCTTCCCCTCTCTCCTCTTCTTCCTCTATGGCCTCTTCTGCTGAATTGTCTTCTGAACCAGCAGTGCTGCCTACACCTTCAAGGGGCTACACAAGCAGTCAGGCTAAAAGATGGCATGCATTGCTTCAGTTGGTCTGTCTAGGGGACAGGAGCCACATCGGTGCAGAGATTCTGTCAGCTCTGCAGGGGCAGACTCAGAAGTGGTTGACACCACGGCAGCTTGAGCCAGGAATGGTTGAATGTGACAATGGCACCAACCTTATCTCTGCCCCCTGACAGGGACACTTGACACATGTTCCATACTTGGCACATGTCCTGAATTTGGTGATGCAGCGTTTCTTGAACAGGTACCCGGGCTTACAAGATCTTCTGAGGCAGGCCAGAAAAGTCTGTGGCCATTTCCGGCAGTCATACATTGCTACTACTTGGCTGGCTGACATTCAACCTGCCCACCAACCACCTCATTTGTAACATGCCCACCGGGTGGAACTCAACATTGACAATGTTGCAGTGGCTACACACAGCAGAGTGCATCAACGAGTACCTGTGTGAATATGGCTCAAGGACAGGGTCAGGGGAGCTTGGCTTCTTTTCACAATGCCAGTGGCTACTAATAAAGGATGCATGCACTGTCCGGTCACCATTTGAGAAGGCCACAAGGATGGTGAGCTGTGACGATGCATGCATCAGGGACACTATGCCTCTAGTCTTCATGCTAGAGCACACACTTCATGGAATGATGGACAGGGCATTTGAGGCAGAACAGTGGGAGGAAGAGGAGGATTTCCTTTCCTCACAAGGCCCCCTTTATACAGATACTATTCCTGCGGAGCCACAAAACACACAGGAGGAGGCAGGGGGATTGTGGCAGCATGGATATAGAGAATATCATACAGCGCTCTTTAAGAGATGGTTTTCATTCCCCAGAAACCACAGGAGTTGTACATGGCTGGGGAGAGGTTAGTCCTGACGCCATCCTTAGTGACCCATGGGACTCAAAATCTCATGCCTACTCAAACTTACGCTGCATGAGCTCCCTGATTCTGCAAAGCCTGCG
The DNA here is from genome assembly GCF_965119305.1 of Pelophylax lessonae. Taxonomy (NCBI): domain Eukaryota; kingdom Metazoa; phylum Chordata; class Amphibia; order Anura; family Ranidae; genus Pelophylax; species Pelophylax lessonae. The sequence continues at coordinate 188,871,614 of NC_138776.1, read as the reverse complement.
AAAGGACCCGAGGATTCATGGCAACCCTTCTTGATCCCCATTACAAGGGTAAAGTTGCAGAGCTCAGCCTGCCTTCACAGAGGGAGCAGAGGATGAAACATCTTGAGGACGCCTTGAAGAAAAATTTGTGTAACACCTTTTCAGACACTGGGAGGTTACCATTTCCTGGACAACGTGTTTCTGTGGCTTTGTTCTGTCAAAGGAGGAGCAGTGGATAAGGCGGCCGGCTGACCGATGTCTTTAAACAATTCTTTACTCCTCAGCGCCCAGGGCTGTTAGGTTTAAGCAACCATCAGCAGCATCTGCATCATTTGGTGCAGGATTATCTAGGAGCAAGAGCAGACTTAGGGACCTTTCCAACTGAGCATCCACTGGGTTACTGAGTCTTGAGGATGGATCACTGGCCAGAACTTGCTCAAAAATGCAATCGAGCTACTGGCCTGTCCTGCTTCCAGCGTGCTTTCCGAACTGACATTCAGTGCTGCTGGAGGTTTTGTGATGGATAAAAGTGCGCATCTCCATTGACAGACTCCATTGACCGACTGACATTTATCAAAATGAATCAGTCCTGGATCAACAGCAGCTATCAAGCCCCTGATGCTGATGTCACTGATTGAATTTGCTAGGGATATGGGATCCCTTGAAGACTGCCTATGCTGCCTATCCTATTTCTGAATCTTGATCATGCTAGCTTCAAACAATGTTTTTGGTTTAGGGCACCACCAACATCCAAGGCCCAATTTTTCTGCACGTTTGACAGGTGCATGCAATTTTTTCCCCCCAATTTTTGACAGCAGGGCCCCTTCCTGTGCCCAGCAAGAGTAACTGTGGGGGGTTACAATATTCAGGCACCACCAACACCCAAGGCCCAATTTTTCTGCACCTGTTTGACAGGTACATCTTATTAGTTTTTTTTTTCTAATTTTTATTTTTTTTTTTGAGTTTAAAGATGTAAGCATTTAATGAGACTTCAGACTAAAACAAACTTAGTCAAAGAGCCAAAAGCCCATATCATCATCGGATTCTTCAGATTCTTCCTTTTCCTCTTTGGCTGGTGCAGCTGAAGCAGCCGGAGCAGCAGCTGTCTCAGCAGCAGGAGCAGCAACCACAAAGGCTGATGGGTCTGCCAAGAAAGCCTTGACCTCATCTGCCAATGGAAAGCTGTAATCTGTTTCCACAGCAAGAGCAAGAACTAGTTTATACCCATTGACGATAGAGTGAGGTATAGAGGCAATAGTGGGATATCCAATTTGAAGGCAGACACTGGCAATGTTGCGAACACCCTCTAAAAAGCGAGTACGCAGAGCATCTTCAGTGATATCCAGAACCTCTGGGCTGTAGATGCTGCCGTTGTCATATACTTGTTGGATGATCAAACCAAAAGAGAAGGGGGAAATGTTGAGCATGTTCAGCAGGGTGGCTTCGCTGGCACCTACTTTATCTCCAGTCTTAATTAGCTGTACATCACTCAAGATTTCAATAGTTCCTCTAGAGATTTTCGTGGTGATTCCCAAAGCCTGGAAGAAGGATGTCTTCTCAGGGCCCAAACCAGTGTTCTGAGCAGGCACTGTGACATCACAGGGGGCAATGGCACCTGCACGAGCAGAAGCTGGCACCTTGTTTGCCAACAACATATCTCGTACTTCAGTGAGATCCTCCTTAGTGAAAACAAAGCCCACATTCCCCTTTATGTGAGGCAAAAGCTTCTCCAGAGCCGAGTTGTTTTCCAAGTGACCACGGATTGCCTTGCGCATCATGGTGTTCTTTCCCATAAGGACAACAGCTTTTCCTCGCAGGGACATACGGATTTGTTGCATTTGCTTTGAACCAACATTGTCCGCCCCCACGATAAAACATTTTGGGTAATCATCCAGCAGTTGAATGATTTTTAGAAAGTAGTTGGACTTCCATGTCGCCCTGTCTTCCCTGGGCATCTTGACAGTGCTTCCAAGGATTGCCACAAAAAGGGTTTAAAGACCTGACCTCACGCTAGGGCTCCGGAAAGCGAAAGAGCTTTTTTTTTTTTTCTAATTTTTAACAGCAGGGCCCATGCCTGTGCCCAGCAAGAGTAACTGTGAGGGGTACAGTGTTCAGACACCACCAACACCCAATTTCCCTGCACCTGTTTGACAGGTGCATGTAATTTAAACATTTTTTAATCACATTTTTAACAGCAGGGCCCATTCCTGTGTCCAGCAAGAGTAACTGTGAGGGGTTATAGTGTTCAGGCACCACCAACACCTAGGGCCCAATTTTTCCACTAGGGATGAGCGAATGGTTTGGGCCGAGTTGGAAACTAAACATCGCCCATTCAGGTACTTGCCTAACACCTGAACTTTCTCAGGCACTTAGCGGGATGTTCACCAGTCGAGCGCACAGTCAATAGGTTGTTAAGGATTCCTTGCTAAGAGCTGAATTTAAAAAAAAATATTTAAAAAGAAAATGTAAATTTAAAAAAATTTGGGCAAAAACAGCTTGGAGATGTGGAGAAGGCATTCAACAGAGTGGCTTGGGACTTCATGACACTGGGCACTGAAAGCCCTTGGCCTCCGAAACCATATGCTAAACTTTATACTTGCAAAAACAAGGAAAATAAATTGGGACTTTGAATGAGGTCAACTGGACAAATACATTTATTAAAAAAGTCACATATACAACCGATAAGGACACATACAGAGAAATGACATACAGTAGATTATAAAATTCATATTAAATAAGAATAAATACAATATTACAAGGATCAAACATAGATCTCAAGGGGGTATAACAAATTCAATATGACATCATGCTCTCTGTAGGCTCACAGTCTCTAATTGTATCAAACTTGGAAAAACATCTGAGTTATTGTAGGCTCGACACGTTTCTTGGACCTCCGTCCATTCATCAGGAGCTTAAATATAGGTTGTATATCTGAAATTGATAATCTAAGTTATAACGAGGTATAATTTAGGAATAATTGAATTGTAGTATAATAGAAAAAGAAAAAAATAGGTAGAAAAGACACTACCTTGAGTAATATCATATGTTTAAAAAAACAACACAATCCAATCCTGGAAAGGGAGGGTGGGTCCGATCCGGAGAGCGCCTGGCCCGGGGCTGAGGCATGAACAACACCCAGCATAAGAGGGGGGGAGGCAGCAGGAAGAAGGAAACCATATGTGAAGTGAGAAACAAGAGTTCAAAGGCAGCACTCCGAGGAATGGCATTGGAGGCACGCTGGGACCAAAAAAAATTGAAAAGTGTATATATATATATATATATATATATATATATATATATATATATATATATATATATATATATATATATTTTTTATATATATATACAGTGGGTACGGAAAGTATTCAGACCCCCTTAAATTTTTCACTCTTTGTTATATTGCAGCCATTTGCTAAAATCATTTAGGTTTATTCTTCTTCCTCATGAATGTACACATAGCACCCCATACTGACAGAAAAACACAGAATTGTTGACATTGTTGCAGATTTATTAAAAAAGAAAAACGGAAATATCACATGGTCCTAAGTATTCAGACCCTTTGCTCAGTATTTAGTAGAAGCCCCCTTTTGATCTAATACAGCCAGGAGTCTTTTTGGGAAAGATGCAACAAGTCTTTCACACCTGGATTTGGGGATCCTCTGCCATTCCTCCTTGCAGATCCTCTCCAGTTCTGTCAGGTTGGATGGTAAACGTTGGTGGACAGCCATTTTTAGGTCTCTCCAGAGATGCTCAATTGGGTTTAAGTCCGGGCTCTGGCTGGGCCATTCAAGAACAGTCACGGAGTTGTTGTGAAGCCACTCCTTCGTTATTTTAGCTGTGTGCTTAGGGTCATTGTCTTGTTGGAAGGTAAACCTTCGGCCCAGTCTGAGGTCCAGAGCACTCTGGAGAAGGTTTTTGTCCAGGATATCCCTGTACTTGGCCGCATTCATCTTTCCCTCAATTGCAACGTCCTGTCGTCCTGTCCCTGCAGCTGAAAAACACCCCCACAGCATGATGCTGCCACCACCATGCTTCACTGTTGGGACTGTATTGGACAGGTGATGAGCAGTGCCTGGTTTTCTCCACACATACCGCTTAGAATTAAGGCCAAAAAGTTCTATTTTGGTCTCATCAGACCAGAGAATCTTATTTCTCACCATCTTGGAGTCCTTCAGGTGTTTTTTTTAGCAAACTCCATGCGGGCTTTCAAGTGTCTTACACTGAGGAGAGGCTTCCGTTGGGCCACTCTGCCATAAAGCCCTGACTGGTGGAGGGCTGCAGTGATGGTTGACTTTCTACAACTTTCTCCCATCTCCTGACTGCATCTCTGGAGCTCAGCCACAGTGATCTTTGGGTTCTTCTTTACCTCTCTCACCAAGGCTCTTCTCCCCCGATAGCTCAGTTTGGCCGTACGGCCAGCTCTAGGAAGGGTTCTGGTCGTCCCAAACGTCTTCCATTTGAGGATTATGGAGGCCACTGTGCTCTTAGGAACCTTAAGTGCAGCAGAAATCTTTTTGTAACCTTGGCCAGATCTGTGCCTTGCCACAATTCTGTCTCTGAACTCTTCAGGCAGTTCCTTTGACCTCATGATTCTCATTTGCTCTGACATGCATTGTGATCTGGAAGGTCTTATATAGACAGGTGTGTGGCTTTCCTAATCAAGTCCAATCAGTATAATCAAACACAGCTGGACTCAAATGAAGGTGTAGAACCATCTCAAGGATGATCAGAAGAAATGGAAAGCACCTGAGTTAAATATATGAGTGTCACAGCAAAGGGTCTGAATACTTAGGACCATGTGATATTTCAGTTTTTCTTTTTTAATAAATCTGCAACAATGTCAACAATTCTGTGTTTTTCTGTCAGTATGGGGTGCTATGTGTACATTCATGAGGAAGAAGAATGAACCTAAATGATTTTAGCAAATGGCTGCAATATAACAAAGAGTGAAAAATTTAAGGGGGTCTGAATACTTTCCGTACCCACTGTATATATATATATATATATATATATATATATATATATATATATATATATATATGTATGTATTAGGTCATTAAAAGGGGAAAATCAATCTCAAAATTCATATAGGTAGACAAGTAAGATCATTTAGACAAGTTAGCCCAGGCAAGGTGCCGGGAATACAGCCAACGAAATACCATCCTAGTAAAAAGTGCCAAGAAATAGTACGTAGAGCTAGTGCATCCATATGAAACTGAAACAAGAAGAATAGGGGAAGGACTTGCATCCATATAAACTTAAATTAGGAAAATAGAGAAAAAAAGATATGCAGAGAGGTGAGAAAGGGGAGAAGAGAAAGAAACCAATTGACAGGCGCTGGGTGCCAGTTGGAATACTAAGAGAGAAAGAGAAAGGTAAAAGAAGATCGTGGTAAAAGTTATTCACAAATGCCCCCCAGCATCCCATGCTTATATCAACCAAAAGTGTAGTGCTCAAAAGAGTGCATAAGTAACTAGAGATAAAAGCTAGATGGGAAGATATTACCAGGAATGCCAATTCAATTAAGTGAAGGAGTTTTCAAGGAAGACTAATGAAGATGAAGACTGAACAGGTCCAAGCATCATGCTCCGATATGCAAAGGTGAGTCCACGCCAACGCCATGCAAGCGTCATGTATATATGGACGGAAAATGTACCTCCCACATCCGGTCAGTCAGACCGGATATGGGTCAGAACATACCGCCAGTAGCGTCACTTGGCGGGTGCGGGGAGGGCGGTCCGCACCGGGTGACACCCGCCAGAGGGGTGACACCACCTAAGCCTGAACCTCCTCCCAACCTTCCTGAAATGCCCGCAGCGTGTGCAGGCAGCGGGTTGTCTACACGCCGCGGCAACACTTTGTATGTTGGCCGGGACGTCTCTCCAGCTGCCTGCAGTCTTCTCTTGTCACTGTGTACGGACTCGGAGTACACTGAAGCCGCCCCTCCCCTTCTTGCTGTGATGTTTACTTCCTTTCCTGACTGTACACAGAGCAGAAGGGGGGAGGAGGCACACCACGCTGCTTGAATGGCATTCTCCGTCAGGATAAGAGAAGCTGGGACAGATAAATTGCAGGTAACCCTTCCACTGCTGCCACTTTATCACTGGAAGGGATCATCCATGTTCTTTTTAACTTAAAAAAAATTGAACTTCAACAGTATTTTACATTTAGGAGAGTGCTGCTGTAATATACCATGTACTATGCATCCAGTCTCTTGTACACTACAGAAGCATGCTCCCAGTCTCAAACAACCCCTGTATAATGTCCGCAGTCTCTGTCCGTCTCCTGTATAATGTCCGCAGTCTCTGTCTGTCTCCTGTATAATGTCCGCAGTCTCTGTCCGTCTCCTGTATAATGTCCGCAGTCTCTGTCTGTCTCCTGTATAATGTCCGCAGTCTCTGACCGTCTCTTGTATAATGTCCGCAGTCTCTGACCGTCTCCTGTATAATGTCCGCAGTCTCTGTCCGTCTCCTGTATAATGTCCGCAGTCTCTGTCCGTCTCCTGTATAATGTCCGCAGTCTCTGTCCGTCTCCTGTATAATGTCCGCAGTCTCTGTCCATCTCCTGTATAATGTCCGCAGTCTCTGTCCGTCTCCTGTATAATGTCCGCAGTCTCTGTCCGTCTCCTGTATAATGTCCGCAGTCTCTGTCCGTCTCCATAATGTCCGCAGTCTCTGTCCGTCTCCTGTATAATGTCCGCAGTCTCTGTCTGTCTCCTGTATAATGTCCGCAGTCTCTGACCGTCTCTTGTATAATGTCCGCAGTCTCTGACCGTCTCCTGTATAATGTCCGCAGTCTCTGTCCGTCTCCTGTATAATGTCTGCAGTCTCTGTCCGTCTCCTGTATAATGTCCGCAGTCTCTGTCCGTCTCCTGTATAATGTCCGCAGTCTCTGTCTGTCTCCTGTATAATGTCCGCAGTCTCTGTCCGTCTCCTGTATAATGTCCGCAGTCTCTGACCGTCTCTTGTATAATGTCCGCAGTCTCTGTCCGTCTCCTGTATAATGTCCGCAGTCTCTGTCCGTCTCCTGTATAATGTCCGCAGTCTCTGTCCGTCTCCTGTATAATGTCCGCAGTCTCTGTCCGTCTCCTGTATAATGTCCGCAGTCTCTGTCCGTCTCCTGTATAATGTCCGCAGTCTCTGTCCGTCTCCTGTATAATGTCCGCAGTCTCTGTCCGTCTCCTGTATAATGTCCGCAGTCTCTGTCCGTCTCCTGTATAATGTCCGCAGTCTCTGTCCGTCTCCTGTATAATGTCCGCAGTCTCTGTCCGTCTCCTGTATAATGTCCGCAGTCTCTGTCTGTCTCCTGTATAATGTCCGCAGTCTCTGACCATCTCCTGTATAATGTCCGCAGTCTCTGACCGTCTCCTGTATAATGTCCGCAGTCTCTGTCCGTCTCCTGTATAATGTCCGCAGTCTCTGTCCGTCTCCTGTATAATGTCCGCAGTCTCTGTCTGTCTCCTGTATAATGTCCGCAGTCTCTGTCCGTCTCCATAATGTCCGCAGTCTCTGTCCGTCTCCTGTATAATGTCCGCAGTCTCTGTCTGTCTCCTGTATAATGTCCGCAGTCTCTGTCCGTCTCCTGTATAATATCCGCAGTCTCTGTCCGTCTCCTGTATAATGTCCGCAGTCTCTGACCGTCTCCTGTATAATGTCCGCAGTCTCTGTCTGTCTCCTGTATCATGTCTGTAGTCTCTGACCGTCTCTTGTATCATGTCTGTAGTCTCTGACCATCTCTTGTATGTGGGAGGAATTTTGCCCTTTCCTTACCCCTACACTGAGTTACACAAAGTAGGGAGGTATGATTAAGCAGTGACAACAGGCTCTTTTCCTCGCTCAGTCCACCAGAGAACAGGTAGCGATCTGCGGGCTGTCAGTTTATCTTCCCCACTTCCCCCCTCTTTTCTCCTGTCAGCAGTGCAGGAGAAGAGAGAGCGGCTCTCATCTGATTGCCGCCCAGCTTACTGCCCGGTCTGTTTCCCTTCACGCTGGCCATCGCGGAGGGCCAATCAGAAGAGACTAGGGGGCATCATGGGACATGTAGTCCCGGAAGATTGGTGGCCCCATTTGTTGTCCACAGGGAGCAGACCACAGCCCCCAGAATGCACTCTGCTAGGGGGAGAGATTGAGGACTGGGAACCTGGGAAAAAGCTGAGGGAGTGAGTGCTACACCATAAAGAGGACTGTGCTGGGGTTAGTCAGAGAGAGCCATACTGCCCAGCACTACCAGAGAGAGAAAGACTGTGTCACTGCCAGGGTACAGATGGGCTACATTACTGACCAAAGTCAGCCTGGTTAACCCAGAGGAAGCGAACGTATAACCGGAGGGATCACTGCTGCAATTTTGCTGGGTCTGGCAGGATGGCCTGTCAGCCATTATCTGTTACTGCTCCTAGGAACTGAGCCATTAGGAAGTGCCTAACCTGCTACCCTGTAGGCCTTATTGACCGTCGCAATCTGCTTCAAAAAACTCGAACGCTGAGCTGCTGCCCGGCCCAAATATAGGGGGGGGGGGTGACACCATGTTTTACCGCACCAGGTGACACCAACCCTAGTGACGCCACTGCATACCGCCCCTGGCGTAGATGAAGAACAAAGGGTTGCCACGGTTATATGACGCCGCAGGGCGCCACACACCTGGCATACCCAGCATGGCGCCGATAGAGGGCGTGACGCCCTGCCCTCAGCCCAGGTGCTCGAGCAGAGACAGGCGAGAGGAAGAAGCGGCTGGCCATCCATCGCAGCCCTGGAACAAGGGACCCGCAACAACCAAAAGACTCCCACTCCAGATTGGATAATGGAAGGGCTTGATTATACACAAATTACTATAAAGATACGAATTTAATAATTAATAAATTGTAGAGTTATAAAAACAAGGTGTGGCAGACCATAAAAAACATGGGTGACTTCCACCCAATTAAATCAGAACAAAAAGAATATGGTCTGCCACCTTTCATGTCCAGTTGCCTCCATCCCTAAATACATAAAAAGACAAGGAAAAGAAATTGGGACTTTGAATGAGGTCAACTTGCTTTATACTCATCACCTTCTGCTAGAGTTCATGTAAATAGCCACTTGTCGCACGCCTTCTCCATATCTACAGGCCCACACCAGGGATGTTCTCTATCCCCTCCCATCTTTGTTGTTACCTTCTATAATATCTTGGAGTGCAACTTCCTGTCAAATTATCAGACCTTTATGCAATAAACTTTCCCCCCATTCTCAAAACCATCCAACAAGATCTACAGAAGTGGAAATCCGGCCCTTTCTCGTGGTTTGGTAGGGCAGCCATTATCAAAATGAATATCCTCCCAAGGATTCTCTATCTGTTGCAGACCCTACCAATCAAAATCCCAGCTTCATTTTTCACATCGTATAAACAAATATGCACCGACTTCATTTGACTTTCCAAACACCCACGTCTGGGATGGGATAAACTCTCAACCCCCAAATAGAAAGGTAGCATTGGCCTTCCAGACCTGCATAAATACTGCTGGGCCTGTCACCTTGCAAGGATAATAGATTGGCATGTCCACCTCCATACAAAAGCATTGGTGCACATAGAAGACTCTTTCTCGCAGATCCCAGTCCATCACTTGCCATGGATTAGGACAAGTCTGATCCCTAAACAGAGCTCTGATCATCCTCTAATAGGCCCCACAATACAAAACTGAATATCTCCTCCTACCCAGGTCCGCTAACCCCAAAAAATCATAACCCTGAGTTCCCCCCTGGCATCCCGAACTCTCCTCTTAGTAACCCTGATTCTGAGCTATCTGTAAGTGCTGAAAGCTTCTTTAATAAGGACAAACTCTTACGCTACAGCGCTTTATCAACACGATTACCAGATAGAACCATCCCTTTCTATACCGATCTTCAAATAAGACACTTTCTAAACAGCTTTAAACCTTTGTCAATATAGTACAGAGATCACACCCTTTTTGAAGCTTTATGTACTAGGTCAGAATCACAAAGACACTTGATTTCTGACTTATACTCTCTCATGTTTTCTGATTGTGATCACAAATGCAACAGAGCTAGTCAAAAGTGGGAAAGAGATCTAGCTCTAGACCTTTCGATAGAGGACTGGAATGTTTACTCCCACATCCATAAATGCTCAATGAATGTCTCTGTGCAGGAAAACAGTTATAAAATCTACCCGAGATGATACAAAACCCCAACGAAACTTCACAAATACTACCCTTCGGTCTCAGCTCTTTGTTGGAGATGCAAATTAGATCCTGGTTCCTTACTCCACATTTGGTGGGATTGTCCAATAATACAATCCTTTTGGAGAGAAGTACATCAAAGCATCCCCTCCTACTCCCCGGATTACACCCCAGCGCAATATCGTCTTCATCATTCATCCCTCCCACAGTTAGCGTATCAGAAATCATTGACCCTTCACCTCATTAATGCGGCCAAAATGTGCATCCTGCTACATTGGAAAGATAAAACCCCCCAAAAATAGCAGAATGGTTGCAACGCGTTAGAAAAATGCAGAAATGGAGGATTTAGTTAACCAGGCCCGTGATTCCCCCACCAGATTCAACAAAACATGGGCCTGTTGGCAGAATTTTACAGAATCAGCTGAATTCTCCAGGATAATGAGTGACTAAAACTCTAAAGCTGATAAGAGTTGGACCTGGGGGAGAAGAAGGGAACAGAGGACAAGAGAATTCAAACCATACAAGGAAACGGTGTTAGGTAACTTCCCCTCACTCTCCTTTCCCTATTCTCAATCTTTTCAACATGACTTTACAATACAGACCATATTGAACTTTAGAATCACCCCCAAAAAAATCTTATTACAACCCTCTTAAGGCTATGATCCAAAAATACTGACCGACATGCCAATACCAGCCTCCCTCCCCCCCCCCCTCACTTTTATTTTCTTTTTCTCCCTTTTCCACCTTTCCTCTTCCTCCCATGTTCTCCTTCCCCATATCCCCCACCTCCCTTCACTCAGGAAGGACACACTTTGCTATAACCGACCCATAACTTTTTCCTGATTCACAAGTGCCATGTTTACGTAGTCCCGCTCTAAGTGGGGTTGGGGTACACAATTCTTTACTTAACTATTTCAATATCTGAGATTTACATGTCTGCCTCATTCACCCCCTGATATTATCTGATGTTTCTGAAGCATCTAATGACTCGCTTATAACAGCAGGTGTTACTCAAGGATATATGATTGCCTCGTCCTGAAGAGTACACCTAATATATGCCCAATAAACCTCTTTAAAGACAAAAACAAAAAAACATTAAAACAAAAACAAAAAGAACAGAGGGAGAGGGCAGGTTTTGCCCCCACCAGATCACAGTTAACTCCCATCAGGGGTGATTAGATGTTTTGTAAGCTTGGATGGCATCTCCGTCCATTGGTTCTTCTTAATATTTGACTCTACCTGTTTGTTAAATTTAACAATCTCTATATTTAACCTTGCAGCTATGTTCTTAATATTACATTATTCAGAATTGGAACATCCTACCTGAATAAACTGTCTTTTTTATGTTCTGAAAACCCTCAATACAATTTATTGAAATAAAACAAACAGCTTGGGGGGATCCTTTGGGTCTTGTATGGCATTTAAGGGAAACCCCATGACAGAATTAGGGAAAAAATTTTGTGGGGTCCCCACCAAAATCCATACCA